>NC_090655.1:118461627-118801627 GCF_040937935.1 Hyperolius riggenbachi
TCTCTCGGTCTGGCCATTGGTCTGTGGGTGGTAGCCTGATGAAAAAGAAAGCTCCATGTCTAACTGATGGCAGAATGCCCTACAAAACTTGGAAACAAATTGGACTCCCCGATCTGACACTATATTTTCCGGAATGCCATGCAGCCGGCAAACATGCTGGATGAAGAGATCGGCCAATTCCTGGGCCAAGGGGAGTCCTTTCAGGGGGACAAAATAGGCCATCTTACTGAATCGATCGATTACCACCCAAATGACCGTCATTCCCTCAGACCTGGGGAGTTCGCCCACAAAATCCATTGACAAATGGGTCCATGGCTCGCTCGGGACTGGTAAGGGCTGCAATGTCCCAACAGGTGCCTGACGGGAGGGTTTGCTCCAAGCACACACTGCACATTCTCTCACATACTCCTTGCAGTCAGTTGCCAATGACGGCCACCAAGCACACCTAGCAATGAGGTCCTGAGTTCTGGTGGCCCCAGGATGCCCAGCATTCTTGTGGGAATGGAACAACTGCAGTATTTGTAGACGAAAAGGCAATGGTACAAACATGACCCCCTTAGGCTTCCCCTCTGGTACATCCTGTTGGAACGGACCCAACGTCTTTGTCCAGTCCCTCCAGGTCTCAGTGGCTGCCAGAACAACTTTCTGAGGGAGAATGGTTTCTGGGTCTGAGGGCTGTGCTGTCTCGGGGTCAAAACATCTGGATAAGGCATCAGCCTTGATGTTTTTACTACCAGGGGTATACGTGATTACAAATCTGAATCTTGAGAAAAATAATGACCACCGAGCCTGCCGGGGGCTAAGTCTCTTAGCACCCTCAATGTATTCCAAATTCTTGTGGTCAGTGTAAACAGTAATGGTATGTTTTGCCCCTTCTAGCCAATGTCGCCATTCCTCAAAGGCCAACTTGATGGCTAGAAGTTCCCTATTGCCTATATCGTAGTTTTTCTCTGCGGGTGAAAACCTACGGGAGAAATAGGCACAAGGGTGCAATTTTCCCTGCAAACCAGAACGCTGAGACAGCACAGCCCCTACCTCTACCTCTGAGGCATCCACCTCCACAATAAAGGGATAGGTGATATCAACATATCTCACTATGGGTGCAGAAAAGAACAATTTCTTCAGGGTGGAGAAAGCAGCATGGGCCTCAGAGGACCAGTGGTGAGTATCTGCCCCTTTCTTTGTGAGACTGGTGAGAGGTGAGATCACCGTAGAGTACCCCTTTATGAACCTCCTATAGTAGTTGGCGAACCCCAGGAACCTCTGGAGCGCCTTCAGTCCTACAGGTTGGGGCCACTCCAAGACAGCTGAAACTTTTCCAGGGTCCATAGAGAGGCCAGAGGTCGAAATTATGTACCCCAGAAAGGCGACAGAGGTCACTTCGAAAATGCACTTCTCCAACTTAGCATACAGCATATTTTGGCTTAATTTCCGTAACACAAACTCAACATGTTTCCTGTGTTCTGAGAGGTTGGACGAGAAAATTAGTATGTCGTCTAAATACACCAAGGCGAATTTGCCCAAAACCTCTCTGAAGACTTCATTAATCAGCTCCTGAAAGACGGCCGGGGCATTACACAACCCGAAGGGCATCACTAGGTACTCGTAGTGCCCGTCGGGCGTCTTCCATTCATCACCATCCCTGATACGCACAAGGTTGTATGCACCCCTTAAATCCAGTTTCGAGAAAATCTTAGCATTGGTGACTTGAGTAAATAAATCGTCTATTAAAGGCAAAGGATAACGATTTTTTTACTGTGATTTTATGTAGGCCCCGATAATCAAAGCATGGACGGAGGCCTCCGTCCTTCTTTTTCACAAAAAAGAAACCTGCCCCTGCTGGGGATCGAGAAGGACGAATAAAACCTTTAGCTAAATTTTCTCGGATGTATTCTTGCATGTCTAATTTCTCTGGCCCAGATAAATTATAGAGATGACCTCTAGGGGACATACAACCAGATCTAAGATCAATGGGGCAGTCAAAAGGACGGTGTGGAGGAAGTTTATCTGCTGACTTGGGACAAAACACGTCCGCAAATTCTGAATACTGATCTGGCAATCCCTCCATGTGAATCTTGGTTTTACCTAAGGTTACTTTCGCTAGACAATGATGATAACAATGGGTAGACCAGCTCGTTAGCTGACCTGTAGCCCAATTGATCTGAGGCGAGTGAATTTGTAACCATGGCATGCCAAGAATGATCGTGGAGGTTGTCATTCGTAACACCAGGAATTGTAGACTTTCTTTATGTAACACCCCTATTGTGACCCGTAACTCTGGGGTCTGAGACAAAGGGTGGTTACTCTGCAGGGGAGAATCATCCACTGCAGTGACCCGAATCTGTTGTTTTAATGGGGAGATCGGGATCCCCAATTTCTTAGCAAATTCATAATCCATAAAATTGGCTGCTGAGCCAGAATCAATGAAGGCCTCAGTGGTTTCTGTCTTATCCCCCCAAGATATAGTACAAGGGAGAAGCAAACGTTTATCATCTAGAGGTAACGACTGCGTGCCTAGGGTATTACCTCCGACTACACCTAGGCGGCAGCGTTTCCCGACTTCTTTGGGCAATCCTGCACTTTATGACCCCCCTCTGCACAGTATAGACAGAGCTGTTCTGTTTCTCTGCGCTTCCGTTCCACCCGGGATAATCTCGACCGACCAATCTGCATTGGTTCTGGTGGAGGTGAAGCGGGTCGAGATGGAACAGATGAAGGCGCTGCGTAGGACAAGTATCTCACATTGTTCCTACCCCGGGTCTGTCTTTGATATCATAGACGACGATCAATTCTGATGGCTAATGAAATGGCCTCATCAATAGATTTCGGCTCAGGATGACCCAGCATTAAATCAGAAACTGTGTCTGACAACCCTGATAAGAAACAGTCTAGAAGAGCGAATGAGTCCCATCTAGCTGACACTGCCCATTTCCTAAACTCCGCAGCATAGTTCTCTACCGGACCTTTTCCCTGCCGTAACATCTTGAGCTTCCGCTCAGCGGTAGAGGCAATGTCCGGATCATCATAAATTATGGCCATAGCTTTAAAAAACTCTTCCACCGAGGTTAGGGCCTGATCCCCTGTCTGAAGACTATATGCCCAAGTCTGGGAATCCCCTGACAATAAAGTCTTAATAAAGGTTACTCTCTGTGCCATGGTTCCTGATGAACTAGGCCTTAAAGGGAAGGTCCAAGCAAAAAAAAAAAAAAAATGAGTTTCACTTTCCTGGGGCTTCCAGCCCCATGCAGCCATCCTGTGCCCTCGTAGTCACTCACTGCTGCTCCAGGCCCCCGCTGGCAGCTTTCTGACCTCAGAGGTCAGGGCCGAATTGCGTACATTTTTACACATTCCCGCTAGTGCAGGAACATTAACACATACATTTTTACGCGTTAGTGGTGCAATGTGTAAATTTTTGTTCCTGCACTAGCTGGAATGCGTAAAAATGTATGCAATGTGGCCCTGACCTCCGAGGTCGGCAAGCTGCCAGCGGGGGACTGGAGCAGCAGTGAGTGACTACGAGGGCACAGGATGGCTACATGGGGCTGGTAGAAGCCCCAGGTAAGTGAAACTCATTTTTTTTTTTTTGCTTGGACCTTCCCTTTAACTCAAAGTATGGTAACACTCTATTTCTAAAATTCCAGAAGTCAGATCTGTGACCAGAAAACCTTTCAGGTACAGACATGCGTATGTCTGTGCTAGGAGGAGATCGCACTGCATTCACAGCCGTCTGGAAGACTTCAACAGTCCCAAACAAAGCGTTGATTTGGGTCTGGTGACTGTCCAGCACTCGGGTGTAATTCTCCACCGTAGTGGTGAGTGCATCAAGACGGCTGCTGAGTGCGTCCATTTGGGTTTGGTCTGCCGTTCTGTAATGATCGGTGTCAGCACGCAGAGAAAATCTGATTATTGGTGATCTGCAGTATCACCAAGAATACAGATATATACCTGATTATTGATGATCTGCAGAATCACCGATAATACAGATATATTACTAACCTCTGGACACCTATGTATATAAGAGTGTTTGGTGTAACAGTAATACTTTGAGAAACACACCTGATGAGCAGGTGATCTTAGGCAGTATAGGCAATACTGCTTTAGAGAGTACAGGAACCTTCCAGCAGCCTGAGACTCTCCAAGGGGTGGAGTCAGGCTGGAGGTAGGAAGGACCAGAGGGTGAGTGAAACCAGAAGGTGGATGTCACTATCTGATCCGGAGACTATCTCTTAAGGGGAGAGATAGCTCTCGAGGTCGGGCAAGCCAGGTCGGCAACACACGGACAGACAAAGTACAAAGACAGAAAGCTGATTCGGTATCCAAGGCAAGCAAGGTTTGGCAACGGAATATCAGATATGCAAGGTACCGAATCAGTGTTCAGAAGAATAGTCAGGAAAGCAATAAGTCATAACAGATATCAAACAATGCCTAGTCTGGGTGTGAGGTCCGTGGTCTCGACACCCTGGAACTAGTCTGATGTATAACAAGTTCCCTAATCTGGGTGTGAAGTCCGTGGTCTCTACACCCTGGAACTAGTCTGATGTATAACAGAATGATAACACAAGTTCCCTAGTCTGGGTGTGAGGTCCGTGGTCTCTACACCCTGGAACTAGTCTGATGTATAACAGATTGATAACACAAGTTCCCTAGTCTGGGTGTGAGGTCCGTGGTCTCTACACCCTGGAACTAGTCTGATGTATAACAGAATGATAACACAAGTTCCCTAGTCTGGGTGTGAGGTCTGTGGTCTCTACACCCTGGAACTAGTCTGATGTATAACAGAATGATAACACAAATTCCCTAGTCTGGGTGTGAGGTCCGTGGTCTCTACACCCTGGAACTAGTCTAACATATAACAGAGCAATAATACAAGTTAACAGGCTCAGTGTGAATTCCCAGGTCCTCCTGGTTCAAACACACTGTTGGAGCTGACTATGGTCTGAGTGCTTCCACGTAGTGTTCGCAATGGCAGACAACTTGTGACTGGGCAGCAGTAACTATATATGGAGTAGTGCTCTCTGGCGCCACCCTTAAGTGATCAACCAATAGTTACCAGCTCTGAGGTCAGCTGATCGGCTCGGTCAGCTGATCCCCCCTTGCCCATCATAAAAGTTCTGCCTCTCAGCGCGCGCGCGTATTCCTAAGCCTGTGTGAACTAACAGACTCAGCCACACCAGACACACGCCGCTGCGTGCAAATCACCGCGCTGGACGTGGAACCAGCCGCCTTGCTTTCAATACATGCGGCGCTTTTCCGCGTTCTGCCATGTTACCGCGTGCAAACCGCCGCATTGGACGCGGAATCAGCCGCCTTGCTATCAGCACACGCGGCAGCTTTTACGCGTTCTCTCACAGAGCCACTCTGAGGGATAGTTAAGTGACAAGGCAATATACTCTGTACAACATTGCGCAAGATGTCGGCGATATAAATAAGAATAACCTTTGCACACTGCTATACTTATATGGAGTAATGATACCTAATAATAATACCTTTTTTTGTATTGCGCTTTTCTCCTGTCGAACTCAAAGCGCTTGTGAGGCAGCCACTAGAGCGCACTCAGTAGGCATTATCAGTGTTAGGGAGTCTTGCCCAAAGAGCTCCTTACTGAATTACTGGCTTACTGAACAGGAAGAGCCGATATTTGAACCCAGGTCTCCTGTGTCAGAGGCAGAGCCCTTAACCAGTACACCTTGTAACACCAAGCACTGAAAAGGATCAAACAATCCGAAACAGTCTGTATGCATGTTGGATTATTATGTCTCTGTACAAATTAACAAGCTGACACATCATTGCATTCCAGCGGTTCTGGAGGTGTGTCTAGCTTCTAAGGATAACAATGGTTAATTTGCGTATATTCAGCAGTGAAGCACTGGGAGAAATCTCAAGCTCACTCCAACCTGAATTATCGCAAATTCTTTCTGTTTTAAGAAAGCAAACTTTTGTTTTTCTTAGCATTTTAGTAAGGGGGCTTTTATGACCATTGTAGCCCCTTACACACTCCAATGAGTTCTGGTTCACCATGAGCTTGCTGGTTAGTCTGTACCACACTGCTATAGAAATGATCAACCTGTCTGTGTTTTTCTTCTGAAACAGCTATGCATATATTTTAGCTTACATGACTGAATGTCGAGCCGGATCATCCACAAGGCAAACCTTAGCAGTTGCCTAGGGCCTGGAGACAGTCTAGAGGCCTGGTGAATTCTGTCCCGAAAAGTGCAGTGTGTGGAACACCTAAGAAATTGAGAAGTAACCTCAGGCTTCCAGGCTTCTGTTTGAGGATCCAAGCCTGAGGCTGAAGGAAGTGTGTGTGTGTGTGTGTGTGCGTGCGTGCGTGCGTGCGTGCGTGCGTGTGTGTGTGTGTGTGTGTGTGTTCCTTTGAGCTCTTTTTGTATTCCAATCTCTACCGCTGCTTCTAGTATACTGAAAGGTATGAAGGTATGCCATGATTCCTTAAAGCGGACCTGAACTCAGAACTTCCTCTCTGCTCTAAAATATACACAACAGCATAATAACCGTTAAATAAAAACATTTTTTTGTTATATCTAATACAAATCTTACAATAAATCTGCACTGTTTCTACTTCTTACTTTCATGGAAGCAGACATCCTGTGCTTTCAAATGAGCTCATCTGTCTTATCTGCCATGACAGTCAGGTGACAGGGGAAAGATCAAATTACAACTTGTGATTAGACACAAATTAGGGGGAATTAGATGGGCTGAACTCTCTAAATACATACTGGATGCATTTCTCTATGCCTTCCTTCTGTCATGTGCAAGAATTCATGTCTTTGTTTGGTATGGCATCATCCTGTGGTGAAATCCATAGTATTACTTGCATTTAAAGAGTTGGACATAGCACTAACTTCTTGACTCCACTACTAATTGGCTGGATAGTGTAATGGTTAAGGGCTCTGCCTCTGACACAGGAGACCTGGGTTCAAATCTCGGCTCTGCCTGTTCAGTAAGCCAGCACCTATTCAGTAAGGAGTTTCTTGGGCAAGTCTCCTTAACACTGCTACTGCCTACTGAGTGCGCTCTAGTGGCTGCCTCACAAGCGCTTTGAGTCCGACAGGAGAAAGGCGCTATACAAATACTGCCATTATTATTATTAATTGTCAAATCAGAGATAAAAATGGTCAACTGACTTTCGTCCACAGCCACATATGACAAGAGTACACACAGTAAGAAAAAGCACAGCACAAATGTTACTGACTAAGCAAAAGCAATCACTTACAGCCCTTCGAAACAAAACACAACATTAAACATCTTCAATTCTACTAGCAATTAGGTGGATAAGCAAGTATAAACAGTGTAAACAACCAAAATGAGTGACAGAATATTTGTTTCATATGCCAATCGAATGTGCTCGTCACTGCAGTACAGCTTTTTTCCTTTCATTCCTGTATTCAGCAGGTAGGCGGGTTGGTCATGTGTGACCATGTGACATCCAAAGCAGGAAAAACAATAGATTCCACACCACATTTCCTGAGCTCCCTACATTACAGTAGAAGGCATGTATCTACATGAAAAGGATGGACTTGTTCTTCACAGGAAGTAGGTGGTGAGCAATTTATGACTTCAAGCTGTTAATCCAGGCAATAGTGGTATTAAACCTTCATGGAAACGTTCACACCTAGAGGTAAGCAGAGTTGCACAATAGGTTTTTGAATCTGAAAACTTCAGTTCCAATGACAAAGATAATTCTAATAATTTAGATTAATGAACATAACTCATTTGATAATTTGTCTGGTTAGTTTAAGATTTAGTTGTGCTATTCAGGGGCGTCGCTAGCCCTGTTTTAGGGGGGCACGTGCCCCCAATCTTTCCTGGGGTGCCACGGATCTCCGCCCGGCCGCCCCCTCTGTCAAGACTCAGCGGCTCCCTCCAGCCGCCGCGTCACTGACAGTCTCAGACCTCAGGATCAGGCGGCGAGCCGGCGACCAATCGTGCGGGCGCTAGGACCCAGCGCCCGCACTGATATGCGGAAGTGACATCACTTCCGCATATCGAGCGGGTGCGTCCAGCGCCCGCTCGTACATCTGGTCGGGTCGCCGCTGATCCTGAGGTCTGCTGAGAGGTAGGGGGGGAGCGGCGGCGGCGGCTAGAGGGGGGGCCTCCCTGTCACTCACTCACTCACTCACTCCCTAAAGGGGCTCCCTGGCACTCACTCACTTCCTAAAGGGGCTCCCTGGCACTCACTCACTTCCTAAAGGGGCTCCCTGGCACTCACTCACTCCCTAAAGGGCCTCCCTGTCACTCACTCACTCCCTAAAGGGCCTCCCTGTCACTCACTCACTCCCTAAAGGAGCTCCCTGTCACTCACTCACTCCCTAAAGGGGCTCCCTGTCACTCACTCCCTAAAGGGGCTCCCTGTCACTCACTCACTGCCTAAAGGGGCTTCCTGTCACTCACTCACTGCCTAAAGGGGCTCCCTGGCACTCACTCACTGCCTAAAGGGGCTTCCTGTCACTCACTCACTGCCTAAAGGGGCTCCCTGTCACTCACTCACTCCCTAAAGGGCCTCCCGGTCACTCACTCACTCCCTAAAGGGGCTCCCTGTCACTCACTCCCTAAAGGGGCTCCCTGTCACTCACTCCCTAAAGGGGCTCCCTGTCACTCACTCACTGCCTAAAGGGGCTTCCTGACACTCACTCACTGCCTAAAGGGGCTCCCTGGCACTCACTCACTGCTTAAAGGGGCTTCCTGTCACTCACTCACTGCCTAAAGGGGCTCCCTGGCACTCACTCACTACCTAAAGGTGCTCCCTGTCACTCACTATCGGGGTCCCTGTCACTCACTACCTAACTGGAGGCGCCTGTCACTCACTAGCTAACCTGGGGGTCCCTGTCACTCACTACCTAACTTGGGGGGCTACCATATTAAGGGGGCATTCTGCCTATTTATGTGAAATGCTGTCTATTTATGTGCCTCATGACTGCTGAATGTGTCTTGTTGGGAGCCTTATGATTTGTTGGGGGCCTCATGATTGCTGAATTTGTCTTGTTGGGGGCCTCATGATTGCTGAATTTGTCTTGTTGGGGGCCTCATGATTGCTGAATTTGTCTTGTTGGGGGCCTCATGATTTGTTGGAGGCCTCATGATTGCTGAATTTGTCTTGTTGGGGGCCTCCTGATTTGTTGGGGGCCTCATGATTGCTGAATATGTCTTGTTGGGGGTCACATGATTGCTAACTGCGAGACTATGGGAAAAGCTGAATCCTTATCATATGAGACAATAGCATTAAACCTACTTTTTTAGCGTTTTAAAACAGAAAATAAAACTGGGAGGTTCTAAAAAAATTGAATACATTTTTCAGGAGTAGGATGGATGAAATTGTTTATCTTCACAGTTTATTTTCAACTTGGATTTTCCATAATGTTCATGTATGAGTTAAAACGTTTGTACAGTATTTAGTTTAAATTGCTGTTGCCACTTTGCGATAGATACCGGTAAGTGACTTTTGGGTTGCAGTTTGGGCACTCGGCCTCCAAAAGGTTCGCCACCACTGTCCTAATCTGATGTCCCACCATTGCTAGGTTCATGTAAATTTGTCTCCACCCGTTACCACACCTATATTCTGGTCCATGGCCCACCCATTTTGTGGTGCGGCGCGATAAGCACGCCGCACAACGTGATCGTCATATTTTTGGCACGCTAGCTGCAGTGTGCTGAATTCTGCTGCCTACAGTATGTACAGTATACGCTGTTCTCTAGTGCTTGCACTGTGTGCTGATTTACCTCCAGTGTGTACAGTGTAAGGTGTTACTCTGTGCCTTTATTGATTGTAAACCAGCTGTATTGTATGCTGATCCCTGCTACTTTCAGTATGTACAGTATTAGCTGTAAAGCCTGGTACACACATACAATTTTGATTAGCCAATTTTAGCTCTGTTCATAAAATTCATTGTCTGTTGGCCCACTTACTGCACGGGGGTGGGAAATTGGGGGTCAGTGATTGACCAATCAAAATTGTATGTGCGTATACATCTTTGATCTATGCCTATACTGATTGTACATGCGCCGCATGTACCTCCCCGCCTGGTGCCCACAAGTGCCACTGATCTCCAAGGACCCTAGAAACGCCCCTGGTGCTATTATTGGAATCTAGTGAATTGTGACATTTCAGTCAAATACTGGAATTACTTACAGCACTTGTGAGTCACATCTAGAGATTCATTAACACTCTTCCATTGCAGAGTAACTTTGAGTTAGCTGTAATCTCCATTTTTCATTTTATAATTTAAACACCTGTTTAAAGTACAGCAGGGTATAGCTATCAATACTGTATATGTATGTTAAAAATGTGCAGAGATGATCTATGTGATGAGGCGGGGACCGAATACGCCATGGTACCTGCTTTATGCTCCATTTTATCACCTGATGGGCTTGATTTACAAAGCGGTGCTAACCTACTTAGCACGTCTAAAGTCTTTAGACGTGCTAACCAGGGTGCTAAGTAGGTTAGCACCGGATTTCTCAATCAGATTGCGCGCAAAGTTTTACGCACAAAGTTTTTACGCGCGCAAAGTCCTATGCGCGCGCTAAGTCCCATAGGCTTTAACGGGCACTTTGTGCAGTGCGCGCATAAAGTTTTTTACGCGCATTAAGTTTTGCGCGCGTAAAGCTCGTTTAGCTGTGCTAAGGGGGTTTTCACAGGCGTGCTAACAGTTAGCACCGCTTTGTGAATCAAGCCCGATAAGTAAGATCTGAAAGTGTGAGTAGATACTCTCTGCAGGCACTTCCTATTCCTGGTGGCACCCAGTGAATGAATTTGAACACCATGTTTCACAGGTGTCACCAGGTGAAGTCTTTATTTTCAAAATGGCTGTGACTGTCAGAAACTTAATCAGAAGAAAGCTTTTTTTCTTTTTTTGAATGCTAAAAACAAGCAAAAATGAAAGCAAGAGTGCTATCCCACAGCATATGATTCTACATACAGTAGAGTCTCGGTTATCCAGCTCAGGTGGGATTTCCTCAAGCTAACACTAACACCCCCCCCCCCCCCCACACACACACACACACACACACAGAGCAAATGCAGAGCAACATGCAGAGGAAACCACTTACAAGAGCTCCGGGGCACCAGTCCTCTTAACTTCCTGCAGCTGACGGCTGCTTTGCTGCATCCTATGTACAGCTCCCGATGGGTGCATGTGACCGAATGCTGGTCAGGTATTGGGAGCCGTAGGAGGAAGCAGCAGAGCAGCAGGTGAAGTGAAGAGGACTGGCGGCCGGAGCTCTTGTGGTTTCCGCTGCACACTGCTCTGCATAATGATAGAGGTATGCCCCCATGGCTCCCATGCAAACAGTCCATGCCCCCATGGCTCCCATGTAAACAGCCAGTTAGTTGAGAGACTGCCGGTTGGTAGAGTCCTGGATAACTGGGACTCTCCTATTTTCTCCCCTTTGTTTAGTTAGGCTGTAATTCTTTATGAAACCCACCTGAATTTTATATTTGTATTTATGTATTGATCTGGCAGTGTGGTCCGGCATAGCCTTGGACATTGGTGCAGGTCGTGAGGAGTTCGGGACCTGGAGTTTTTTTTGGCCTTGCTGCTGCCTGGCTCCATTGCCTGTGCAGGTACAGGCCTTGAGGAGTCCACCGCTACTACTCAGGAGGGCAGGGCTCCACTAAGGTTGGAAGACACCATGCCGATTGGGACACATTTAACCTTGCTGGATGCCGCCTCCATCTATCCATCCATCGACTGCTGTTGCTCCACCGCAGCAGGGACACCTTTGGTTCAGTCCTTCCGTGATGCCAGCTGATAATCCGGAACTAAGGGCCACCCCAGCAGGATGCTTCTGTGACAGCTACATTATACCAGCCCTGCCGAATGCTGCACAGAAGTCGGGACCCACCCGACTACTAATGAACACTACTGCACCTTTTGAACTGGAACACCTTGCACCCCCTCCCCCTTCATGTCTCCTTAGGCAATAATAGATGATGCAAAGTGCGAGACTGGTGGTTCTGTAGTATAGCAGACTCAGCTCTTGGCTTTCAGACATCACCCCCTCCCTTCCAGAACCTGTATGCGCTAACACCAATCGCGGGTACATCCCCCTTTGTACTTGGCATAAAAATGATTCTGATTCTGGTTAGGGCAGAATACGCGATATCGGTTGCTCATGGTTGTCGTTTAACATCGCTTGACTACATTTTTTATACTGATTGTCGTTCAATAAGGCCAAATATCTGTTGTTTGTCAGATGTTTTATCTAGTGTGTATACAAGGCTTTAGGCTATAACACTTTATGAAGTACCAGTGCATCTGATTTTTTTTTATAGACACACTTTGTACCGGTGCTGAAACTCTAGTGGACTATTGTACTGCATTTTTACTGTATATATTACTGTGTTAGTTAACAGTTAAAATAGAAAATTTTGAATCAGAAATACCATTTATTGGTTAATTTTTGGCATCATGTAAACCTTCCAATAAATCCTACAAATATCTGCTTGTCTTTAGAGGTGTACTCAAAGGAAAATAAGCAAAACGTTGAAACAAATACTACACTTTGCAACTTATCTCTGATATAGCAATACACAAAATAGTTCCCCCCAAAATAAATGCAGTAGTTATTTATCAATGTAAACTCTTTACAATAATAAGAAATATATGTATGGCACTTGATTTTATGCTTCTAAAATTACACCTTAAACTTATGGAGGTAGATCATTAAAACTGGAACATTTGAGTTTTCTGCGTTGCACAAACATAATTAAACCACTACTCTTTAAGAGATCACTTGCCAAGGAAACAGGAACTAAACATTATGAACTTTCTTCAGTAACAAGATAGGGGCTATGGTGGTTTGTGGAGCAGGCTCAGTAGGGAAGAGGTTAATCTGATTTCAGTCAATGCTTTTTGCTTTTTCTTCACTCTTTATGTACTCACAGTCACTAGAATCATTACTGTGCTTATTTGCCAAATAAGGTTTTTTTTCAACATTACCTGTTCTCCTCTCAGGCAGGTAATGGGGAGTACCAGTGTGCATGGGACTAGCAGTGATTACAGTAACAATATGCTCATTTGGAATTAAGTTAAATAAATCTGTCCAGACCTGACTCCAGTTCAGCCCTAATATTTGGTCTCTAAACATCCCAACAATATGGGGTATTCATTTATAATTGAACTGTAAGGAAAGGGTTAAATCAAATCCTTCCCTCTGAGGTGAAGCTTCTTCCCCTCCCCCTTCAGTATCTCCCCCTCCCCCTTAAGTGTTTCCAGTAACAGTTTGTCAGGTGACTCCACAGGACTGCAGAGGCAACAATTGCCCCTGAAAAAAAATAGCATTCTCTACTCTGCTACCAAGTGAAGAACTTGGAGTGTCAGTGTGGCCATTCTTCCATATGGCTTTTATGGCCCGTACTCACGGGCTGCAAAAGTGGCCTGTCGCCAGCACACGTGAGCGTGTGGGCGACAGCTTCTTGCCAGGTCCCTCCGCGTACACACGCGGAAGAGGGACCAGCGGCGCGACGGAAGCTGTCGCCGACGTTCCTCCTCCCCCCGCCGGAAGCTCCGCATACCTCAATGGAGGTTGCTGTCGCTAGTCCGTGTACTCACGTGGACTAGCGACAGTTGCGGCGGAAACTGCCGCCAGGCGATTGACCGCGCCAATCGCCTGGCGACATCAGCGACGGGCGACAGTTCGGGGTGCGCGCCCGTGCGACGGCGCATACTCACGGGCGACCTGTCGCCGCAACACGCGCGCGCCGTGTGTTGCGGCGACAATTGTAGCCCGTGAGTATGGGCCATTAGAATGTGCTTTAATTTGGACTAGTAATGCTTACAGTAAAAAAAAATCCTGAACACAATCAGCCCAGACCTGCCTCCCGTCCAGTGGTGGTCTTTAAATGGCCCAACAATTTAGTTAGACTTTAATTCTTTATAAAATCCATCTGAACTATATATTTTTTTTTCTACATAAATTACACTTTGTACTGGTGCTAAAAGCTTTGTAGACTATTGTACTGTGTTTATACTGTATAAACTCAAGCCCCAAAATTAGTACAGACCTGACGACATCACTCAGAAAAAAAATAACAAGTAGTTTAAATGACGTTGTTCACACACCAATGTTCCAAATGATTGTTGTGATTTAATACTGAGCTCACAAGCAAAAGTGACATTTCATGTGACATATGCGCAACCTTGTACCCTTACTGGCCAATAAGATATCTGCCCAATAGTTGTCTGAATTAATCCGGCAGTTGGTTAGGGCTTAATATGCGGTCGCTCATGGTTATCGTTTAACATCGCTTGACTACATTTTTTATGATGATTGTCGTTCAATATGGCCAATATCTGGTGTGTATACAAGGATTTAAGCTATAACACTTTACTTGTACTGGTGCTAAAACTCTAGTGGACTATTGTACTGCATTTATATCGTATATAGTTGCACTTTGCAACTTATCTCTGAAAAAGCAATTAAAAAAAAATTGTTCTCCCCCAAAAATAAAGGAAATAGTTTTTTTTTATCAATGTAAACCCTTTACAATCATTAGAAATACTTGTATAGCACTTGACTTTATGCTTCTAAAAAAATCTTAAACTTATGGAGGTAGATAATTGATACTGGTTCCTTTCAGTTTTCTGTGTTGCACAAAAATAATTAAATCACGTACCATTTAAAATATTACTTGCCAAGAAAATAGGAACTAAACATTATGCACTTTCTTCAGTAACAAGATGATATGGTGGTTTGTGGAGCAGGCTTGGTAGAGAAAGGGTTAATCTGCTTTCAGTCAATGCTTTTTGCTTAACTCTTTAAGTACTCACAGTGACTAGAATCATTTTTTGTGCTTATTTGTCAAATACGTTTTCTTTTTCAGCATTTTCTGTTCTCCTAGTAGGCAGATACTGGGGAATACCAATGTGAGTAGGACTAGCAGTGATTACAGTAACAATATGCTCATTTGGAATCAAAGTAAAAAAATCTGTCCAGACTTGACTCCAGTCCAGCCCCTACATGTGGTCTCTAAACATCCCAACAACATGGGGTATTCATCTATAATTGGACTGCCCTGAAAGGGTTAAATCAAATCCTTCCCTCTGAAGTGAAGCTTCTTCCCCCTCCCCCTTTAGTATCTCCCCCTCCCCCTTTAGTGTATCCAGTAACAGTTTGACATGTGACTCCACAGGACTGCACAGGCAACAATTGCCCCTGACAAAAACAGCATTCTCTTCTCTGCCACCAAGCAGAGAACTTGGAGTGTCAGTGTGGCCAGACTTCCATATGGCTTTTAGAAGGTGCTTTAATTTGGTCTAGCAACCAATGATTACAGTAACAAAATGCTGACCTGGACTCAAGCCAGACCTGCCTCCAGTGCTGACGTGTGGTCTCTAAATATCTCAATAAGTTAGTTAGGCTTAAATCACAAGTTGTTGAAGGTCTAGTAGACTATTGTACTGTGTTTGTGTCATATATTTTACTTTATTAATCAACAGTTAAAATAGAAAGTTTAGAATCAGCAATATTGTTTATTGGTTACTTCATGGAATCATCTAGATTCTACATTTTCTACTTATAATTTTAGAATATATTTGTTTTTAGAGGCATATAAAAAAACCTACATTTTGCAACTCCATTAAAAAAATGAACCGCTGATTTAATTTTTCCTTGAAGAAAAAAGTAATGAAACCACCCACCATTCAAAGTACTGCTTGCTGAGAAAATAGGATCTGAACTTTGTGAGCAATCTTCCTTTGGAAACAAGATGCAGACTGAGATGGCTTGTGGAGTAGGGTTGGTAATGAAGGAGTTAATCTAAATTTCAGTCAACAATTTTCACCTCACTCTTTCTATACTCACAGTCACTAGAATTATTGAAGTGGTCTCTAAAGATCCAAACAATATAGGGAATGAATTTACCATTGGCCTGTCATGAAGGGGTTAAATCAAATCCTTCCCTCTGAGGTGAAGCTTCTGCCCCCTCCTCCTTTAATGCTTCCAGTAACAGTTTGTCATGTGACGCCACAGGGCTGCACAGGCAGCATTTTGCCCTGACAGAGCCTGATGCTAGGTTTTCTGTAAGCCACAGTTTTGCTAACTTTACAGGGGGGGGATATTCAATACTCATCAAAATAGCAAGTTACATGTTGTAACGCAAACATAATGACTAAAGGCAAACTACAGCACCAAGAAGTGAAGTTTCACGGTAACCATCTGAAGTAGCCTCTCATGCCTAGATGAGTTTCTATCATTAAACTACCATTCAGTTGACTGGATGTTCCAGGTGGTCATCACACTGCACTGTACATTCCAGGACAGCACATTCAGCTAGCCATACACACATTCATTCGAGTTCAGTCAGTTTTCAATTTGATCAACTTATTTGATAAAAATATTGCAATAAATAGACTGCAGCGCCACACATGTTAATCGATGTACCATCAAAACTGCAGTTATAGCTGATTAAGTAAGTGAAAGGCACTATGAAGGAACAAGTATGTGTGCAAGCTGAAAATGAGATTAAACAGGAATCCAATGCGAGATCTCCAAAACTTCTCAGACAATCGTATGATTGTTGGAAATTTTCCAATCTACATTCTGATTCTACATTTGAATGTGATCACTATGGGCTATCAGGCAAATACATGTAGAACTAATTTATGGTCGATTTGATAAAATAATTGTCAATAACACATTGTAGTAACAAAACTTATTTGAGATATATGGGCTGTAACCTGGTTTCTTTCTTATATAAGTTAATAGGTGAGATACATAGCTTCAGATAATACCATATTATACAGAGTTGTTCTCACAATGAGATGGTTAGGTCACAGTAGCACAAATGCAGGGAAACAAATAGATTTGCAAAGATCAGTTGTATAGTCGTATACATAGTATGAGACAGAGTCAGTATAATTAATGCCATTAAAGTATAAATGCAAACATATACATCATTTAATGATACATACTGCACATATAACACTTCAACTATTAAATGTGAAAACAGTTCAACTTGTTTATATTTTACATAACCTAATTCTAACTTTTTAAATGCATGTTAATGATCATATTTACACAGTACAGAAGATATAAAAAGTCATTCTTTATCCCAAAATATGAACCTTCATGTTCCCAAGATATACATAATTCTTTAAAATGTAATCCTAAGTATAATATACTATAATACAGTTTTCAAAAAACAAGTTTCCATTTTATAATTCACATTGTAGCCCAAAAACACATTACACAGCAACCCAGTGTTGATACTCATATCATATCCATGTAGTTATATGAGATGCAAACACAAAACCTAGAAAAAGTAGAACGGTTTTGCCTATACAGGCACAAAGGAGCTCTCTGCTATGGACACAATTAGGTGTGACTGACAGGCTAAGGTTGTTTACTTGGCTAGTAGACTTGAAGGACTGGCTCTTCCCTGCTGGATCTGGTTTTTTCCGCCCCTCTAGTCAAATGGACAATGAGATTACATAGTAAACAATGAGCCTAAATGTAATACAATATCATATCTATCTACCCTGGTAACAGTTTCATAGATATAGGGACTGCAAATAGTCACAGTTATTGGTGACTTGCAAAATATATATTTTACATGTGCTTTAGCTGTCGTAATATTAACACTATTGTTCCTCAAAGAATGATGCAACAATAATCCCAACTATCGTTATCTAATAAAAAGTGCTGATTAGGTATTAACCTTTGTTCCAAGGATCTTTCTGAAAAAGATAATGAAATATGTTAAACTAAATGCTTAGAACTGGATCCAGTACATAAATACACACACACACACACACACACACATATATATATATATATATATATATATATATATATATATATATATATATATATATATATATATATATATATATATATATATATATATATATGCATTATTTTTTTCTGGAAAGTCTATAATTTACATGTACATTACTTTATTTTTCTTTATGTATATTACATGCTATTAGATGACTACTAGCAATCTAGGGTTAATCAAGAGTTAACAGGACTTAATTCATGCAAATCTTTAGATTAAATCACCTTAAAATGAGAATATTAAGGTAAATGTATGTGCGGAATAGCAAAAAGTTTAATCATGTTAAAAATATATTAAAATGGTATATTCTGTAAGCTTAAAACAAAGCAGCGAAACATAATTTAAATCAAGGTTTCTGAATTTGTGAATGTCTTAGATGGACAAAATGTATTACAAAGTATCTTTAAAACAGATGAACTTTAATGCTCAGGTGTTTACCTTTAACATGAGTGCTAACACTAATTTGCTCTTTTTTTCTGCTTTTTTTTTAGAATGTTTACAGGTATTTCACTAAGACCCCTCTCTCTCTCTCTCTCTCTCTCTCTCTCTCTCTCTCATATTCAAGATGTCAATGTGGAGGATTTCATCCAGCACTCCCACATCAAAGGGTTAATCAGATGTACAGTTTGTGGAGGAAGGGAATAAGGGAACAGGATCTTATCCTAGACAGACTGAGAAGTAATGAACTCCATGCCAAAACAGGGTATGCCTCCAGGCTAGCCTGCTCAATTGTCCTTGGGATTAACCAAACTCCTGCTGAAAGACCCTGTCAAGTTGTCTAGTATACATATGTGTGTTTGTGTTTTTAGGAATCCAAACAGCTCAGGCGTGATTGGATTGAAGCACCTATCCCTAAAGCTTTTTTTTTTTTTTTAAATAAAAAAAAAGTAAGGTCTGTGGTCAAATGGCTTAAAAATATTTAGTACTACTTTTTAGCTTATTCTCCAATCATTAAAACAGATACTATTTGAGCAAGGCACATCCAGATGTTTTTGTGCAGTTAGCATAAAGTCAAGTTAAAACATATTTTTTAAGCAAGAATAAATAAACTGTTGTCCTAAAATGTTTGGCTTATAATAAAGTCCAGACATCCAGAACAAATAAAGAGAGACAGCCAATGGTGCAGAGCAATTTCGAATACTTCAGTCCATTAGTAAAAGCCATGTACATAAGATGATAGTCTGCTGTCTGCTACAATTAGAAGGAGGAATTTATTGAGCGAGACTAAACAAAAAAATATCAGATGCTTTTCCAGTACTAGAGAAACCGTGCCTCAACTATCAGTGGATTTGTGTTGGCTCTTCTGACTAGTTTGCCTGCAATCCTGAGTAGCTCACTGCAAATAGTATGTGATTGATCTGAGCCATGGAACCAGCCAATCTGTCTGGCTGACCATTGCTTGCATCTGGCAAAAATATTTGAGCAACCAGGATTTTGTTTTTGTGTGTGAAAGAGTCAGTGAGTCAAACAGTGTAACCTGCTAGAGTGTGAGCAGCGTCTCCTGCCATAGACAGAAAAGCTTAATATCAAATGATAGGCAATGGATTGTATTCTGTGTTTTGATTTTTTTGTATTGATTGTGTTTAATCACATTTGTGCGGTTACTGTGCTTTCACCTGTACATAGAACATGGTGAGATAAGTGTATGGTAGCGCTAAATTATCCTTGCTGCTCACTAATTTGGACGCCCCCACCCTGCAGCTAGTATGTGGACCCGGAATCAAAGACAGTCTGGCTCTACCCAAGGCTTCTCCTGCAGGTATTTGCTCCACCCAAGATTTCTCAAACAGGCATTTAGCCTAAAGATGTTTATGCAGACAACAAATGTAGGCTCAGACTTATTATGGACTTTTAGGCTTTTCAGACAAAATCAATCATATTTCCCTTCATGGTGACTCTTGGAATTATGTCCGCTTTAAAAAAAATTGTCATGTGATGTGATCAAAAAGCATTTTCTGTATTTGTTTTGCTGTGTACCTGTAATTAAGGCGCCTACAAAGAAAGGAGCAAGATATTGCCACTAGTAGAATATCGGTAACATTACAGATACAGTATACTACTACTTAATTGTGATAATAAAATATTGGCTATCTTTACCAATATTTTACTGTAACATAACCCTACTCTCACACAGAACCCTCCCTCTACTGATACCTAACCCTTTACCCCGCCACACACACACACACACACACACACACCAATGCTTAACCCTTATCCTCCTCTACTGATGCCTAACCTTTTACCCCCCCCCCCCCACACACACACACACACACCAATGCCTAACCCTTTATCCTCCCTCTACTGATGCCTAACCTTTTACCCCCCCCCCCACACACACACACACACCAATGCCTAACCCTTTATCTTCCTCTACTGATGCCTACCTTTACCCCCCCCCCCACACACACACACACACACACACACCAATGCCTAACCCTTTATCTTCCCTCTACTGATGCCTAAAGGTGCCCATACACTAATCCGATTAGCGGCCGATTTCGATTGATTTCAATCGATCTGCCATGCTGGAAAATCTAGGTTGATCTGTTGAGATTGCTTATCATTTTGCATTGGCCCTAATGGAAATCTGATGGCAAAAAATGCCATCAGATCGATTTTCAATAGATTTCATAATGAAATCTATTGGAAATCTGTTCCTAGTAAAAAATGTTCCTAAACACATCAGATAGCTCAGAAATCTATCTGATGATCTATCTGCTGCTAATGTAACGAGTTAATGGCCACCTTAATCCTTTACCTTCCCTCTACCAATGCCTAACCCTTAACACTCCCTCTCAGTGGCCGTCACAGCCAGCAGCGGGCCTCTGTGCAAAATACCAGTTGCGGGTTCCTGGCAGGCAGCTAAAAGTAGGTGTGGCCATAACTAAATTGGGTGTGGTTACACATTGCATATATTTACCGATACAGTCTATGGTAACCTTTCCTGAGGCCCAGAAATATTTCTTGATGCAAACTGCATTATACAGCTTAATGAACAAAAGCAAAACTTAACCCCAAGACCCCCAATCCTGCATCATCAAGACAGAGCCGGACACACCTGAGGTGAGAGGGATATGGAGGCTGACATATTTATTTCATTTTAAACAATGCACATTGCCTGGCTGTCCTGCGGATTCTCTGCCTCTAATGCTGAGTACACACTATGAGATTTTCTGGACGATTTACTGTCGATTTATGTTCACTTTAGTAGGAAGTCGATCGGAAAGCAAATCGAACATGTTGGAAATAATCGATCTGACAGTAAATCGGCCAGAAAATCTCATAGTGTGTACACCTAGCATAATACATTTAGCCATAGAACCTGAACAAGCATGCAGATCAGATGTCTCTGACTGAAGTATGGAGCTGACTGGAACAAATGCAAAATAATCTAGGACTGACTAGCCAAAGATAGTGCAGTCTGCAGTAGCAGTGTGCAGTTTAGACCACCTGGCTGGAACCCAGTACAGAGGCTGAGTGAGCTACGAGGCAGGAGGTGCAGTGGGAAGATAGGACAGTGGATTGGAAACGGGGTGGCTTAAAGATTTTTTTTTTTGAGGGTGCTATGCAAATGCTGGATCCACCACTGGGGTAGTTGACCGCGCCACAGCAAAAAAATGGGTGTGTCCATGCACTGAAAAGTGGGCGTGGGAATGACAGGTCATGAGCAGGGGCAAATGTACATGAATTTAGCAGCAGTTAATTCACAGAAAATGGTCATCAACAGGAAATTTTGAATGAAGCCCGTCTCCTAATAATAAATGATCCCCTATTTACTACACATATAGCAAGGATTAGATTATGAGCTCCTCTGAGCACAGTCAGTGTCGTCACTATGTACTGTATAAAGTGCTGCAGAAGATGTCAGTGCTGTATAAATACATCATAATAATAATAATATGGTAGGTCATTAGACTATGACTATGGTAGGGATTTGATTGTGAGCTCCTCTGAGGACAGTCAGAGACAAGACTATGTACTCTGTAAAGTGCTGCAGAAGATGTCAGTGCTATATAAATACATAATAATATGGTAGGACATTACACTATGACTATGGTAGGATTATGTTGTGAGCTCGTATGAGAACAGTCAGTGAGATTATCATGTACTCTGTAAAGTGCTGCAGAAGATGGCAGAGCTATATAAATAATAATAATAATAATGATAATAATATGGTAGGACATTAGACTATGACTATGGTAGGATTAGATCGTGAGCTCCTCTGAGGACAGTCAGTGACATGACTATGTACTCTGCAAAGTGCTGCAGAAGATGTCAGTGCTATATAAATACATAATAATAATATGGTAGGACATTAGAGTATGACTATGGTAGGAGTAGATTGTGAGCTCCTCTGAGGACAGTGAATGACACGACGATGTACTGTAGGTGCATGGGCGTACCAATAGGGGATGCAGCCCATGCCCTGCCCCCCCCCCCCCCCCCCCGGGCCCGCTCGTGGCTGTTTTGGGGGGCTGGAAGGGTCGCAGCATGAGGCGAAAGCTATGGCCACACTCGGCGGGGAGGGGGGAAGGTCCCCCCCCCCCCTCCCTCACCTCGGGCTTTCCCCTCCAGCTCTCCTCCAGCTTCAATAGCTATGTATGTGCAGCGGAGCGGCGGGCAGCGGCAGGCAAACATACCTTCCGTGCGTTCCAGCGCGGACACTTCTTGCTCTAGTGACTGACGTGACTTCCTGTATAAAACAGGAAGTCGCGTCAGTCACTAGAGCGAGAAGCGTCTGGACGCACGGAAGGTATGTTTGCCTGCAGCTGCCCGCCGCTCCGCTGCACTTATATGCCTATTGAAGCTGGAGGGGAGCGCAGAGGGGAAAGCCCGAGGTGAGGAGGGGGGGGGGGATATGTGGCTATGTGTGGAGTGTGGCCATAGCTTTACCCCTCATGCTGTGACCCCTCTAGCCCCCCAAAACAGCCACGAGCGGGCCCCGGGGGGAGGGGGGGCCCGCTCACAATTTCTGCAGGGGGGCCCGGGGGCTTTTAGTTACGCCCCTGTGTAGGTGGGTGAGTGGGATAAAAGATTACCTGGTCGGGAGGGTGGGTGAGTTAAAAGATTAAATGGTAGGGAGGATAGGCTGGGCTGAAAGATTACCTGGGTGGGTGGGAGGGGGGCGCTAAAAGATTACTTGGGTGGGTGGGTGTTAGGGTAGGCTCAAAGATTATCTGGGAGGGTGGGCTGAAAGATTACTTGAGTGGGTGGGAGGTTGGGCTGAAAAATTACCTGGTCGGGAGGGTGGTTACACTATTTGCAGTGCAGAGGGAGGCCCGACTCCTATCCTCCCGTCTCACCTCGGGGGGCGTTCCTCCTGTTATGTGTGGCGGAAGATACAGCTAAAGTCTACGGGCTCCAGCAGACACTAGAGCTCCAGCCTACAGGTCCATGTTTTCTCCTCCTCAGCAATACCACTCGCACTGAATCAGGAAGTAGTGCGAGCGGTATTGCTGAGGAAGAGACAGTGTGGACCTGTAGGCTGGAGCTCTAGCGTCTGCTGGAGCCTGGAGACTTTAGCTGTATCTTCCGCCGCGCATAACAGGAGGGGGGCCCCCGAGGTGAGGGAGTGATAGGCGTCGGGCCTCCCGGGGAAAAAACAAATCACCTGCAATACTGTGAGGAAACGCGGAAAAGCCGCCGCATGGACGCAAGATGAGGCGGCTGTTTCCGCGTCTGTGGAGGAACGCGGAGGCTTGCCTCGCTCAGTAAGGTGGGACACGGAGGAAACACTGCACGCTCGGACAGCGTGGCGGCGGATTCTGCATTCCATACGGCTACTACATTACAACACATGACTGGTGTGGCTGGGACTGATAGTCCACACTGGTTTAGGAGGACGCGTGCGCGCGCAGAGAGGCAGGGCTTTTATGGCAGTCAGAGGAAGGTCAGCTGACCAGGCCAGTCAGCTGACATTTGCAGCATCTTTCATTGGTCCAGCAATTAAGGGAGGTGCTGGAGAGCACTAAAGTATATATACTGGGTGCTGGTCATTCACTGGTTGTCTGCCGTTGCGATCACTACGTGGTAGCACTCAGACCTTGTCTGTATCTGTGTACTAGCATAGTTTCCAAAGGTGTTGACGGCCAAGGATCTCACACCTTAGCGTCAGGAATATTGAACTGTATTATTTGTTATATGACCTTCTGCCTGCCTGACTATACCTCTGAACTCTGATTCTGTACCTTGCTACTTCTGATATCCTGTTGCCAAACTCTGCTCGTTCCTGGACTCTGTATTTGCCTCCTGATTCTGTACCTTGCTACTTCTGATATTCCGTTGCCAAACTCTGCCTGTCCATTGGATTCCGTATTTGTCTCCTGGATCTGTACCTCATCTGTCTGTGTGTTAACGACCTGGCTTGCCCGACCTCGAAAACTGGCCTTGCTATTAGAGGCAGTTCCCAGACCTGTTAATAACACCCTCTCTGGTGTCACTCACACTCTGTCCTTCCTACTCTCAGCCTAGCTCCTCCCTCGGGAGAGTCTAGGCCTACGGAAGGAACATTCCCCTGTGTGTTCTCTTAGTATTTCTGTTGCATTACACTTACTCGTTTCTCAGGTGTCCAGAGGTTAGTGTATATATCTGATTATCGGTGATACTGCAGATCATCTATAATCGGGTATATTCTGCATTGTCGGTGATACTGCAGTTCACCGGTGATCAGACCCTCTCTGTGTTACACCGATCGTTACAAATACCTAATGGGCCCCTCAAAAAACGTATTACTGCCACTGCTCCCAGGGCCGGCCCGCCCATGAGACGGGGTGAAACTTTTGCCTCAGGCGGCACTTCTGGGGGGGCGGCACCCGCCCGTCCATGTATGTGGGGGGCCGCCCGAGCTGGAGGGGATAGCGGGCAGGAAGGGAGTATTGGGCCTAGTGGCGGGGAGGGGGGTCGGCCCCCCCCCCCCTCCCTCGCCTGGGGTCCCCCGTCCTCCGCTCCCCTCCAGCTTTAAAAAGGTCCGTGCTGTGGCTGCAGCTATTCGTAAGAGGCAACGGGCGGGGATTACTCACCTCTTCCTCGTTCCAGGCCAGCGTGCGCTCCACTGACGTCACTTCCTGCTACGCCGCTACGCCGCAGGAAGTGACGTCAGTGGAGCGCACACTGGCCTGGAACGAGGAAGAGGTGAGTAATCCCCGCCCGTTGCCTCTTACGAATAGCTGCAGCCACAGCACGGACCTTTTTAAAGCTGGAGGGGAGCGGAGGACGGGGGACCCAGGCGAGGGAGGGGGGGGGGGGGTCCGACCCCCCTCCCCGCCGCTAGGCCCAATATCCCCTTCCTGCCCGCTATCCCCTCCAGCTCGGGCGGCCCCCCACAACAATGGCTTTTGGCGGCGATTTCTTTAAAAATTGCCTCAGGCGGCAAAAAGTCTAGGGCCGGGCCTGACTGCTCCCTCTACTAATGCCTAACCCTTAACCCTCCCTCTACCAATGCCTAACCCTTAGCCCTCCATCTACCGATGCATTACCCTTAACCCTCCCTCTAGTGATGCCTAACTCTTAACCCTCCCTCTACCATATCCCCTTAACCCTAACTCTACCAATGCCTAACCCTTAACCCTCCCCCTAACAATGCATAACCCCTTAACCCTAACTCTACCAATGGCTAACCCTTAACCCTAACTCTACCAATGCCTAACCCTTAACCCCACCCTCTACCAGCGCCTAACCCTTAAGCCTCACCGTACCAATGTCTAACCCTTACCCCTAACTCTATCAATGCTTAACCCTTAACCCTACCCCGTGGAGCCTAACTCTTAAAGAGGAACTACAGTGGAAATAACATAATTAAAAATAGTGCTTAATTTTTACAATAATGTAATTGTAAAATCTTTCCTCTCTCTGATTTACATTCTGACAATTTTTACATGGCTACATCTTTACTGCTGGCAGGTGATGTCTGTGGAAAGAGACGATGCATTTCAGGCAGTTGGAAATAGCTGTTATTTTCCACAATGCAACAAGGCTCCCACAGTGTGATGTCAGCACCATGGTGCTGACATCACACTGTGGGAGGGGTTTCACCACAATATCAGCCATACAGAGCCCCCCTGATGATCTCTCTGAGAAAAGGAAAATATTTCTCATGGGAAAGGGGTATCAGCTACTTGGGATGAAGTTCAATCCTTGGTTTCTCTTTAACCCTCCCCCGTAGTGCCAACCCCTTTACACCCCTTCTCCGGGCATAAAGCCATAACTAGTAGAATTACAGGGAAATTTGGGTGCCCGGAGGCTTCCACTATGTGATCTTCATATCGAGACTTCCTATTGAAAAAAAATATTTTTTGCCCTTATACTGTGGGCTCTGCAAAAGCCACTAATAACAATGCCGCTAATAACAATGTGCTCTCTGTGGCGCCCTTTTTAACCACTTGCTATATGCGCAGTTTTTACCTGCTTCCGTTTTTTTTCCTCTTCATTGTTTGAAACGAATAGATACGTTTAAGCATTTATTAAAGCCATCTTTAAGTTTACTGCACACAATTCTGCATAAAAGTAACTATCCACTTGAAATGTTACACTTTATTAGGTAGTCTTCATTATTTTTTATGCAAAATTATTGTTTCAGTCTACATTAAACCACAGACGCTAAAGTGGATTGTGTTTACATAGTGTTCAGCCCTCCTTTTTGCACAAGTATGTTTCTGCATGTTAACCTTGGGCTTTGGCACAGAAGGAAAGATGACCTGTGGTGAATTCACACTGCAGCCAGAATACTGTAAACACTCAGGACTCCTTGCTGTGTTTGTATTTTGCTATATTCTTATCAAGATGACAGTTTTCCTGTATACATAACTCAGCTTTGCTTCTGCCTGGCAAGGTCTTTTGTCAATAAGCAGGGAGTCTGTAATTTCCATGACCATTATTTTATGATTCTCTAAAATAAACAAGGGTTTTTTTTTATGCTTCTTGGAAATTTTCTATAACTGGTGAAGTATACCCACATAGCTCATGGTGACCCAGAACCACCAGGAAAGTATAAAGGGTTAAAAGCCCTCTATTAAAAAGCAAATGCTAAAGGTAGCCTTACATCTAGTGATGATGAGAAGATTCGACCAAGAGACATATCTCTCTCTAGAGAGAATGCAACCATTTTTCATCCCGAAATTGGTTGCATTGTCGGTCGGGCATGCACTTAGCAGCACTGATTTTAATTCAATTCGATTATAAAAATCAAATTGGATGGTCAATCGGCCGCCAAGTCACCTGATGTGTGGCTACCTTAAATGTAATTCTGCCTTCTGCAAACAAATGGTATTTGCGTTAATTCAGCTTTATGTAAGCAACTGCGGTTTCCCACAATGCATCACTCCTGAATATGCAAATCATCTCTTTATGCCCCTGAAAGAAAGGCACACATACAGGACTGCTGTGTATAGTGAACTTATAGCCAGGGCCAGTTCTAGACTTTCTGCTGCCTGGAGCAAACTTTGGAGGATGCTCCAGTCCAAATATATACCCTTCATCATATATACCTCATATCATATATATACACCCCATATGAACCCCATCACTGCACTCGATCAGTAGCAGAGACATCGGATAGGTCATTGTTACTGATCAAGTGCAGTGATTAGCCCAATGACGTTGCCTTGGTCTTGCCCACAAGACCATCAGAACTAGTTAGCAAATAGAGCAGTGAGCAGCTGTGATTGGCTGGTCTGGTGCCAGCACCCCTGCCTGATTGGTTGCATGCCAAAGCTTCCCCTCTGACTGGCCATGGTAATTTCTCGCCAGTGATGGGGTTTCTCCTATGATGTCATAAGAAAGGGTGGCAGGTGTCACCGGACTGGAACTGGGGATGCGTCGATGAGGAGGGTAGTGTGTGTGTGCCAGGAAGACGGGCAAGAGAATGGAGAGGAGGCAGGTGCCAGGTGGCCCAAACTATTTGTCCGAACACCGCCCCCTAGATCTTGCTGCCTAAATCATGTGATTCAGGTGGCTTCGTGGTAGATCTGCCCCTGCCTATACCTGCCTATAGCAAACAGACAAATTCCATGTACTGTATATTTCTTTCCTGTGCACATTAAGAAATCGTAGCTGTAATATGACACCCTATAAAACATTTTCCCAGAGGTCTGTGCACAATCAGATTATTTATAGAGAATCCAGTGGACTCTTTATCTGTTGAGAGTTTCTTTTGTGTTTTTTTTTTTCTCTGCTTGTGTGACTCTCATTATAGCAACGCCAAACTTCATACTGCAAAGCGTTTTTCTTTCTTAAGTGACAAGTCTGTGACAGAAAAGAGACACATCTATTATAAGTGGCCCGAGGCAGCTTTAGTTAAATGCAGGGACAGCTTCTTTTGGCAAAGCATTTGTAAACCTTTGAGTGTCTATGGCAGCCCACCAGGAGGTGAATAGAGAAACTCTACTTGCTGCTGCATCAGCACAATTCTAACCAAACATTTTTTTTTGTGTGGCTGAAAGTTCAACCAGCAATTCAGCAGACAATAAGACAAAGACAAGACAAATAACATTTATATTGCGCTTTTCTCCTGGCGGACTCAAAGCGCCAGAGCTGCAGCCACTAGGACGCGCTCTATAGGCAGTAGCAGTGTTAGGAGACTTGCCTAAGGTCTCCTACTGAATAGGTGCTGGCTTACTGAACAGGCAGAGCTGAAATTTGAACCCTGGTCTCCTGTGTCAGAGGCAGGGCCCTTAAAGGGGAACTGAAGAGAGAGGTATATGGAGGCTGTCATGTTTATTTCCTTTTAATCAATACCAGTTGCCTGGCAGCCCTGCTGGTCTATTTCTCTGCAGTAGTATCTGATTAAAACCAGAAACAAGCATGCAGCTAGTCTTGTCAGATCAGACTTATAAGTCTGAACCACTGAAACACCTGATCTGCTGCATGCTTGTTCAGGGGCTATGGCTAATAGTATTAGAGGCAGAGGATCAGCAGAGCTGCCAGGCAACTAGTATTGTCTAAAAGGAAATAAACATGACAGCCTCCATATACCTCTTTCTTCAGTTCCGCTTTAACCATTACACTATCCAGCCACTGCAATAAGGGTCTTTGGGCTAGTTTGCAAATAGTATGCTGGTCAGAGGTGCTTGCCAATCTACTATGTGAAAACTGACGTTACGTTCACAGTGGCCATTGCTTTGTGTTCCCTGTAACAGCAGGAACGCAACACAACAGATCAGGAAAACGGCGCTCGTCCGCATGTTACGTCACAGTCAGTGAAGTACAGTTAAGCATACAGTACATTTTAAGTATGTTTCACTGCCACCATTAACACATGTTATTTTGCCAAAACACACTGCATGCGGTGTGTTAAGATGCTGCATGCCGTTATACCGCACACGTCTGTGAAGGTTGCAGAGGTAGTGCATTGCCGTGCAGCAAGCCAGGTTATAAAGCAGCTGTTATTTCAGCTTTGTGTTTTCCAAAGGTGCTTTGTTGGCCTACAAATTGTAGATTAAATCAAAGCAACTATGACTACACATAGGTTAACCATTTGTAGACCGACACAGTTGAAATCTACTTCCTGCATGTGGCAGCGCGGATCTGACAGGACGTAGATTTCAAACATCCCACCGCACAGTCACGCCGCTCGCGCCATTTTCTCCCCGCTGCAATACACTCGCTCTGTCGTCACATTGGCTTACATTGATTGTCAGGGTCAGCAGCCAATGAAAGCAGCTCCTGACCGGCACACGGGGCTCTGCCATCATAGGGACCTGCGGGGGGGGGGGGGGGGGGGGGGGAGGGGGGGGGACAGAACGGTGTGACGGATCAGCATCACCTTTAGGTTGGGTTCACACATAAAATGTGTACAGTTCCATTCCAGTCTGGTCCTGTCAGTTTCCATCAGTCTTGAATCAGTTTCTATAGCTGGGTTCACACATACATGTGTACAGTTTCATTCCAGTCCTGTCAGTTTTGTATCAGTTTACTACCAGTAATGCTAGGTTCACACAAATAAAAGTGTACAGTTCCATTTCTGTCAGGTAAAACTGATATAAAACAGGACAGGACTGATGCAAAACAGGACAGGACTGGAACTGAATTAAAGATTTACTGTATGTGTGAACCCAACCTAATTCTTTACAAAAGACCTCCCTGGAAATTATCTGTGCAAAGATGCCGGCCAGCCTACCTACTCATTTACTCACAATTTGGCAGTTGGACTCCTAAAAATGACTTTTTAAAATCCTGCAGTTTTATTTTCTGTGTATAAGCTAAGAAAAGAATGTTTAAATGGCAACTGAAGTGAGAGGAATATGGAGGCTGCCATAATTATTTCCTTTTAAGCAATACCAGTTGCCTGGCTATCCTGCTGATCTTGTGCTGCTAATATTTTTAGCCATAGACCCTGAACATGCATATACAGACCAGGTGTTTCTGACATTATTGTCCGATCTGACAAGATTAGCTGCATGCTTGCTTCTGGTGTGATTCAGACACTACTGCATCCAAATAGATCAGCATGGCTGCCTAGCAACTAGTATTGTTTAAAAGGAAATAAATATGGCAGCCTCCGTATTCTTCTCACTTCAGTTGCCCTTTAATGTTGTGTTTTCTTGTATGCTGACCCAGTCTTTCAGTGTCAGAGAAGCTAAAATATATTACATAGTTACATAGTTATTATGGTTATAAAAAGACATACGTCCATCGAGTTCAACCAGTACAAAGTACAACTCCAGCCTGCTCCCTCACATATCCCTGTTGATCCAGAGGAAGGCGAAAAAACCCTTACAAGGCATGGTCCAATTAGCCCTAAAAGGGAAAAATTCCTTCCCGACTCCAGATGGCAATCAGATAAAAATCCCTGGATCAACATCATTAGGCATTACCTAGTAATTGTAGCCATGGATGTCTTTCAACGCAAGGAAAGCATCTAAGCCCCCTTTAAATGCAGGTATAGAGTTTGCCATAACGACTTCCTGTGGCAATGCATTCCACATCTTAATCACTCTTACTGTAAAGAACCCTTTCCTAAATAAATGGCTAAAACGTTTTTCCTCCATGCGCAGATCATGTCCTCTAGTCCTTTAAAAAAGGCCTAGGGACAAAAAGCTCATCCGTCAAGCTATTATGTTGCCCTCTGATGTATTTATACATGTTAATTAGATCTTCTCTAAGGCGTCTTTTCTCTAGACTAAATAAACCCAGTTTATCTAACCTTTCTTGGTAAGCGAGACCTTCCATCCGAGGTATCAATTTTGTTGCTCGTCTCTGCACCTGCTCTAAAACTGCAATATCTTTTTTGTAATGTGGTGCCCAGAACTGAATTCCATATTCCAGATGTGGCCTTACTAGAGAGTTAAACAGGGGCAATATTATGCTAGCATCTTGAGTTTTTATTTCAGTTTTAATGCATCCCAAAATTTTGTTAGCTTTAGCTACAGCGGCTTGGCATTGAGTACGATAATTTAACTTGTTGTCGATGAGTACTCCTAAGTCCTTCTCCAAGTTTGATGTCCCCAACTGTATCCCATTTATTTTGTATGGTGCTAGACCATTGGTACGACCAAAATGCATGACTTTACATTTTTCAACATTGAATTTCATATGAACTATTGACCTTTTTTTATCTATTACCCTGCTCTCAGAATCTGTTCACAGCAAGGAAATAGTTTCATAGCTGTAATCTCTTATCAGTGAGGGCAGAGCTGGGACAGGGTCCACTAGCACAATGCTGAGACACCAAAGTGTGCCCCTCCATCCCTCCCACGCCAGCCGTCACACACTGATGTTTATTAGACTAAGTGGCTCCCCCAGGGCCTGCAGCACCCCCAACACCCTAATCTCTAGTTATCTGGCTTGCAGTCACTGCCATGTATCCACTTTTCTTATTTCTTTCTGCTTCAAATACAGTAGAGGAATGATAGCTGAGTGAGTTGTGCGCCCCCTCCTACACTACGCCCTGAGGCTGGAGCCTCTCTCGCCTCTGCCTCGGCCCTGAGTGCGGGTTATGTTATAGTCCAACTATATCCCACATATATCTTTGTCCCACCTCAAGAGAAACTGGAACACAGCCTAGTTATATATTTAATTTAATATATTTGGTACTGTATATATACAGTACATGTCTATCTCATCATGTCACTTTGGGTATCCTTTAAAGAGCATAATCAGTGTAAAATAAACATTCTATGTTAAAATTACTTGCCGGTTCTTCCTCCAGCTCACTCCCGAGCCCTGTGTGTGCCCAGGTTCTGGCGCCGAGGCCCTTTCCTGCAAGGGGGCGTGGCTATGTTCTGGAAGCCGGTGGACGCAGGGTTCAGGGAGTGAGCAGGAGAAAAATGACTCGGCAAGTAATTAAAACTTTTTTGAAGAAGAGAATCCATAGAATGTTTATCTTACACCGAATAGGCTCCTTAAGAACCTTCGCTCCAAAACATGTGATACGTTAGTCTGTAAATAGAACCGCCAGCCAAACATTTGCAGAATTGCCCTTAGACATTGCAGAGCAATGTCTGCAGAATGTTTGAAACCTCTACTTAAACAAGGCTTCTTTTAACACAATGATAGAAAGGTGACACTGTCCTTTCACTTTGCTGAAAGAATCTGTCACTGTGGATTCTGATAGCTAAATTCTTTATTGCAGCAGAAAGTTGGCTGAAAGGGCCCTATGGGGTTGATTCAATATCATTGCAGTAAAACTGTGTTACTCTGTGCACATATTACCAGTGGTTAATGCACCGGGGCCTTTCTAGCCATTTTGTTACTCCCAGCAAGAAAACCTGTGGCGCCTCCCCCATCACACCCCCGTGCCCCCCCCCCCTCCCCCCCCCCACACACACAGTTACCAGGGCTGATTGCGGACAACCGGAGGACAAAGGGATGATGGCGAGGGATGCATCCGTGCTTATGGGGCTGGAGGAAGCTCCTGGTAAGTAAAATAACGTTGTAGTGTGCCGTCTCTGGGCCTCTCTCTCTCTGTGTCTCTGAGTGAGGCTAAGATTCAGCAGCAGCAATGCTGCAGCATCACCTCAGACAGCATGACTGCTTGCTGCTGATATCATCATCAGTGGTGCTGCAGCAGCAGCTGCGTCACTCAAACGTAGGGCCCTTTTCCACTAGCAAGTGCGATCTCAAGCGCAAATCAGATTACATTTGAAATCGGCGCCGGTAGACTTAGGCGCAGGCTACAGCCAGTATATGGCTGATCCTGCTTCTGCACAAGTCCGGGCCGATTTAATTACTATTCCCCCTCCAGGCCGCCATGGATGGTGGGGAATGATGTAATTCGGCTTCCAGCGATTGCTGGAGGCCGAATTATTGTGTTTTTAACCACTTGCCGACCGCACACTCATAACGTGCGTCGGCAAAGTGGCAGCTGCAGGACCAGCGACGCAGTATTGCGTCGCCAGCTGCAGCCTAATTAATCAGGAAGCAGCCGCTCGTACGAGCGGCTGCTTCCTGTCAAATCACGGCGGGGGGCTCCGTGAATAGCCTGCGGGCCGCCGATGGCGGCTCGCAGGCTAGATGTAAACACAAGCGGAAATAATCCGCTTTGTTTACATTTGTACGGCGCTGCTGCCAATCAGCGGCCGGGGATCGCCGCCATGTGACAGGAGACAGCCTGTCACTGGCTGCACAGGACGGATAGTGTCCTGTGCAGCCCGGCTTACCAGGGGGGGCCAGGTAGGAGAGGGAGGGGGAGGATTTCGCCGCGGAGGGGGGCTTTGAGGTGCCCCCCCGCCACCCACAGCAGGCAGGAGAGATCAGACCCCCCCAGCACATCATCCCCATAGGGGGGAAAAAAGGGGGGCAATCTGATCTCCCTGCCTGCACCCTGATCTGTGCTGGGGGCTGCAGAGCCCACCCAGCACAGATCAATCAAACCAGCGCTGGTCCTTAAGGGGGGGTAAAGGGTGGGTCCTCAAGTGGTTAAGCAACCTCGGCTCCGTCTGCTGACGGCTCCGACGTTACTCACTGAGCGCTGCAATAGGAGTGATTCCTATTGTAGTCTATGGAGGCGCCGGCTGCGCCCAAATCTAGCAGCGCTGAAAAGCACTGCTCCGGCAAATTACCTGCGCTTGTGATCACGCAAGCTCCTTTTTCCACTCTCCGGGTTCCGCTGTACTGCCATCGGGAATGTAATGTAATTGCGATGATAATCGGCTGGCCGGCGATTGCATTTCGGCAAAAAACAAAAGCGATTGAAGCATCGTAGTGGAAAACGAGCACCGCAATTTACATGTTATTGCAGTGCTCTAGCGATGAGAAAAACGGCTGCGATCCGCTTTTTGAATCGGATCGCAGCCAGTGGAAAAGGGCCCTAAAAACTCTGACCACAGTGCCCACCTACACCTAGTGACACTGTGACAGTCAAACCAACTGTGACAGTCAAACTCCCAACCCCCTCCCCCCACTGAAATCTATGCCCAGTGTACTGTACTGAATAGGAAGGGGAAGGCTTACTTTTGAGATGATTCAATCTCGGTCACCTCTCCATACCTCCCAGAGCCGGGACAAGGTCCTCCAGCACCCAAGGCTGAGACACCAAAGTGCGCCCCTCCATCCCTGCCACCCCAGCCATCACACACTGATTGCTATTAGACTAAGAGGCGCCACAGGGCCCCCAACCTCCCCAACACCTTAATATCTAGTTATCTGGCTTGCAGTCACTGCCATGTATCCCCTTTTCTTATTTCTTTCTACTTCAATCACAATTAGGAATGACAGCTGAATGAAGTCTTTGCCCCCTCCTACACTGCGCCCTGAGGCTGAAGCCTCTCCAGCCTATGCCTCGGCCCGGCCCTGAATTACCTCCTCTAGCCTAGGCTGGAATAGCGGTGCCTGCTGTGTGTATCTCTGGGACTCTGAGGGAGACACACTCAAGCCAAGTGTTTTGGGGCTGGGGGGAACTCAGGGCCAGCCAGGGGGGCACGCACGTGACATTAAGAGGGCACTCACTGTCTCCAGGCTGTTTCTGCAGTGCAGCGCAGCCGGGGGTGGCCCCGAAATGCCTGGTGCGTCACACACTACATGCATGCACGTGTGACAGGTGGGGGGTGGAGTTAGAGGCGGCACCGCACATAGTAAACAAAGTACTCGTGCGGCTGCTCGCTCTGAGAGGAGAGGGGGCGGTCTGGTAGGTGGCACAACTGCCTGTCATAGAGGCGCAGCGGAGGCCGCCAGCATGAATAAAAAAAACACATACAAACTGACTAGCTGCAGTAGCAGCCGCGGCGTGCGCCCCCCCCCCTGAGTTGCGCCCCCCTGAGTTGCTCCCCCCCTCTCACGGCGCACCAGGTGAACATTTGTAGTTGCCTGGTGGTTGAGACGCCACTGTTAACCCAGCTTACTGCAGGCCTAATTCAGTACAATGGTGTAAGATTTACTTGTGAGCTGCGGCATTCTGATCAAGCACCATTCACTGTGTGGCAGGGCCACCTGAGCACACTCGCCCAGCAACCACAGAATAAAAAGCTTTCCTTGGCATTGCATACATTCACCTCCATGGAAAACAAGATTCAAAGACTGTGACTCCTCCCTCTGTTGGCACAAATTCGTGTGAAATTATTCTTAAGTCAATTGGAAAAAGAAAAAATATCGATCCGAAAGTTGGATTTTATGATCAAATGAGAATGTAAAATCTTCTTAAATTGTTTCGTAAATGGGAACAATCGATAATTGCCTTCCGATTAGTTTCAATCATATAAATCGGGTCGAAAGGTCGAATCTGAAGGAAAAATTGTACCGTTAATGGTCACCTTTAGGTAGATTGTAATCTAACGCTAGATCGTGAAAGAATTCTGGGTAGATCCGACACTGCCTGCCTGAGTGACGTCTTACTCTCCTTGACTTGGATGAGCCTAGTGTGATATGCCTTTCTGAAGTTTTGCACAGCAGTGTAGAGGATTATGATATTGCAAGGTGAGGAGCCATACATTTAGAAGCCTTATGTGCTACTGCTGGTTACAATTTTGCCAGACACTGAGCTTAAAGGTTCACTACAGCGAAAAACTGTAAAATTTAAAATATGTGCAAACATATACAAATAAGAAGTACATTTTTTCCAGAGTAAAATGAGCCATAAATTACTTTTCTCCTATGTTACTGTCACTTACAGTAGGCAGTAGAAATCTGACAGAAGTGACAGGTTTTGGACTAGTCCATCTCTTCATAGGGGATTCTCAGCAAGGCTTTTATTCTTTATAAAGATATTCCCTAAAAAGGATTTAAACAATGATGCTGGTCAGCTTCCCAGCTCCCTACACAGTTTTTTGGCAGTTGGACAGAGCAACTGCCATTCACTATGTGCTTTTGAAAATAAATATATCCCTGAGATTCCCGTAACAAGAGATGGACTAGTCCAAAACTTGTCACTTCTGTCAGATTTCTACTATCTACTGTAAGTGAAAGCAATGTAGGTGAAAAGTAATGTATGGCTCATTTTACTCTGGAAAAAAATGTACTTCTTATTTGTATATGTTTGCACATATTTTACATTTTACAGTTTTTCGCTGTAGTGCCCCTTTAATATTGTAAGCATTATACTGTATTGTGACTCTCTTTGGTCAAGCACTATTCTATGCGGCTGAGGAGGACTCCGTTATGCATCTAATTCATGGGTGTCAAACTCAAATCTAAAGGGGGCCAAAATTGTACACTGGAACCTAGTCGCGGGCCAACCTCAATGTCTACTGGCCACCTTATAAAGTTTCCAAGTGTCTAATGACCCCCCCTTTAACTGCTATACAGTTATGTTTTGTCTAGAGGTCCTCCCTCCCCTATAGAGTTCCCTGGTGTCTAGAGGCCTCCACCCTCCCCTATACAGGATCTTCTCAAAAAATTAGCATATTATGATAAAGTGCATTATTTTCTGTAATGTACTGATAAACATTAGACTTTCATATATTTTAGATTCAAATACACACAACTGAAGTAGTTCAAGCCTTTTATTGTTTTAATATTGATGATTTTGGCATACAGCTCATGAAAACCCAAAATTCCTATCTCAAAAAATTAGCATATTTCATCCGACCAATAAAAGAAAAGTGTTTTTAAAACAAAAAAAGTCAACCTTCAAATAATTATGTTCAGTTATGCACTCAATACTTGGTCGGGAATCCTTTTGCAGAAATGACTGCTTCAATGCGGCGTGGCATGTAGGCAATCAGCCTGTGGCACTGCTCAGGTGTTATGGAGGCCCAGGATGCTTCGATAGCGGTCTTAAGCTCATCCAGAGTGTTGAGTCTTGCATCTCTCAACTTACTCTTCACAATATCCCACAGATTCTCTATGGGGTTCAGGTCAGGAGAGTTGGCAGGCCAATTGAGCACAGTAATACCATGGTCAGTAAACCATTTACCAGTGGTTTTGGCACTGTGAGCAGGTGCCAGGTCGTGCTGAAAAATGATTACTTCACCTCCATAAAGCTTTTCAGCAGATGGAAGCATGAAGTGCTCCAAAATCTCCTGATAGCTAGCTGCATTGACCCTGCCCTTGATAAAACACAGTGGACCAACACCAGCAGTTGACATGGCACCTCAGACCATCACTGACTGTGGGTACTTGACACTGGACTTCAGGCATTTTGGCATTTCCCTCTCCCCAGTCTTCCTCCAGACTCTGGCACTTTGATTTCCGAATGACATGTAAAAGTTGCTTTCATCCGAAAAAAGTACTTTGGACCACTGAGCAACAGTCTAGTGCTGCTTCTCTGTAGCCCAGGTCATGCGCTTCTGCCGCTGTTTCTGGTTCAAAAGTGGGTTCATGCTTCCATCTGCTGAAAAGCTTTATGGAGATTAAGATTTCATTTTTCAGCACGACCTGGCACCTGCTCACAGTGCCAAAACCACTGGTAAATGGTTTACTGACCATAGTATTACTGTGCTCAATTGGCCTGCCAACTCTCCTGACCTGAACCCCATAGAGAATCTTTGCGATATTGTGAAGAGAAAGTTGAGAGACGCAAGACCCAACACGCTGGATGAGCTTAAGGCCTCTGTCGAAGCATCCTGGGCCTCCATAACACCTGAGCAGTGCCACAGGCTGATTGCCTCCATGCCACACCGCATTGAAGCAGTCATTTCTGCAAAAGGATTCCCGACCAAGTATTGAGTGCATAACTGAACATAATTATTTGAAGGTTGACTTTTTTTGTTTTAAAAACACTTTTCTTTCATTGGTCGGATGAAATATGCTAATTTTTTGAGATAGGAATTTTGGGTTTTCATGAGCTGTATGCCAAAATCATTGATATTAAAACAATAAAAGGCTTGAACTACTTCAGTTGTGTGTATTTGAATCTAAAATATATGAAAGTCTAATGTTTATCAGTACATTACAGAAAATAATGAACTTTATCACAATATGCTAATTTTTTGAGAAGATCCTGTATAGTTCCCTAGTGTTTAGTGTTTTCCCTACCTCCCCATATGGCTTCCCTGGTGTTCTAGGTGTTCCAGGTGGTGCTCACCTCCAATATAGCTATATAGCAGTTGTGGCTTGCATCTGTAGGGAGTTTATACCTGGTACATCATTTTCAATTCATAATTTTCAAAAGTATCTTGCAAGCTGAAAAAGTGTGGGCACCTCTGTGTTAGGGGATCTCAGCCAGGGCAGAGGTGTACATACAGTATATCAGCCAGGGCAGAGGTGTACATACAGTATATCAGCCAGGGCAGAGGTGTACATACAGTATATCAGCCAGGGCAGAGGTGTACATACAGTATATCAGCCAGGGCAGAGGTGTACATACAGTATATCAGCCAGGGCAGAGGTGTACATACAGTATATCAGCCAGGGCAGAGGTGTACATACAGTATATCAGCCAGGGCAGAGGTGTACATACAGTATATCAGCCAGGGCAGAGGTGTACATACAGTATATCAGCCAGGGCAGAAGTGCTGATCTGATTGTTCTGATTTTGGGGGCAGTTTGGATAGCACCATAAACCCTTTCCACTGTTGCCGAGTACTCCACCAGGTATGGGCATTGTCCAAAAAGCTTGCATGCTCTGTGAGGACAGCACAGCACTCAGCATTACAAAGAATGCGGCTGTGGGATTGTGAGTGGTATTTGATCAGGTGTTTGCTGAGATTTTATATAACAGTGATGGCTAACCTTGGCACTCCAACTGTGATAAAACTACAAATCCCATCATGCCTCTGCCTCCCCGAGTTATGCTTAGAGCTGTCAGAGTATTGCAATGCCTCATGGGACTTGTAGTTCCACTACAGCTGGAGTGCCAAGTTAACCATCACTGTGATATAATCTCAAGAGCCTCAAGGTGATAAACAATCAATATCTGGTAGATTTAGATCATTTGCCTGTTCGGCTAATGTATGCCTGCCTTCAAAGCCTGGTACACACCCTGCAGTTTCCCGTCAGATAGATGGGTCGAATAGATAATTTCCGACAGGTCCGATTTGATTACCAATCGTTTTTCTGATCGATTTCCATAGAAATGATCAGAAAATCGATATTAAAAAGGAAAATATCTATCGACAACATCTATCTGATGGGAAATTGCATGGTATGTTCCAGATCGGATCTATTAGATGGATCTATTAGATCATTTCCAACTGGTCCTATCGGATTACGTTAGATTTTGCAATAGATCTTGGGTACTCATCAAAGCAAAATCTATTGCAAAATTGATCTAAAACAATTTGGATGTCTACACACGATACAATTTCTTATTAGCTCTATCTACTAGACCCATCTATCTGATGGAAAATTGTACTGTGTAGATGAGGCTTAAGAGGATGGCTAGTTTCTAGTATCTAATGCCTGGTACACACGATGCAATTTTCAATCGGATTGATGGTCGAATTGATTATTTCCGGCAGGTCTGATCTTATTTCCGATTTTTTTCTTCGGAACGATTTTGTATACAAGTGATCCGAAAATCGATCAGAAAAAGAATCGGAAATCAGATTGGACCTGTCAGAAATAATCGATTTGACTGTCAATCGGACGGAAAATTGGATCATGTGTACCAGGCATTACCCACTGTGTTTCTCAGATGGACATTAGTCTGACCAGCCTTATTAGATGCAACGTATACTCTCATAAGTGACATTTGTAAATGGAAAGAGGATAATAATCTTAAAATGTATATAATTCAACATGCTCAGATATGCAATTAGTAAAATAATTTGGTGTAACATTGTTTTCCCTTACATTACAGTCCACAATGCTTCCAAAAAAAGATATCTTGGCGCTACTGATCCTTATTGCTCTTTACTCCACGTCCTCATTAACCTGCAGTAATAATACTATGTTATCGGCATGATCTTACTCTTGTGTAGAAAAGCTAATCATAGATCATTATTATATTATCTTTTCCGTTTTGGTTATCTGTGAAGCTGTTTTATGGTAGACAGCTCTTATAACTATCCTCTTTACTAAACTTCTGATAACCTTTGCCTTGTATGCTGCAGATATTGAAACCACATCACTGATAAGTTGAGGAGGGAACAGTCAGGAAATTTACCATTAGGGTGCAAAACATTACTCGATTTTCGGCGCCAATATTGATTGTGATCGTCGAATCTGGCAGAGATCAATATTGCAAAATGGCCACCCAGTCGATCGTTTCCCGGCTAAATCGATCAAAATGATAGATTGGCCATTATTATTATTATTACTTAGTATCTATAGAGAACCGACAGCTTCCGCAGCGCTTTACAGAGTATATATAGTCTTGCCACTAACTGTCCCACAGAGGAGGTAACAACCTAATCCCTACCATAGTCATATGTCTTTTGTAGTCTAGGGCCAATTTAGGGGGAAGACAAATAACTTATCTGTTGTATGGTTTGGGACATGGGAGGAAACCGGAGTGCCCGGAGGAAACCCATGCAGACACGCGGAGAACATACAAACGCCTTGCAGATGTTGCACTGGCTGGGATTCGAACCAGCGCTGCAAGGCAAGAGTGCCAACCTTTATGCCACTATGCAGCATGCTGGAAAAAGTTTGGAAGAAAGGGCTTGATTGGGCTCACCTGGCATCCTCCTGTGTCTGCCATCTTTTTGAAATGCCAACGCAATCGCCCTTTTACATGACACCGCCACATCTACCTTATCTATTCTTTCCATTGGAGTATTTTTGTGAAGTGAGGAAAAATTATTATTAAGCAATGATGCAAAGGATGAGAAAAAGAGAGAACACCAAGAGCCCAATATAGTGTAGTATGTACTGGTAATGTATAATTGGAAGAGTAATAATATTAATTTAATACTCACAAACCCCCTGGTTTGTGAGTATTAAATTAGGCAACCACTGTCAAAGCAGGTGGGCAGATTGTCCTGACCCCACTCAGGATTAAAAAGTCGCTCTCTGTAGTAGAAGAAGGAAGGGTACAATCCTACACCAAGGGTGGACTGGATGTAGATAATAGGATAACAGAGGCGCCAACAGGATAAAAAACACTAAAAGAACTTAAAAACCCATCTTGGTAATAGAGGAGGTAGTGGTGGATTTACCTCCTCCAAGCAGAACATACGACTGTGGATTTTAAGTCAGAAAATTTTTTATTGGATACGCCAAATAAAGTGCAACGCGCTTCGCGGGATACAAACCCGCTTCATAAGGCAATAACAGATAGGCGTAAACAGCATCTGCCAGTATCATCAACACAGAGGCGCTCAGCGTTGATGATACTGGCAGATGCTGTTTACTCCTATCTGTTATTGCCTGATGAAGCGGGTTTGTATACCGCAAAACGCGTTGCACTTTATTTGGAGTATCCAATAAAATGTTTTTTTGACTGAAAATTCACAGTCATATGTTCTGCTTGGAGGAGGTAAGTCCACCACTACCTCCTCTATTACCAAGATGGGTTTTTTAAAGAGAATCTGTACTCTAATATTCTTACAATAAAAAGCATACCATTCTATTCATTATTTTCTCCTGTGCCCCTCTGTGCTGTTTCTGCCACTCTCTGCTGCAATCCTGGCTTGTAATTAACAGTTTTAGGCAGTGTTTACAAACAAACTAACCAGCTTCTAATAGGCTCAGCTAAGCATAGTGTGTGAGTCATTCACAGTGTGCAGGGGGCCTGCAAAGGGTGTGTATCGCTTCTACCAATCACAAGCAGCCCTGCACATTCCACACAATCAATCCTTAGCCCGACAAACAGGACAGAGGAAAGATACATTGATTTATTACAGAGACAGTGCAGTTAGGAAAGACTGCAGTAAGCCAGAGCAGATTAGAACAGGCATAGGAACTTATAGGATAGAAGAACTAAGGCTGAAAAATTTGTTACAGAGTCTCTTTAAGTTCTTTTAGTGTTTTTTTATCCTGTTGGCGCCTCTGTTATCCTATTATCTTATTAAGCAATTAGGTTACCTGACTGGTTTTAGAGAGAGCCAGATTGTATGTAATCTAAAGCCTAGTACACATGATACAATCCTGTGTAGATGTCCAAACTGCTCCCTATCGATAACGTGATCGATTTTCCATTGATAACTACCCAAAATTGATCACTATTGATTGGGATCTGATGTGTCGGAAATTATCAGATCGATCTGTCAATCTGATGGAAAATCATGTCAAGTGTACTAGGCTTAACTGTACAATTCAACTTGGCCCTTAAAGGACCACTATTTGAAAAAAATGTAAAATGCACATGTACATTCAAGATGTACATTTGTTCCAAAGTAGTATACATACACTGTTAGATGCATTATGAATAACTGCTTTCTTCTGTAGCTGTCACTTGCAGGATGTAGTAAATCTGACAGGATTTGGATTTTCTCCCTGTAAGATCTTGCTACAACCACTAGATACAACATGCAGCATGATGTAAGATATAACTGGTTAGAGACAAATATTGCCTGAGGGCCCGTTTCCACGAGCCGCCGTGTGTCCTGCGAGACGCGGGGCGTCACTTCCTTGTTGTGTGAGGACGCAGCCCAATCCCAATGCCATGCACGGCTATGGGATTCGCTGCCTCCTGCGCGGAAAAATGCTGCAATGTCGGCCGAATCGCTACGGCAAGTGATTCAGCCAGCGGTAACATTATTCCCTATTGCAGAGTTTCCCCGTCCCCGTCCAGCTTGCCTGCGGGGAAACTGCAGATTCGGCCCGATTTCCGCGTTAGTGGAAACAGGCCCTTATTGCAGAAAGATGCATTTTGTCCAAGATGACCATAGTAAATTAGTGCTGGCAGAATTGGTGCAGAAGTTGAAGGGGTAGGGGGTCAGCCTGTCAGTGCTCAGACCATATGCCACACACGCCATCAAATTGGCTTCCATGGCTGTCGTCCCAGATGGAAGTGGCTTCTAACATAACAGCCCACAAACAGTTTTCTGAAGACGAGCAGATTAAAGGAAACACCACGAAAGTAAAAAAAATAAATCAGATTTACTTACAATGCGCAGAAGCCACTGACCTGGCCGGGCCACCGCTCTAAGCTGGTGCTGCTATGGAGGGGACCCCTGGAGACCGACTTAGAGCGGAGCTGCGGCAAAGGACACATAGGCTTCCGGGGTCTGGAGGAAGCCCCAGGTAAGTAAATCTGATTTTACTTTTTCTGATGTTTCTTTTAAAGAGAAGGTCCAAGGAAGATAACAAAAACACCCAAAACTGCCGGAGAGGCAGTTTTAACTTTTATCTGTAGGCCACACTACTGTTGTAAGACAATTGTGTTGTCCCTAGATACCAGAATTAAGCAGGTGCAGGGGCGGACTGACCATTAGGGCACGTGGTCAGGGGGGGGGGGGGGGTGCCGCCAGAGCACCCTGAGCAGGAGGGGAGGAGCGCAGTAAAAGGGAGCGGTATGTACAGCGGCGGAGAAGAGGGGTCGTTCCCCCCCCCTTCCCTCACCTTGGGGCCCCCCTTCCTGGCTCTCCCCTCCGGTAACTCGGCGGCTAACAGTGGTCAGCGGGCGGAGACTTACCGCCGTTCCTGCCTTCAGCCGCAAGGGACGCTCTGGACTAGCCGCGCACAGAGCAGAGTGTGCCTTGCGGCAGGAACGCCGGTAAGTCTTTGCCCGCTGCCCGCTGTTAGCCGCCGAGTTACCGGAGGGGAGAGCCAGGAAGGGGGGCCCCAAGGTGAGGGAGGGGGGGGAGACTTCCTCCCTTCCCCACGCTGTGCACACTGCTCCCTTTCACTGCGCTCCTCCCCTCCTGGGGGACACCTATAGTCCTAGCTACATACTGGCGACACATAAGACCTATGCTGGGAATACCTATACACTTGGCTACATATACTGGGGACACCTATAGACCTAGCTTTACTGGGGACATCTATACACCTGGCTACATATACTGGGAATACCTATACTCCTGGCTACTTATACTGGGGACACCTATACACCTGGCTACCTATTCTGGGGACACCTATAATCCTGGCTACCTATTCTGGGGACACCTATAGACCTGGCTATCTAAACTGGGGACACCTATAGACCTGGTTATCTATTCTGGGGACACCTATAGACCTGGCTACTTATACTGGGGATACCTATAGACCTGGATACCTGTACTGGGAACACCAATACACTTGGTTACTTCCACTGGTGATACCTTTAGACCTGTTACCTATGCTGGGGGCACCTATTTTGGGGTACCTACTGCCATTAACTTGGGGAACTACTGCTGCTAGATTAAGTGTATTTTGGGGAACAGCTGTCAGATTATGTGTATTTTTAGGGAACCGATGCCAGATTGTGTATGTTGGGGGAACCGCTGCTTCCAGATTATGTGCATTTTGGGAGAACCACTGCTGCAAGATTACATGTATTTTGGGTGATCCGCTGCCAGATTATGCATATTTTGGGCAACCGCTGCCAAATTATGTGTATGTTAGGGAAACTGCTGCTACCAGATTACGTCTATTTTGGGGGAACGACTGCCATATTATCTGTATTTTGGAGGAACCTCTGCCAAATGGCATAGATTACATATATTTTGGAGATTACATATGTTTTGGGGGGAAACAGAGCAGAGGGCAGAGCTCAAACTTCCCCGACAGACCTTTTACACCACTGCCAAGGTCATGTATATTTCGCCCCACCCATGACCACACCCACATTCTGTTGCGTGACCACACCCATTTTTCGGCTGTTTTTTTAATCAGCATAAAATATCTGTCGGCAGTAATTTATTAGATCTTACACTGTAAAAAATAACATGAAATGTGGGTGACACTGGTACGGGGCCCCATAATATCCTATTGCCCGGGAGCCCCATGAGTTGTCAGTCCGCCCCTGAGCAGGTGGGTTACCAAAATATCTGTTTGATATGCCCCGATACATAAATTGAGAAGTCATGGTCCCAAGATATTATAAATAGCCATGCACCAATGAAATAAATAAATGGTCACATACTTCCAGATAATAGAATAAAGTAGTCTCATAATTCCAGATAAAACAATTAAATAGTTCAGTGTTTCTAGATAAAGGAATCAAGTAGTCACATGCTTCCAGATAGTTCATTAAGTAGTCACATACCCCCCAATAAAAATATTGAGTAGTCACAAGCATCCTGATAAAATAATTTAAGTAGTTACAAACCTCCAAATAAAATAATCAAGTAGTCAGGTGCCTCACGATAAACAGATTAAATAGCCAGGTGCATAAATATAAAATAATTAAATAGCCAAGTGCGCTCTATATACATAAATTAAGTAGCCATGTTCCCCACATAACAGAATTAATCTGATATGAGGTCTAACTGATAGGGAGGCACTGGGGCAAGAATGGTGGCGCAGCACAGGGGCAGGAATGGCGGCACAGCACGGGGGCAGGCATGGTGGTGCTGTGGCGACCATGGCAAGAGCCATGCCTTCACCCCTCTAAATACGCTGCTGCCCCATTTGAAAGTTCTGACCAACCCAGTTACTTTAAACAACTCAGCCTTGACACCAGAGTTGGAAACCATGTCATCTTGACAACACGTTTCTCAGGACAACCAATTCATATTTCAACCAAAAACCAATTCATAGACCCTATCAACTGAAACCTAATTAGGGATAAACTTGAAAATTACTTGATTTATTAGAGGGATAAGCAATATTTATATAATCTGAAGTTAAGAATAAAATGAAAATATGGCCACAAATATGCAGCAAATATACTGTGCATACTTTTTTTTTAAAATCTGAACTATCCACGTTTTACCCAACTAAAAACTTAGACAAGTATGCTATTATTTCTTGAGAAATTCTGCTCATTCAGCAAAATCCTTAGTGCAATACTTATCTTAGGGCAAAGCAGCTATAGGGTCAGACAATCCAGTACAACTGATCAATGTTAATTAACCAAGTAGGTGTGTCTTCTGAGGCTGCAATATCTTTCACACAATCACCTAAAATCAGCAGCTTTGGGCAAAAGTTCATAAAATAGCTTATATGCTTTGCGACTACTTGAAAGACTTGGGGCTTAAATATTTTACCTACTGCTATCCCAGCTTGTTCAAATTAAACAATGAGCATTTACGTGTGCAGATGCCACAGGAGTCTACCAAGTAAGACAACATGACGAGAGAGAGAGAGAGAGAGAGAGAGAGAGAGAGAGAGAGAGAGAGAGAGAGAGAGAGAGAGAGAGAGAGAGAAATAGGCCCTAATGAACGAATGAGTGTTAATATTGCAGTGCACAGACATCAGACATGGCAATATTGCCCTTACTAGCGGCATTGGGTACCGCAAGTTACATGATTAGCGTGACCCGCAGTACTCCACTACACAACTAATGCGCGTTAGCAAAGAGCATTACCCTTAGAAGTGCATGTTACCTTAGGAACAGTCCCATTAACCACCTGGAAGGTATAAAGGGCTTACAAAAAAATTCTGTAAACCCCCTCCCCGGTATGGGGGTTGGGGATGATATTTACCTCAGGAGGAGGAAGCCTCTGGTTTCTAATGAGTCTCCCCCCATCCTCCTCCGTCCCAGCGATCCAGTGCTGGAAGCCCCGGAACGCGGGGAGTTAAATATTTACCTGCCGTGATCCAGCACAGGGGAAGTAGCGGCTCTCCAATCGGGCTCAGGTGGAAATAGCCAAACCCGATCGAGTCCGCTCTACTGTGCAGGCGGCTTGTGTCTGCAGAGTAGAGTGGAGTTGATCGGGCTCAGCTATTTCCCCGATTTAGAAAGCTGTTATTGCACCTGCACTAGAGCCGGGTAAATATTGCAGGCGCTACTGTGGCTGTGCCACAGCAGACATCCTTGTCGTGTGTGGTTTCAGGGGCTTCCATTACTAGATCTCCAGGATGGAGGAAGGCGGGGGAAGCCTCCTAAAGTAAGTATCCCCCAGGAGGGTTTTTTTCTTACAGATTATTCTTAAAGAGACCCTGTACTAAAATAAACATTCCCTGGGGGGTACTTGCCTTGGGTTGGGGAAGCCTTAGGGTCCCAATGAGGCTTCCCCCTCCCCTGTAGCTGCAGGCAATCCAGCGCTGGCTCCCCCGAAGTCTGGTAATCGTCAACCCTGACAAGCTAGATTTATTTACCTTCCCTGGCTCCAGCGGGTGGCGCTGTTGCGGCTCTCAGCACGGGGATAGGCGGACATAGCCATTCTGCATCAGCTTCGCTCTACTACGCAGGCGCAGGAGACTTGCGTCTGCGCAGTAGAGCGGCCCGACAGCAATCGGCTATTTGCGCCTATCTCAGGGAGGAGAGCCAATACTGCACTTGCGCTGGAGCCGGGAAGGTAAATATTTCCATCCCCGCTGTTCGGAGGGGCACAGCGAGACCACTGTGGGACACTGGAGGACGGGGGAAGCCTCGATCGGATCTGAAGGCTTCCCCTACCCGAGGTGAGCACCCCCCAGGGGAACTTTTTCTCGTTACAGACAGAGCCGGACCATCAACCAGGCACATCAAGCACCTGATTAGGGCCCCATCCGGGGTCTTAAGGGCCCCCTCTAAACCCCCAAGCATGTAATCTGTCTGCCGCTGTGTGTAGCTAAGTGGCGCCACGATCAACAGCAATGTGCATAATAATCTTATCTTCCTGCCCGGGCGTGCCTGCTCTGTGCTGCCCGCCGCTGTTACCGAAGAAGAAACACTGAGGCTGGCAGGCTGAGCATCGCAGTTGCCAAGGCAAACAGACGCTCTCCACTCCAGTCCAGCCCTCAGCGAATCAGGGTGCACCACCCGCGCTCGTCGTCATGTCAGCTGCTGCTGGATATAGGCAGCAGCCAGCAGTTGTTATTTGATCATTATTGATGTGGAATATATATGAGATCATTATATATATATATATATATATATATATATATATATATTGTGTGTATAGCACATTGGTGCTCCACAGACTTAGGGCCAGTGGACAGCAAAAAGCGCTAGCATAATCGCAAACACTCTGCTGTTTGAAGCGATTTTTCTAGGCATGTGCCTAGCGATTTTCTAATCATGCCTAGCGATTTTTGGATCGTTTTGGTGAAGCGTTTTTAATTTTTTGCTACAGTAGAGCTGTGATTGAACAGCTTCCGTAACAAAAACACTTGGAAAAATCACTCTGATCTAGCGCTTTTCAGAGCGATTTTCGACTTTCCTATACTTAAAATTGAAGCTGAATCGCCTCAGAAATCAGCGTAAATTCTGCAGGACCCGCGTTTGGGGAAAAAAGCCCCTTGCTCAGGTGTGCTTCATCCCATTAAAATACATTAGTCAAGTGCTTTTTAAAGCGCAAGCGTTTTTTTTTAAAGCGCTCTTGGTGTGCACCAGCCCTAAGGTCCCTCTTCCGTGAGTAGCTGAAGGCGACAAATTCACCGCCTGCCAGCTGCACCTGTTCATCGTCGTCCGGTCACTTACTAATATTGTTGCTCTTAGGCCTCTTTTCCATGGATTGTTGAGCTGTGTGCTCAGTAAGCAGTTACCAGGCAGCAGTGAGCAGTTACCAGGCAGCAACAAGCAGTTACTAGGCAGCAGTGAGCAGTTGTGAAAGTTTAAGAGGCATTTTACTGCCTATCAACAGTCCGTGGAAATGAGTCCTCCGTACGTACTCGTAGCTACTCGGAATCTAAATTTAAATTAGTCAACTGTGACTGCGGGAGAGGGGGTGGGTGGGGGTTAACTTTACTTTGCGACCGCCTGATCTAATGCACTGACTCCATTTGCGGCACTTTTCACATACCACATCACACCCTTGCCTCCTCCTTCAACCTGGAAGGAGAAAGTGTGGAAGTGACGTGGTATGTGACAAGTGCCGCAAATGGAACACATCAGGTCAGACGGCCGCATGGGTAAGTTAACCCCCACCCACCCCCTCTCCCGCTCCCGCAGTCACAGTTGTTCAATTTAAATTTTGATTCCGGGTAGCTACGAGTACGTAGTTACTCGGTAAGAGCAACAATGCTTGCTAGACTCAGCACGGGCAGTGGATAGGCACACACCATGGTTGTCACCCCACACACACCTAGAATCCCTTTGCAGTAAACTAAAAGGGACCGGGTTATGTAGTGTACTGTATTAGAAATGGTCATACTTCAGCACATAAAGTATACTATCTGTACTGTATTTAAGAATTATGAGTACATTTTTCATTTAATTGCTTAAAGTGAGCACAAACAGTGTCTACATCCTCACTGCAGTACCTACCCTCCTTCCTACCTGCTGCAGCCACCTAACCTCAATACAGCCAATCACAGATACCTATCCTCCATGCCTTCCACCTACCTAATCTAGCTACCCACCCTCCATATGCCTGCCCAGCCCCAGCTACTTACCCACCCCACTGCCCACCCAGCTGCAGCTACCTCCCCTCCCCTCCTGCCCAGTTACAGCTACCTATCCTCCCCTCCAATCTACACTCCCTCCCTTCGAGCAGTGGCTACCTACTCTACCTCCCGCAACTACTTACCCTACCTACCTATCCTTCCTCCTCCCCAGATGCAGCTAAGATCCCAGATAGGCACAGCCAGGGCAGTATTGATGTGGTTGAGGAGCTGGTGGCTAGGGTGAGGTGATTGCCGCAATTCATTGTGAGTTGATAGATGCATTTTAAATGTGGGGAATTTGTTGCATTTTATGTCTCAGGGGATAATGCATGCATTTTAGATGGGAGGTAATTGTCTATTTTGACATTAGGGGGGGGAGAGGAGGGCCCAAATCTGCCACTTTGCTAAGGGGCCCATTTGGCCTTGATCCGGCTCCAAAAAGCCCTCTATTAACCTACCTGGCGGTTAATTTTTTTTTCAAATGTAAAAAAATACTTTTTTTTTAATTTTTGTTTTTGTTTGTTTCATGTAAAGCTACCAGAGTGGTAGCTACATGAAACACCACTAGAGGGCGCATGTGTCCCTCTAGTGCGATCGTCGCCGCCACTAATAGCAAACAGGGGAGCACGTATATAACGCGTTCCCCTGTTTGGCTTCTCCTGTCGCCATGGCGACGATCGGAATGACGTCATGGACGTCAGCCGACGTCCTGACGTCAGGCGCACCCGATCCAGCCCATAGCGCTGCCCGGAACTCATTGGTCCTTTTTGTTTTAAGAAGGAAATATTAAATAAGTACTTGTGAATTTACCGCTTTCTTACATATCTACTGGATTTACTTTTATACTGTACATTCTTATCATATACTATTCAAAAATACCCATGTGGGATATTACAGATTGTGCTATTTGTGTGTGCAGAGCTGAATTATTACCTCACAAAGCAACCTAGGCAGTTCCTAGGTAGCTTACACTACCCTCTGATCACTACCTATCTTACCAAGTAACTCAGGTGGCAAGAAGGGGAAGCCAATGTGGCTATCTTGTCTAGGTCCTCATTTCACTTCAATCCAATCTTGTGTTGTTGTCAGACATTTAAGGTAACCAGATCCATAAGATCTGTCAATAAGCAGGTAGTCATATAAATGGCACTACCAGATCTCACAAAAGTGGATACACCTCATGGGCGTCCGCACATATGGCAAAATCGGGCATCTGCCCGACCCTGGCCGCCCGCTGCCCCCCCCCCCCCCTGGCTGCGTGCCCGTGCAGCCAGCAGGAGGGGAGCAGCGCAGAGAAGAGGGAGAGCTATGGGCACAGTGGGGAAGGGCGGACGTCTCACCCCCCTTCCCTCACCTTAGGGGGCTCTCCCTCCCTCGCTCTTCCCTCCGGAACAAAGTGTGCAGCGGCTGGGCAGCGGGCGGAACTTACCTTGTCTCGCTCCTGCCCCGGAAGTTCTGGTGCCGCACTCTGGTCTGGACCAGACCAGACTAGCGGCTAATCCATCCGGCACCTGCGACGAGACGAGGCACATAAGGTGAGGGAAGGGGGGGGGGAGACGTCCGCCCTTCCCCACTGTGCCCATAGCTCTCCCTCTTCTCTGCGCTGCTCCCCTCCTGCTGGGGCACACCTGGCTACTTATTCTGGGGACATATACCCCTGCCTACATATACTGGGCACCATGGGCGTCCGCAGAAAATTTTCCGGGGGGGCAAAAAGGGGGGGGGGGGGGAGAAAAAGAGAGGCTGCTCGCGCCGCGCTGAAAATTTGGGGTGGTGTTGCGCCACGCGTAGCGCCAAAAAATGGGGCTACGTCATGCGGGCCGAAAATTTGGGGTGGTGTTGTGTGGCGCGCCGCGCCGAAAAATGGGTGTGGTCATGAACCAGAATGTGAGTGTGGTCGTGGGAGGAGACAAGTTTACATGAACTAAGCAATGATGGGACATTAGATTAGGACAGTGGTGGTGACCCTTTTGGAGGTTGAGTGTCCAAACTGCAAAGTCACTTTACTATCACAAAGTGCCAACAGCAATTTAAACTAAATACAAACGTTTTAACTCATACATGAACATTACGGAAAATCCAAGTTGAAAATAAACTGTGAAGATAAACAATTTCATCCATCCTACTCCTAAAAAATGTATTCATTTTTTTAGAACCTCCCAGTTTCATTTTCTGTTTTAAAAAGCGGAAAAAGTAGGTTTAATGCTATTGTCTCATATGATGATGATTCAGCTTTTTCCATAGTCTCGCAGTTAGCAATCATGTGACCCCCCAACAAGACAAATTCAGCAATCATGAGGCCCACCCCCCATCAAGACAAATTCAGCAATCATGAGGCCCCCAACATGACCAACTCAGCAATCATGAGGCCCCCAACAAGACAAATTCAGCAATTATGAGGCCCCCAACAAGACAAATTCAGCAATCATGAGGCCCCCAACAAGACAAATTCAGCAATCTTGAGGCCCCCAACAAGACAAAGTCAGTAACCATGAGGCCCCCAACAAGACAAATTCAGCAGTCATGAGGCACATAAATAGACAGCATTTCACATAAATAGGCAGAATGCCCCCTTAATATGGTAGACACCTCTCACCTGGCAGCAGTTCCCCAAAATACACTCAATCTGACAGCAGTGGTTCCCCAAAAATAGGTAGCCCCAGGTCTATAGGTGTCCCCAGAATAGGTGGCCAGCGGTATAGATGTCCCCAGAACTGGTAGCCAGGGGTAGAGATGTCCCCAGAACAGGTAGCCAGAACATGTGCCCAGTATATGTAGGCAGGGGTATATGTGCCCAGTATTTGTAGCCAGAGGTATATGTGCCCAGTATATGTAGGCAGGGGTATATGTGCCCAGTATATGTAGTCCGGGTATATGTGCCCAGTATATGTAGTCAGGGGTATATGTCCCCCGTATATGTAGCCAGGGGTATATGTCACTAGTATATGTAGCCAGAGGTATAGATGACCTCAGTATATGTAGTCAGGGGTACATGTGCCCAGTATATGTAGCCAGGGGTATATGTGCCCAGTAAATGTAGTCAATGGTATATGTGCCCAGTATATGTAGTCAAGGGTATATGTGCCCAGTATATGTAGCCAGAGGTATATGTGCCCAGTATATGTAGGCAGGGGTATATGTGCCCAGTATATTTAGTCAGGGGTATATATGCCCAGTATATATAGTCAGGGGTATCTGTGCCCAGTATATGTAGTCAGGGGGATATGTGCCCAGTATATGTAGGCAGGTGTATATGTCCCAGTATATGTAGGCAGGTGTATATGTCCCAGTATACGTAGGCAGGTGTATATGTCTCAGTATATGTAGGCAGGTGTATATGTCCCAGTATATGTAGGCAGGTGTATATGTCCCAGTATATATAGCCAGGGGTATATGTCCCCAGTATATGTAGCCAGGGGGTATATGTCCCCAGTATATGTAGCCAGGGGGTATATGTCCCCAGTATATATAGCCAGGGGTATATGTCCCAGTATATGTAGCTAGGGGTATATGTCCCAGTATATGTAGCCAGGGGTATATGTCCCAGTATATGTAGGCAGGTGTATATGTCCCAGTATATGTAGGCAGGTGTATATGTCCCAGTATATGTAGGCAGGTGTATATGTCCCAGTATATGTAGGCAGGTGTATATGTCCCAGTATATATAGCCAGGGGTATATGTGCCCAGTATATGTAGGCAGGGGTATATGTGCCCAGTATATATAGCCAGGGCAGGGTATACGTGCCCAGCATGGGCGTCCGCACATATGGCAAAATCGGGCATCTGCCCGACCCTGGCCGCCCGCTGCCCTCCTGGCCGCGTGCCTGTGCAGCCAGCAGGAGGGGAGCAGCGCAGAGAAGAGGGAGAGCTATGGGCACAGTGGGGAAGGGCGGACGTCTCCCCCCCCCCCCCCCCTTCCCTCACCTTAGGGGGCTCTCCCTCCCTTGCTCTCCCCTCCAGAACAAAGTGTGCAGCGGCTGGGCAGCGGGCGGAACTTACCTTGTCTCGCTCCTGCGCCGGAAGTTCTGGTGCTGCACTCTGGTCTGGACCAGACCTCCCTGGCCGCAATAGCAGCATAGGGGGCGATATACAGGCTGGGAACGCGAAGAATCACTCGCGTTCCCATGCCTGTCGGCCGGTGACTGCCAAACCGGAAGTGCTCGCCGGCGGGTCCTGGGACATCGGAGCGGAGCTGCGAGGGCACCGATCGGCTGCTGGGGGCTGAGGGAAGCCCCAGGTGAGTAATCTCATTTTTTACAGTTGACTTAAGGTTCACTTTAAGGGGGCATTCTGCCTATTTATGTGAAATGCTGTCTATTTATGTGCATCATGACTGCTGAATTTGTCTTGTTGGGGGCCTCATGGTTACTGACTTTGTCTTGTTGGGGGCCTCATGATTTGTTGGGGGCCTCAAGATTGCTGAATTTGTCTTGTTGGGTGCCTCATGATTGCTGAATTTGTCTTGTTGGGGGCCTCATGATTGCTGAATTTGCCTTGTTGGGGGCCTCATGATTGCTGAATTTGTCTTGTTGGGGGCCTCATGATTGCTGAGTTGGTCATGTTGGGGGCCTTATGATTGCTGAATTTGTCTTGATGGGGGGGGCCTCATGATTGCTGAATTTGTCTTGTTGGGGGGTCACATGATTGCTAACTGCGAGACTATGGAAAAAGCTGAATCATCATCATATGAGACAATAGCATTAAACCTACTTTTTCCGCTTTTTAAAACAGAGAATGAAACTGGGAGGTTCTAAAAAAAAGGAATACATTTTTCAGGAGTAGGATGGATGAAATTGTTTATCTTCACAGTTTATGTTCAACTTGGATTTTCCATAATGTTCATGTATGAGTTAAAACGTTTGTATTTAGTTTAAATTGCTGTTGGCACTTTGTGATAGTAAAGTGACTTTGCAGTTTGGACACTCGACCTCCAAAAGGTTCGCCACCACTGTCCTAATCTAATGTCTCATCATTGCTTAGTTCATGTAAACTTGTCCACACCCATTTTTCGGTGCACCGCACGACGTAGCCCCACACAACACCACCCCAAATCCTTTTTCCTCCCCCTGTTTTTGCCCCCCCCCCCCCGGAAAATTTTCTGCGGACGCCCATGACACACCTCTCACATTTTTAAAATATTTTATTATATATTTTCAACAACACTGAAGATATGACGCTTTAAGTACTTAACATTGTATCATTGTGCAGCTTGTATAACAGTATAAATTTGCTGTCCCATCAAAATAACTGCTGCTGTCAGCAAAAGTGAGTACACCCCTCCCTGGAGTCATGTTACTTGATAGTGTTAGTGTTGTCTTTGGTGTGAAAGCCTGCCAATTGCAGCGCTCAAATGACCCGATTCACCTTTTAGAGATCCAGGGGCGTACATGCAAAAAGGGCACCTGGAAATCTGGGCACCTAAAATATCGACCAGTAGAATATTGGTAAATTTACCAATATTGTGTTAAAAAGTGCAAATTCCGATGGTAAAGTATCAGTAAAGTATAGTAAAAACATAAATTATACCGATATTTTACTACAGCTAAACCTAGCCCTATTCTCACACAGAACCCTCCCGCTACCGATGTCTAACCCTAACCACCCCCTTTCGATGCCTAACATTAACCACATACCCACACGCCTAACCTTAACTGTCTCTCTCACTCGCCGCAAAAAAACGGAAAATATCAGACGTTGCAATAGACGCCTATATATATAATTTATAGAAGGAAATTTTGGTGGTGAATGTGCCTAATAAATAATGCCCACTGTTTGTAGCTGCAGTTTGCATAGAGGGCGGCCCCGGTGCCTGCTGCTTTTGGCGCCCAAATTTCCTTCTATAAACAATATTTGTATGTGTGCCTACGGCGGCACCCAAACTTTTGCGTCTCTCCGGGGCCCAAATTTCATGCCTCAGTCCAGAGACCTAAATGATATGTTCTCTGAGTCTCTACCTCACCTTACATTACCAAAAAGCCAATTCTGTCTTGCCGAAAGCCTCATTTCACCTTAATCCATATCTACGTCCAGGCTGACAACTATCACCCAGGCCTGGGCTGATTCCATATGTAAATTGTTCTAAAGATATTGGATGCTCATTACTCTCATCCTGGTGATCGATGCAGTGATTTCTGTTCATTAAAACTTCACTATAAACATTTTTTTGCAGACGTGTGTATGGAGTGAAAATATTATGAGCAGAGTTCTGACTGTATTCTGATAATGTAATAAACACATTACATGAGAACTGTGACAATACTTACCTGGCTATCTATGAATTTTAATATTTTATCTATACTAACATTTATATTTGGATTACCAGTCATTCAAACACACCAGTCAAGTCCCCAAGGGCGGTTCGCCCATGACGCCACTTGAACAACACCTTTTTTCGAGTCCACAGCCCCCTCCTCCACCACAGTCCCCCTTGCTAATCCTCAGATCAGCTGTGACCCAGCAGCAGACAGTGAAGAGACACGTGAGTGGTTCCCTTAGCGACATGTGTACATGAAGTTCTTACTTCCTGCATATGCGCCATTACTAGGGGAACCAATCTCATGTCTCTTCACTGTCTGACAGGTTGGCTACCTATACTAGGGGAACCTACCAGGCTAATCTGTACGGGAGCAACTATACCTGGCTACCTATACTGCGGTCAATTATAACTGTATTCCTATACTGGGGCAACTATAACTGGCTACCTATACTGAGAGAAACTCTACCTGGCTAACCTATACTGGGGACAACTATACCTGGCTAACATATGCTGGCGGCAACTATACCTGGCTACCTATACTGGGGGGCACCTATACCTGGCTAATCTATACAGGGGACAACTATACCTGGCTACTTATACTGAGGCAACTATACCTTGCTACCTATACTGAGGCAACTATACCTAGCTACCTACACGGGGGAAATCTATACCTGGCTACTTATACTGGGGTCACCTATGCCTGGCTTCCTATAAAGGGGGCGGTGTTGTGCGATCATTCCAAATCAGGAGGTCGCATCCTCACAAGTTTGCCCCAGGCAGCGAATAGTCTAGAATCGGCCCTGCAATTCCCTCATATCCAGTACATTCAGCTCAGGCTAAGCAGCTCCTGACAGTGCACAGCGCTACAGCTCATGGCAAAACAGCATTGTTTCTAGGAAAATGTCATCTAGAGATTTGTGAAATAATACATAGTGATGCATACTGAAGGCCTTCTTATATTACACAAATAACATCTGTTCCTTGTTTCAGGCAATGTTTGTGCTCTGTAAGGTGAGCTCTGAGATCCGTCTTCACCTTCCTGCCTGCAGGGCAAAAGCAGAGCAATTGGTAACTACGAAGAAATACATAAAAAACATACTTTGTGGCAGAGGTAGCCTTCATAAACGAAGAATTAGCTATTATTTTATTTAATTGTAGACAATGCTCATCCTAGCAGCCCTTTCCACACAGAAACAACATGCATGTCTGTATGTTAAAGCACTGTTTACCCTCGGAAACTCAAATCACGACCGCAATCGGCTAGCGATTTTGAATTGCTATTTTTCGGGATTTTGCCACAATTGCGTTTTGCGATTTTCATTCCAGTGAATCGCAACGCAAGCGCCTGAAAAATGCTGCTTGTAGCACATTTGTAATTGGCAGAAATCACAAATGCACCGCAATCACCATAGTGTGAGTAATTCCATAGAAGTACATGTGCTGCAGCGCTTTGCTGATCGCCATGTGGTGGAGGCCCCTATAGGTGTGGTGGAGGAGGACTTTAGAATCCCCTAAACCATCCAGAGACTTTGTTCTACTTAAGTATCTAAGCTTTTAATAAAATGATTATTTTAAAGTTACATGTTTGCTGTGTTATGTTTATTCCCTTTCAAGCAATACCAGTTTCCTGGGTATCCTGCTGATCCTCCCCCTCTAATGCTTGTAACCACAGACCCTGAACAAGCATGCGATCAGGTGTTTCTGACATTATTGTTAGGCAACTGGTATTGTTTAAAAGGAAATAATGCTACCATACTCTTTTTACTTCAGTTGATCTTTAAATGTCTGTTTACAACACAAAGTTGGTGCAAGGCTTGTACCACCACAAAATGAAAAAATAAAACTGCTAACAAGCTGCACAGTGTATAATAATATAATGTAGTGTATAATAATATAGCAATGTTTATTGAGCCTTCATAAATGCTTAATCATTCATTGTATAAAGTGGGAAAGCATCCTTTTAGGAATAAAAGACATGATGGAACTCATACAGGTGAGCAAACGGGTTCCATCATTTTTTCAGTTATTAATACCTGAAGGACGCTTTCCCACTTTGTATAATAAATGATATAGCTTTTATGAGGACTCAATAAACATTATAATTGTTATTATTATTGTATGTGGTGGAGCTTTTCTGTTTTGTGGTGATATATTATTTCTAGCTGAGTTGCACGTGTTTTGGGTGGTGCTATGTGGTTTGCAGTGGCGTAGCAATAGGGGTTGCAGAGGTAGCGACCGCATCGGGGCCCTTGGGCCAGAGGGGCCCTCCCTCAACCCCAGTATTAGCTCTTTATTGGTCCTATGCTGGTAATAATCACTTCTATAGATGCTTTGAATAGTAGTAATCAACAAACTGTTCTCCATCCCATTCTTGCACCTCTGTCACTGTGGTTGTCCTTGGCGGGTTTTGGTGCGCCGTATCAATTGTAATGTATAGACTTGTTGGGGGGCCCCAATGTAAATCTTGCAACGGGGCCCATAGCTCCTTAGCTACGCCACTGGTGGTTTTGTGACTAAAGTCAACCTGTATCCAAAAACCCTGTACAGTTAAACAAACCTGTGAAAACATTATTCAGGCTGCCTTCTTATTATTGCTTCATGTCTTAATTCAATGTAGGTATTTTTTGCTCCCACACTGCTTTTTTTTTTTCTTTTCTGTATGGAGTGAGACTTGAGTCATAAATTGTGCTTGCCACTCCCTGCCTCACTAAGCTGCTCCAATTGGCCAACTTTCTCCAGGGTTGGTTCTAGGTGAAATGGGGCCCTGGGGCAAAAACAAGGTGGCCCCCTACATGACACCATTCCCCCTCCAGTATTTTCTACTGGTGGCCTAGTGGTCCCCCCAGTATATAATTTGCGCGATTTTGTAAATCACTCAGTTCAGTGATATTTATTTTTTTTTCTTAGGATTTTTTTGATTTTACATTTTCACAGTATATACAGTTAGAACACATAAAATAAGACACTGAACACAGTGTTGAAAACATACCAAGATATATTCAGTATTAATTTGAAAAGGAATGAACAGTTATGATATGACGGTGCTATATACTTACTTAATCATGAGTCTCCCCCTTTTGTGTCTTGGTAACCATTATACATTTTATTCATCATGTTAATTTTATCACTGTCATTACCAATTCTATAATTTGTATTTTGTATCATTCTTTGTATTTTGTCACTAATTATGTATCTTGTATTTTGGTGTACACCATTGTCTGTATTATTATGTACCCCATGTTTGCTTCTTACTTTGTACAGCGCCACGGAATATGTTGGCGCTTTATATATCAATAATAATAATAATAATGTGTCTCCCTCTGGAGCAAAGGGCCTCAGCAAATGTACCGTATACCACCGGTTTCTGTCCTGGGAGAATATTTCTATCTCAGTCCATTATGTCTTCTTTATTTTTTCCTCTACACTTCTTCTCCAGGTTGTCTTTGGTCTTCCTCTTTTTCCGCTGCAGTGAGGATTCCATTTTAAGGCCTTTTCTCAATTGATTTGTCCTTGCGAAAAGTACATCCTGCTATAGCTATATACAGGGTGAATAAGTTGGACATGAATTAGAATAGAGTAATTATAACAATCAATCCCCTGGTCATCCATATATGCATATCAGAGAACCACAAGGTGAAGGCAACTCGTACTTTAACAGTATGAGAGTATCACACATATCTGCCCCCATGTGCGCTCAAACTTCCCTTTTCTCAACCCCACCTCAATGAGATATGAAAAGATGTAGAGACTCGAGGATTTTTAAAGCAATTTTACAGTTTTCCTATACTTTACACATTGACTTGTAATCGCCTCCAACATGCTGCAGGACCCATGTTTGCGTTTGGGGGAAAAAATCTAATTGCTCTGAAGTGATTTAGCCCATATAAACACATTAGGCAAGCACTTTTTGAAATGCAGGTGCTTTCGAAAGCATTCTTGGTATGAACCAGCCCTTAAACTCATGATACTTAGAGGCACATGCATCCCCAGTGTTATTTCCCTCACTGTGGATCTCCTGCTTTGTTCTGTCTCTATAAAAAGGAGAGGATCGCGGAAGAGCAGGTAAACTGCTATGGGAAACAGAAAAGCACAATTGCAGTAGGGTGAGGGTGAACTAATACTCTAGAATTCTGGGGAAGAGTTGAACAACTTCAGGGAACACCTGCACCTTCATTACCTTTTCACTCAAGATGACATAACAATTGTTTCAGGCAATGGAAATCTGAAGTGTGTGCAAAGCTATAGAACGCCAGTATTGCTGCAAAAAGGAGCAACGGGGTACATAGACAAAGAGCAAGAGACTTTACTGGCAGCAACCAAGAGATGACTAGAGTTGGGCCGAACGGTTCGCCTGCGAACGGTTCCATGCGAACTTCCGTGGTTAGCGTTCGCGTCCCGCAGGCGAACTTTTGCGGAAGTTCGGTTCGCCCCATAATGCACCATGAGGGTCAACTTTGACCCTCTACATCACAGTCAGCAGGCCCAGTGTAGCCAATTAGGCTACACTAGCCCCTGGAGCGCCACCCCCCTTATATAAGGCAGGCAGCGGCGGCCATTACGGTCACTCGTGTGCCACTGCCTGCCTGCATTAGTGAGAGTAGGGCAAGCTGCTGCACTGTCTCTCATAGGGAAAGATTAGTTAGGCTTAGCTTGTTCCTGACTGCATACCTGTTCTGTGAACCCACCACTGCATACCTGTTCTGTGAACCCACCACTGCATACCTGTTCTGTGAACCCACCACTGCATACCTGTTCTGTGAACCCACCACTGCATACCTGTACTGTGAACCCACCACTGCATACCTGTTCTGTGAACCCACCACTGCATACCTGTTCAGTGAACCCACCACTGCATACCTGTTCTGTGAACCCACCACTGCATACCTGTTCTGTGAACCCACCACTGCATACCTGTTCAGTGAACCTGCCACTGCATACCTGTACTGTTCAGTGAACCCGCCACTGCATACCTGTTCTGTTCAGTGAACCCGCCACTGTATACCTGTACTGTTCAGTGAACCCGCCACTGTATACCTGTTCTGTTCAGTGAACCCGCCACTGCATACCTGTTCTGTTCAGTGAACCCGCCACTGTATACCTGTTCTGTTCAGTGAACCCGCCACTGTATACCTGTTCTGTTCAGTGAACCCGCCACTGTATACCTGTTCTGTTCAGTGAACCCGCCACTGCATACCTGTTCTGTTCAGTGAACCCGCCACTGTATACTTGTTCTGTTCAGTGAACCCACCACTCTATACCTGTTCTGTTCAGTGAACCCGCCACTGCATACCTGTTCTGTTCAGTGAACCCGCCACTGCATACCTGTTCTGTTCAGTGAACAGTTTGGTGTGTCAGTGTGAAGCAGTACCTTAATTACACTACCTGATTGATGTATACACATGCAAGATGTTTTAAAGCACTTTAGGCCTGTCATTTAGCATTCAATATGATTTCTGCCCTTAAAACGCTGCTTTGCGTCAAATCCAGATTTTTCCCGGGGACTTTTGGCGTGTATCCCACTCCGCCATGCCCCCCTCCAGGTGTTAGACCCCTTGAAACATCTTTTCCATCACTTTTGTGGCCAGCATAAATTTTTTTTTTCAAAGTTCGCATCCCCATTGAAGTCTATTGCGGTTCGCGAACTTTAACGCGAACCGAACCTTCCGCGGAAGTTCGCGAACCTAAAATCGGAGGTTCGGCCCAACTCTAGAGATGACACAAGGAGCCCTGCAAGTACAAAAAAGTTCCCCAGGACCATCATGAACCAGCTGTGTCCAGAATCACTGGTAACACATCAGGAGCAGCATAATTAAAGAGAACCCGAGGTGGGTTTGAAGAATATTATCTGCATACAGAGGATGGATCTGCCTATACAGCCCAGCCTCTGTTGCTATCCCAAAACCCCCTAAGGTCCCCCTGCACTCTGCAATCCCTCATAAATCACAGCCACGCTGCTGACAAACAGCTTGTCAGAGCTGGCTGTGTTTATCTCTATAGTGTCAGTCTGCTGCTCTCCCCGCCTCCTGCAGAACTCCAGTCCCCGCCTGCATCCCTTCCCTCCCTGCTGATTGGAGGGAAGGGACAGGGTCAGGGACCGGAGCTATGCAGGAGGTGGGGGAGCAGCTGAGACTGACACTACAGATGTAAACACAGCCTCACAGCATGGCTGTGATTTATGAGGGATTGCAGAGTGCAGGGGGACCTTAGTGGGGTTTGGGATAGCAACAGAGGCTGGGCTGTATAGGCAGATCCAGCCTCTGTATGCAGATAACATTCTTTAAACACACCTCGAGTTCTCTTTAAGTGCATACTTCTTTAACTTCAGTAAGATAAATGGCAACCAGGAAACATATTATTCATGTAATATTATAATGAGCCAGAAGAGGGCATCGGCGCACACTTATATGTAAGCACACTGATGGACAGCTGGACTTTCATAGAGACAGAAATTCCTCTATTAGCACCAGTGTGAGTGGCAATTATTCTTTTTATTTAAGCTGCATTCAGTTTCTAAGATCAAAACACTCATTTCTGTCCCTTTTGATGATGAAAAGAAAAAAAAATCCACAATTTTCTCTGAAACGTATTTGCTTGCAGATAGACTAGATAAAATGCATACATTATTATTATTATTGATTTATAAAGCGCCAACATATTCTGTGGCACTGTACAAAGTAAGAAACAAACATGGGGTACATAATAATTCAGACAATGATGTACACCAAAATACAAGATACATAATTAGTGACAAAATACAAAGAATGATACAAAATACAAATTATAGAATTGGTAATGACAGTGATAAAATTTACATGATGAATAAAATGTATAATGGTTACCAAGACACAAAAGGGGAGAGATCCCTGCCCTTGCGAGCTTACAATCTAAACATTTGACAACATCATACATTTGATAAAGGCACCCATTTAAAGGGCGCAGGATATCGGTAGTAGAATATACCTAAAATTACCAATGTTTTTCTACTTAATTTCCTATATTAAAATCTGTAAAAATTGATATAGTAAAATATTGGTAATATTTACAGATACTTTACTATTACCTAACCTCTGACTAATCTCACACAGAACCCTCCATTAGTGGAGCCTAACCTTAACCCCCCGGTAAGTGGCTAAACTTAAAGCGGAACTGAAGATATTATTAAAACAAACATTTTCACTTACCTGGGGCTTCTGCAAGCCCCTTGTAGCCGTCCTGTCCCACAGCGCTCCTCAATGATCCTCCGTTTCCCACCGCCAGCTAGTTTCGTTCCTTGATTTGTAAGTCGAGGGGCCACTGCGCCTGCGCAGCCCTGCCAAGTGTATCCTTTTTCCGCGTTCCCATCTGCAATAGCACTATTGCGGACTGGAATGCGAAGGATACGCGTGGCCGCAGCCGTGCAAGCGCAGCGGCCTGTCATGAAACCGAGAGTAGCTGGCGGCAGGAGAACTAGGGAATCTTGCAGGACTTGCACGGGACAGGATGGCTGCAAGGATCTTGCAGAAGCCCCAGGTAAGTGAAACGGTTAGCTTTAATAATATCTTTAGTTCTGCTTTAACCCCCTCCTGGTGGGCAACTAACCTTAACCCCCCACCTTACCCTAACACCCATGGGCACCTAAACCTAACGTCATGGGCACCTAACCTTAACTCACAGACACCTAACCTTAACCCCCAGCACCCTGTTGAAAAAGAATACAAATAGCGTGCTTCCAGGTGGCCTTTTTTAACCGGACGCTTTCTGTTCCCTTTTCAACTGCTCTAAGGTGTGAATAGATACACTTGCGGTTTTTCCTCTCCACAGGGCCAAACTTGTCAGTAAGAGAAAGACTGGCAGTTTTTCAGACTAGTGGCAGACTGAAGGGCCTGACACTGTCAGCAGTGAATCTCTATGCAGCAGAGCCACAGCCAGAATGACTCTGAATGCTACCCCTAGTTCCGCTCCTATCTCCCTTCACTCAGTAGCTCAGGTTGGGGCTTTATCAGAGCCAACCACAAGGCAAGTTAGGCAAGTGCCTAGGGCCTGCAGAGAGCCTAGGGGCCTGATTGATTTTAGCACCTAGCAAATATTACCAAAAATGCCAGATAACCATCAAGGGTGGGTCCAAATTTTGTTCCTTGTGTAGGGCCCCATTTTACCTTAACGAGGAACTCCAGTGAAAATAACGTAATTAACAAAAGTGCTTAGTTTTTACAATAATTATGTATAAATGATTTAGTCAGTGTTTGCCCTGATTAACATTCTGACATTTATCACATGGTGACTTTTTTACTGCTGGTAGGTGATGTCAGTGGAAGGAGATACTGCTTGCTTTTTTGGCAGTTGGACTCAGCTGTAAATAGCTGTTATTTCTCACAATGCAATGAGGTTCACAGACAGGAAACTTGCAGAACCATGGTCCTGACATCACACTGTTGGAGGGGTTTCACCACAATATCAGCCATACAGAGCCCCCTGATGATCTGTTTATGAAAAGGAAAAGATTTCTCATGGGGAAGGGGGGTATCAGCTACTCTACTGATTGGAATGATGTTCAATTCTTGGTTCTGGTTTCTCTTTAATCTATCTCTGGGCTTTCTCATCTCTTGCCTGGACAGTTTGAGGCAGCAGTAAAGCAGCACACAATTCTGCATCCACCCTATGGATGGGAGTAGCTGGTGGGGGGGAAGTGGCCACAACCTTTGTGCATGAGTTGTGCAGCATCATACTGTACAGTATATGCAAACACTGCAGAAAGGACACGAATATGACGGGTCCCAGAAGAGATAACAGGGGCTAGTGAACAATGGTGGAGGATATTAAAGCACAGATGCAACTATTATTTAGTATTTCTATAGCACCGTCATCTTCCACAGCGATGTGCAGAGTATATTGTCTTATCATTTAACTGTCACTCAGGGGGGCTCACAATCTAATCCCTACCATAGTCGTATGTATAGACATATGTATGTATCGTGTAGTGTATGTATCGTAGTCTAGGGCCAATTTAGGAGGAAGCCAAACACCTAATATGTATGTTTTTGGGGTGTGTGAGGAAACCGGAGTGCTCAGAGGAAACCCATGCAGACACAGGGAGAACATACAAACTCATTGCAGATGTTGACTTGGCTAGAATACGAACCGGGAACCCAGAGTTGCAAGGTGAGACCGCTAACCACTACAACACCATCGTGCTGCCGTGTCCTTACTGTCCAGTGCAGCAGTATACAGTACAGTCACTAAAGTGCCCTAAGATATATATGCACATATTTAACAAAATGCCTGTTTCACATTTGCTCTTCAGCGTTTATAGTGTGTAAGCATGCCTAGCTGTTCAGTGTCTCCGGCTGGATTAAACAGCACAAATCCTACTGTTGAATAATACTTGCTGCTAATGATCACTTATGTAAAAGCGCTTTAAAAATTCCACCTACTGCTCTGGAATAATTTGTAAACTAACAGCTTTGTTAAAAACATGGCCCATTTTCCACACGAGTGTTGGGCTGACGCAGAAGAATAAGCTGCTTGCTCTGGCCTGCTGCTGTTTACAGCAGAATGTATGGTAAGTGCAGCAAGAGGGCAGGCCTGTGGGAGTGACAGGTGGGCGTTGATTGACTTGCTTACGCATGAGCTGAACCATGTCATACGAGAACAGTGTGTTCTGAGAAGCTGAAAAACACAAACACCATGTTCCAGGGCCTCAATCCTTCTACAAGGAGGAGAAAAGATGGACATGTTATGGAAAGACTTTCCTTTCCTACTCACGCCACTCGTCGTCTAATCAAGGGCATATAAATGAAACATCATGCACTGTCTAAATGTGTCGCACAAAACGTGAAGTCTGTGACACACTGACTATTCCTTTGTAGAGATAATAGTTGTTATAGGGCACTGATGTTTTACAGCAAATTTGAATTCAGTTATTGGACATGTGTTGTTCCTGTCCATCTCAAGATAAAAACATTTATTGAATACATAGTCCAATCTCAGGATTTATTTAACTACTTAAGTACCAGCGTTCTCTGCCCCCTTAAGGACCACAGACCGCTGGTACCATAAATGGCGGAACACCGCCAAATAACGTCGAATCGCCGTCACCACCGCACGTCAGGCACCTGGGCCACCCACTCTGTCGTCTCTATGACGGCAGAGTTCCTGTGAGCCGGCCAGGAGCCGCTTTCATTGGCTCCTGACCCTGCCTATCAATGTAAGCCAATGGGAGCGGCTTAAGGTGATAGATAGGGTCAGGAGCCAATGAAATCGGCTCCTGACCTGCTTACAGGGCTCTGCCGTTATAGAGATGGCAGAGCGAGTGAGCTGCGGCGGGGAAATAGCGGCAAGATAGTAAGGAGCGACGAAAGCGGCGAGAACGCGCCGTGTCGGTTGATTAAAATCTACGCCCTGGCAGCCAGGTAGCCACCAAAACAGGACGTAGATTTCAATCATTGCTGTCCTAAAGTAGTTAAATACAGAAAAAAAAGTATTTTTTTTTTCATTTAAAAGCAGGAAGTTTTGAATCAGGATGATACCATTTATTGGCTACCTTAGAGGTAAACAGAAAGTAAGCTTTTGACTAATAATAAGCCTTCTCCGGACTTGGTTCCTGTCTCTAATCTAATGACATTTATTTATGTTTGCAAAAGAATGTTTCTCCCCCGAATGTCCAGTATATATAAGCTGTGTGTTTTAATATACAGGAATCAAGTCTAAAGAAGGATTAAGGTGGTCATACATCAGGTGACTTGGCAGCCGATCGACCATCCAATTCGATTATTATAATCGAATTGGATGAAAATCGGCGCCTCCAAATGCATGCCCGACTGACAAATGGCCGGAGGCTGCTACAGGACGTTACCTGTCCTATAGCAGCCTCCGGCGGTGTCCGTAACCTCCGGGCGGCTCTCCATCAGACGCAATGCGCCAGTGGTGTGTACGGAGAGCCACCTGGAGGATTACGTACACCATGCGGAGGCTGCTTCAGGACAGGTAATGTATTAATGCACACACCTGGCACATTATACATTGGGGGCAGCATCGTGCTGAAATCGGATGGGAATCGGCCTGTAGTGTATGGGCAGAATCAACAAATAAACAAATTTATCGCTAACCACATTCGATTAGAGGCTTGTAGGGAGATAAAATATAGAGAAACCGAGAGCCCAATATAGTGTAGTATGTCAAAACATAAGTGAAGTAAGGCAAATCAGTGAGAAGAATATACTCACAAACGTGGGTTACCACACAGGCAACCACTGTATAAGCAGGTGAGGAGATTAGACCTGTCCTCACTCAGGATTAAGAAGTCGCTCTCTGTAGATGAGAAAAAGGGGTAGATCACCCCTCCACCAGGGGTGGACACGGTATAGCAGTAGGAGAACAGAGGCGCCAGCAGGATAAAAGTGGATAAAAACTTTAAAATTTGCTTGGAGGAAGTGGTGGACTTACCTCCATAAAGCAGACACGAAAGACTGTCTTTATAATAGTAATCACATTTATTATATGGTACCCCAAAAGTGCAACGCGTTTCGCAGGCCGAGCCCGCTTCATCAGGCAATAAAGTGGGGACAAAACAGAATTCCAGCAGTAGCAGGTGTAGCGCCTCAGTCAATTCGATTAGAGATACATTTGTCTCTTTGTCAAATCACTAGATGTATGGCTACTTTTAGTCAAAAGCTTACTTTTTATTTACCTCTAAGTTAGCCAATAAATGGTATCATCCCGACTGAAAACATTCTTGCTTTTTCTGATGGCTTACATGACTTCAAAAGTATTAGTGAGGAAGAGATCTCAGACATCCTCCGCCGCCTCCGCCAGACAACCTGCGACCTGGACCCTGGACCAACTAAACATATGCTGAAATGCCCTGACCTGCTTGGTTCAGCATTTCACAAAAAATAGTAAATTGCTCTCTGCAAACAGGGAGGTTTCCTACCTCTCTAAAAGAAGGAATCATCAAGCCCCTTCTTAAAAAACCTTCCATGGATCCAGATGCAATGAGCAGCTACAGACCTGTCTCCAACCTCCCCTTCTTAGGTAAAGTTATTGAAAAGGCTGTCTATCTGCAACTTGAAACCAGGCTGTCAGTAAACAACATCCTGGACCCTCTACAATCTGGCTTTAAGAAACACCACAGCTGTGAAACAGCCCTCATGCAAGTCTGCAACGATCTGTTCATGGCAAGGGACAGAGGGGAATGTTCCATCCTAATCCTGTTGGATCTCTCAGCGGCTTTTGACAGTTGACCATGAAATCCTGCTTAACAGACTGCAGGAGTACTGTGGCATCAGTGGATCAGTCTTCCAGTGGTTCAGATCATTCCTGACTGACAGAACACAGAGAGTATCCTTAGGACCTATAATGTCCAAACCTGCACCTCTACAATTCGGAGTGCCACAAGGATCAATCCTCTCCCCTCTGCTGTTTGCAATCTACATGTTGCCACTCGGTACACTTATCTAACGACAAGGCCTGAGGTACCACTGCTACGCCGATGACACACACAGCTATACCTGTCCTTCAAACCTGGTGGAACAGGCCCTACTCCAACTCTTGCTTAGCTGAGCTACAGGCATGGATGAATGATAACTGGTTGAAACTGAATGCTGACAAAACTGAGGTCCTCTTTGTCCAAAGCCAGTGCTCGCCATCAAAATAGCTCTATCCTAAAGCAACACCAATCAGGATTGGGAATTCAGACATAAACAGCTCCAACCTTGTGCGCAGCCTTTGCGTACTAATCGATGGGGATTTGAGTTTCAGAAACCAAATTTCATCTGTAGTTAAATCTTCCTACTTTCATCTGAAGAAAATTGCAAAGATTAAACATCTGGTTCCCCCAGAGGATCTTCCAACCCTAGTTCACACCTTCATTCATGCTGGCCTCCCCAAAAAGGACCTGCGTTGCCTGCAATTAGTGCAGAATGCTGCTGCCAGATTGCTAACAAACCAGCCTCGCCACTGTCACATTACACTGATCCTTCGCTCACTGCACTGGCTACCAGTAGAATGGAGAATATTCTTCAAGATTTGACTGCTGACATTCAAATCCTTGCACAATCTGGGCCCTGGATACTTGAAGGACTTGCTGAAGCTGCACCACACCTCTCACAACCTCAGATCAGCAAGTTCTATAAACTTGGTCACTCCCAGAGTGCACCTAAAAAAATCTGGAGATAGAGCCTTCTGTCATGCTGCCCCTACTCTTTGGAACTCCCTGACACACCCAGTAAAGACAGCACCATCCCTGGAGCTATTCAAATCCAGACTGAAAAGCCACCTGTTTAGCCTGGCATTTCCAGACTTATAAAATTCTTCCTCTGTACCACGATGGTCTGAGCCATGCTTATGCGATTTGAGTCCTATGGGAGAAAAGCGCTCTACAAATGTTATTTGTTGTTGTTGTTGTACAACACTCTACTGTTTTTCATTTACAAAGTATTTTGCAGTGTTCACATCCAATTTTTAATCAGGACCGTTTCTGGGCATTTTAGTACTCCTGGCAAAGCTGGTTTTGCACCCCCTTCTCCACACCCACACATGTATATAAAAAACAACCACATGCATGCAACCCCTGTGTATAACAGTTTGTATCTACCCTATAAGAAAAACATTATATTGTTTATTTAAGTCCAAATATTATCCTAGAAATGCAAAAGAGTTGCATCAATCAATTTAGACGATATAAAACAATTACTGTTCAATTAGCACTTTCATAATACCTTATATTTAATTATTATACTAATAAGACCTCTTGTGTTATGCTAATCAGCAGTGCCCATTTAGGTGTTAAGATTTCTATTCATCACTTTCTTAATGGAATCAGCAGTTGTGTCCTATAAAACACTGCACTAAGAATTGCTCTTTGGTACCTCCTCCTTTTGGTGTCACCCAAGGCGTCTGCCTGGTGTGCCTATGCCTAGAAACAGCCCTGCTCTGAATTGTTTGCTTTAATTCCTGACTCGGAGGGTCCACGATTTAAAGCGAGCCTTATGACCAAAATTTGCCTGATCAAAAAAACACTTTGCACTACTATATAGCAAACAAGAGTTCAATAGGGATTTGTTCTAAAGTTGATTAAAACCACCACATTTTTCGATCTGACCATTCACAGCACTAGGTGGTTTGCACTTCCCTTGCTGCACTAGAGCCCAGGTTCAGTTCCTGGGCAGGGCACTTGCTTCGTGAACTTTGCATGTTCTGTTCCCAAGTTTGTGTGTTTTTCAGGATCCTGCAACAATTATCATTGCTAATATTATAATTAATAATGTATTCATTTAATAAGAGCCAACATGTTACGCAGCACATTAAACAAGGGTGTACATTACAATTCTGAGAACACATGCAAAAGCATGAGACAGGAAAACTCAACAATTCTCAATTCACTAAGCAGTTTAGACTAGTCTACTGATGGTTTTTAGTCTACTGATGGTTTGGTCAGTTGCATCAAAGGGGAATTTACTATTAACAAATGTTTTAGAGCGGTTTTTAGACCTGGTCTAAACCATTTGGTAATTAGGTGGGTAAATGTAATGATCCGCTCAGCTGGCTGCACAGGCAGACAGCTGTTTGACCATTCCTCTAGTCTGTGGGCTGCAGGTCTCTGGAAGAGAGACCTGTCTTTCCTTTGCAAGTTTCTGATCTGCTCTGCTGCTGAGGAATTTGCATACATTGGTTATGCAAATCACCCAGCTAACTCCTTTGTAGGCTGGCAGTATAAAGAGCTATGTTTCCCAGAGTCCTTTGCTGGTCATCCCTTCAGGGTTTGTTGAAACACTCCTAGTGTGTCAGCCATGCTATTTCTTGTCAAAGTTATCTTAGAGTAATTCTTGGGACTGCACTAGGCAGTTTCCTTAGTGCAGTTAGATTGTTATCTGTGTTGTCTGTATTGCCTCTCTGTTGCGAATGTCCTGTCACCAACGGTGGTTGTCAGGAAATCGTTCTGACTGTCTGGGGTGCTAACCAGAGCAGCGGTCGCTACTGGTAGCCCATTCTGTTAATCTGTCTGTCTTGATTGGATCGCACTAGCCTCTAGCGGTAGCGGCTGTGGATCCTTCTGATCTTTGTTCTTGGAGTATAGCTGGAGCAGCGGTTGCTCCCTGCTATCTCATCTGTCTGTCGTGCTTGGATCGCACTAGCCCCTAGCGGTAGCGGCTGTGGATCCTTCTGATCTGCTTTCTTGTTCCTGTACCCGGATCGCACTCGCTCTGGCGGAAAGAGCAGTGGATCTTTCCTATCCTGTTTTCCGTCCGTTTGTCTGTCTTGTCTGATACGAACGCTTGCTGTAGGCTCGGTGAGGTAACCGTTAAGCAAGCGCTCACGTCCTCTGTTTCGTGTTTGTCTGTCGGTGGTTAGTTAGGCGTGCTTGTCTCTGTTGCGCTTAACGTGCGGAGATCGCGCTGTAAACGCATTCGCTGTTGCGAATGAGTGCGGTGTTCGCGTTTAGTTAGCGTTTGTTATTTTCGTTAATTTCTCATTGCCTTTGCTACTCTTGTGTTCTGTTCTGGTCAGTCTTGTGTCACTTCTGGCGATCGCCTCTCACGCGATCGCGTTCATACTTTGTTTCTGCGAATGTGTGTTCACCGTCGCTGGGTGGCGACTAGATTGGGGAACACACATTTAGCCTATCTCTGTGCTCTTCTCTTTAAGGGCTGTTCAGCCCCGCACTGTCTTAGATCTGTACAATTCCCATCTGGCATTTGTGGCCGTGCAGAGGCTGTGCTCGTCTGCAATCCACAGCACCATCTGCTGGTGGGAATTGCCCTCTGCTGGTGCATTGCACCTAGCCTGGGTTCACCCAATTATACGCTTGTGGAAGGTTTTCGCTGTGTCAGTGCGCATCTTGTGCGCTGACCGTGAAAACGATTCCGCAAACGTTACAGTAAAGCAGGGAAATGATCAAAAGATGCAATTCACAAACAAGTAGCTATGACTGACATCCTCCTCCTGTGATGAGCTTTCCTCTTGATGCAATTAAACTCCTGCATAGTTAATTCAAAAGGTTCCATCCTCACATCTAAATTACCTCACAGGAATACTTTACCAACAGAAATCAGCTGGTCTAATCTCTGTCAGCTTAGATATATAAGAAGTTCCACATACTGTCCACAATCAGGACATCTAGTACCACAGGGACAAATACTGTACATACAATTGATGTATAGTTGAAAACATCACCAATAGTAGTACATGTTCATTTGATAAAATACACAGCAACAGTAAACATTAGTGGGAGGACCCTGCACTTGTGAGCTTACAATCTAGAGGGTAGTGAGGTGGAGACAGGCGGGAAGTAGAGAAAGTGGTTAGGGGATGAGGCACAGAACCTCAAATTCTAGCTGTAACAAATAATAAGTTTGTCTGCAGAGGTGTGTCTCGATGTACATTTGAACATTTCCAGGTTTGGAGCATGGTTGACAGGTTGTGTCAGAGAGTTCCAAAGGAGATGACACTCGTGGGAAGTCCTGGATGCAAGGAGTGAGAGGAGATGACCAAACTGGGCAACAAGAGCTGTGGGAGCAGCAAAGGATCTGGATGGGATAGGATCTGGATATTAATGAAGAAATGTATAGAGAGGACAGTTAATGTAACAACTACAGCAAATGTAAGCAGACCCGAATCTCCGCAAATTTACCAGAATGTATTTAAACTATGGGCAAAAGCCTTACAAAAATCAGAAAAAGCAACACACTCTGCATATACAGTACCACTTAAGGACCGGGCTTTTTTGGAAGGATCTGTGCTGGGTGGGCTCTCTAGCCCACAGCACAGATCGTATTTGCAGTAGACTTCCCTCCTTTTTCCCCACTAGGGGGATGTCCTGCTGGGGGGTCTGATCGCCGCCGGCTACCTGCGTGTTGCGATGGGGGCTCCTCAAAGCCCCCCTCTGCAGCTATTTCAGGCCTCGCTTCCTTTCCCTCCCTCCCCTCCTTCCCCTGGGTGGCGCAGGACGGCGATCCGTCCTGCGCCGCCTCTGATAGGCTTCAGCCTATCAGATGCCAGCGATCTCCGGCCAATCAGAGGCCGGGGATCGCCGCTCTCCTTTACGGCGCTGCTGCGCTGCAGCGCCGTATGATGTAAACACCGGGGATTTCTTCCCCGCGTGTTTACAATTAGCCTGCGAGTAAGCCTGCGAGCCACGATCCGAGGCTCGCAGGCTGTTCACGGAGACACCCTCCGTGAACTGACATGGAAAGGCCACTCGTACGAGCGGCCGTTTTACATGTAATTCCACTTACGACCTGCCGCTGCCTATCGGCGTTAGGCGGTCGTTAAGTGAAAAACTACAGTGTATGCTGTAGTAGTGATTCACAACTGATTTATGAATAGCATTTTAAATTCTATTTGATTAATTTGTTTCTGAAATTTGACATCTTCAGTGCTCTCAGGTGCCGATCTGCGGAATATTTGTATAAATACTTAGTCTCCCAGAATGCTCTGGGAGGAGCATTCTGCATCACTAAACAGCCTACACTGTGACATCATTGGGAGGGTATCAGTGGAGTAGCTACGGAGCTATGGGGCCCGGTGCAAGTTTTACATTGGGGCCCCCCAAGCACTCAATACATGACAATTGATATGGTGCACCAAAACCAGTCAGGGTCCAGGGACAACCACATTGTCAGAGGTGCAAGAAGGGGATGGAAAACAGTGTGTTAAGGATTACTATTATTCAAATTATCTATAGAAGTGAATATTATTAGTACAGGACCAGTGGTGCTCATCACAAGCTTGTGATCACAAGACGTTTTTTGAGATCATGAGGTCGTAATCGATATTAGTGATCGACTCTTGATCACGAATGCCGATCGCAAATGCACTTGTGATTTCACTCGTTACCCGACTTGTGATCACGAGCTACTCGTGATCACTAGTCGGTATTTGTGATTAAAAACCCACTGACTTTAGCAGTTAATAGCAAAGCCCCCCTAGACCTTATAGTTTTTGAGAAAATTGATTTTAATCGATTTTAAAGTTTCACCCTCCTGCTCACATATATAACTTGTTTTCCTGTGAGTGACCAACATTAGCATATTTTTTACATAACATTTATTTGTGTTACTCAGGCAAATGAACGATTAGCAGTGCCTTGGCTGGGATGGAATACTAGGAAAACTCATAATGGTAGGCTGACAGCCAGTGTTCTCAGTCTCATGCAGTTCTTAGAAAGGCCCCAGAAAAAAAACACGCCTTAAAGTATGACCTTGTTTACTCATAGCTGCCAGTGCCCAGGAATGAAGCAACAGACAGCTGGGCAGGAATATACAGACTGAGAAAACCAGAAGAAATACCTACAACAAAATCGGACTAACCTCCTTTAGATAAAAAATAGCTTGTTTCTGAATGCATAATAAAGACAAAGCAGAAAGCATGCCCTCTCCTACATTCTTTAGTAAATCAGTGCTTATACGCCTATGTATCTAGATACAGACTGTGTTGGTGCCATATACCATCCATCAGAAATATATCTTGCAGGAAATGGGTAGGTACAGGTATGTGGCAAAAAAAAAAAAAAACTCTCTGAACATGCATTTAGTGTCCTGTATATCATTATTGTATTTTTGTAAAGAGTATCGATTTTCCTTCTTAAGACAGAAGCTAATTGCAGTTGTCTCAAGAGAAAGACTTTAGGGCAGAGGGTGAACCTAAGCATATCATTCCTTACAGGAAAAGCGTGCATCCATAACTATTTTCATTTATTCCAACATGTATACAATTATTTCATACTTGCCTGGCCTTTGCCAGCACAAGTTGTGTAATTGTAGGACTCTGGGGCAGGGGCGGACTGACAACTCATAGGGCCCCCGGGCAACAGAAGATTATGGGGGCCCGTGTTGCCCACCTTTCAATATGCACAAGGTAATTGAACAAATGATCTATCCAAACATATCTAAAAAACAATATCAATTTATTAGGGACATATCCCTTTAAAAATGTAAAAAGCAATACAGTTAAAATCTCCCAACATTGCAGATAAACAATCCCCCTCCCAACAATTTGTTACAAAATAATGCCCAAAATGGGTACTCTATAACCGGAATTCCTTAATATAAAGTGCTAGTGCTGACACATCGTGCAAATAATGCAATCACATTGCAATATATTGTGACCATAAGCAGTTGCCTTAAAAATGGAAAAAAGTGCAAAAAACTACACAGACTATATAAAAAAAATGTGTTATAAAAATACAAAAGTACTAAAATTTCACACTCAAAAACTTGTGGTAATCCCAACTATTGTAAACACTAATGGTGACCTATATGAAAGTGAACTCGTGCTAATGGATACTGGAAAGAAACAATATATAGTATAGACAGTGCAAAAAGTAAAGTGCTGCGTGAGAAGAGAGGAATATTACTAGTGTCCAAGGAATATTACCGGTGTCTCACTCTCCTCCTGACTTGAACACCGGTAATATTCCTCTCTTCTCACGCAGCACTTTACTTTTTGCACTGTCTATACCAGGGGTGCCCACACTTTTTCGGCTCGCGAGCTACTTTAAAATTTGCAGAGTCCAGGAGATCTACCAACATTTAGGTAGCAGGTATACGTGTCTTCAGTATAGGTAGTTAGGTGTAGGGGCCTTCAGTATAGTTAGCCAGGTATAGTGTAGTTAGGTGTGGGTGCCTTCAGTATAGTTAGCCAGGTATAGTGTAGTTAGGTGTGGGTGCCTTCATTATAGTTAGCCAGGTATAGTGTAGTTAGGTGCAGGGACCTTCAGTATAGTTAGCCAGGTATAGTGTAGTTAGGTGCAGGGACCTTCAGTATAGTTAGCCAGCTATAGTGTAGTTAGGTGCAGGGACCTTCAGTATAGTTAGCCAGGTATGGAGTAGTTAGGTATGGTCAGTGCTGGGCCGAAATTACGCATTAGCGTAATTACGCATCGTAATTCACTACAAATGCACCGTAAGCGTTACGTGTAAGGTTACGGTATTACGCGTAATTAATTACGCGTAGACCGTAGGGTTACGTTTTACGCGTAACAAATTACGCTTAAGACAGTAAACTCCCATTGAAATTACACAGTCTGCCGTAATCGCGTAATATTACGCTCCCGTATAATATAAAAAAGCCGCCGACTTTAAGGGTTAATAGCAAAGCCCCCTTAAGTGCTAAGAGCCTCAAATTTGGAGAATATATTAAGGAGATCAGAAGGAATAAGAGGAAAAAATTTTTTTTCAAAAAGACCTTATAGTTTTTGAGAAAATCGATGTTAAAGTTTCAAAGGAAAAATATATACATTTAAAAACCCGCCGACTTTAACGGTTAATAGCAAAGCCTGCTTAAAATTTAGGAACACCAAATTCACAGGGTATATTAAGGGGATCAGTGGGAATAAGAGGAAAAAATTTTTTTTCAAAAAGACCTTATAGTTTTTGAGAAAATCGATTTTTAAGTTTCAAGGGCGAAAATGTCTTTTAAATGCGGAAAATGTCAGTTTTTTTTGCACAGGTAACAATAGTGTTTTATTTTCATAGATTCCCCTAACTGGGAAGAGTTTTACTTACTTCGTTCTGAGTGTGGGAAATATAAAAAAAAAACGACGTGGGGTCCCCCCTCCCAGACCTCTTTAACCCCTTGTCCCCCATGCAGACTGGGATAGCCAGAATGCGGAGCAGGGGGCTCCGCACCCTGACTATACCAGCCCGCATGGTCCATGGATTGGGGGTCTCGGAAGGGGAGGGGCAGCCAAGCTTTCCCCTCCCCCTCCGAGCCCTTGTCCAATCCAAGGACAAGGGGCTCTTCTCCACCTCCGATGGGCGGTGGAGGTCGCGATTTCCTGGGGAGGGGTTCATGGTGGCATCTGGGAGTCCCCTTTAAAAAGGGGTCCCCCAGATGCCCACCCCCCTCCCAGGAGAAATGAGTATAGAGGTACTTGTAGTACCCCTTACCCATTTCCTTTAAGAGTTAAAAGTAAATAAACACACAAACACATAGAAAAAGTATTTTAATTGAACAAAAAACATAACCACGAAAAAAGTCCTTTAATATTCTTAATTAACCATTAATACTTACCTGTCCCTTTAAAAGCCAGTTCCCACGCAATATCCTCGGAAATATACTAATCAGTTACAATGTAACAAAGTTATTACAATGTAACAACTTTGTTACATTGTAACTACGCCGCACCCGACGTCACTCACCGCCGCCGCCGCGTCTGTGCTGCAGGACCCGACAGAGCTCTGAGCTATAGCTCAGAGCTCTCTAAGCATCTTTGTATTTGGGCTCCAAGGAGCCCCATTGGTCCTTAGCAGACCAATGGGGTTCCTTCTGATTTGAAGGAACCCCATTGGTCTGCTAAGGACCAATGGGGCTCCTTGGAGCCCAAATACAAAGATGCTTTCGAGAGCTCTGAGCTAATATAGCTCAGAGCTCTGTCGGGTGAAGGGACGCTAAGTCCCCGCCGGCTCCCTCCCCGCCTCTCCCACATGTCACCTATATACATGCTGGCACCCATGGGTGCCAGCATGTACATGAGTGACAGGTGTGGGCGGAGTGGACGGCGGGAGCCGGCGGGGACTAGCGTGTATGCGGCGGCCAGCGGGTGAGCGGCGAGTGATGTCGGGTGCGGTGGTGTTACAAAGTAACAAAGTTGTTACATTGTAATAACTTTGTTACATTGTAACTGATTAGTATATTTCCGAGGATATTGCGTGGGAACTGGCTTTTAAAGGGACAGGTAAGTATTAATGGTTAATTAAGAATATTAAAGGACTTTTTTCGTGGTTGTTTTTTGTTCAATTAAAATACTTTTTCTATGTGTTTGTGTGTTTATTTACTTTTAACTCTTAAAGGAAATGGGTAAGGGGTACTACAAGTACCTCTATACTCATTTCTCCTGGGAGGGGGGTGGGCATCTGGGGGACCCCTTTTTAAAGGGGACTCCCAGATGCCACCATGAACCCCTCCCCAGGAAATCGCGGCCTCCACCTCCACCGCCCATCGGAGGTGGAGAAGAGCCCCTTGTCCTTGGATTGGACAAGGGCTCGGAGGGGGAGGGGAAAGCTTGGCTGCCCCTCCCCTTCCGAGACCCCCCAATCCATGGACCATGCGGGCTGGTATAGTCAGGGTGCGGAGCCCCACGCGGCCGGTGCTCCGCATTCTGGCTATCCCAGTCTGCATGGGGGACAAGGGGTTAAAGAGGTCTGGGAGGGGGGACCCCACGTCGTTTTTTTTTTATATTTCCCACACTCAGAACGAAGTAAGTAAAACTCTTCCCACTTGGGGGAATCTATGAAAATAAAACACTATTGTTACCTGTGCAAAAAAAACTGACATTTTCCGCATTTAAAAGACATTTTCGCCCTTGAAACTTAAAAATCGATTTTCTCAAAAACTATAAGGTCTTTTTGAAAAAAAAATTTTTTTCCTCTTATTCCCACTGATCCCCTTAATATACCCTGTGAATTTGGTGTTCCTAAATTTTAAGCAGGCTTTGCTATTAACCGTTAAAGTCGGCGGGTTTTTAAATGTATATATTTTTCCTTTGAAACTTTAACATCGATTTTCTCAAAAACTATAAGGTCTTTTTGAAAAAAAATTTTTTCCTCTTATTCCTTCTGATCTCCTTAATATATTCTCCAAATTTGAGGCTCTTAGCACTTAAGGGGGCTTTGCTATTAACCCTTAAAGTCGGCGGCTACCTAACATTGATCCATGCGTCAACTTTTCCGCTTGGCAGCATGACCTTACGCATTAATTGCTAGTAAGATTTTACGCGTAAGCCTATAACGTAATAACCTGAATTACGGTATACTTACGCGTAATTGCGTAAGTGCTATGCGTAATTATAGACATGTACCGAAATTGAATGTCTATGCCGTAAGCGTAATTTCGTAATGCGTAATAGCGTAAAATTACGCGTAATGATCCGTAAGCGTAGCTTTCTCCATTACGACCAGCACTGGGTATGGTGCCTTCAGTATAGTTAGCCAGGTATAGCGTAGTTAGGCGTAGGGGCCACTCACCTCCCTCCAGTTCCAGCGGCGGTGTCTGAAGCTCCTCCTGGTCTCCACTCCATCAGCCGCGCTGCGAGTGCCTCCGGATTCCGGCGAGCGAAGGGGGCGGCGGGCAGCATGCATTGACGCATTGTGCCCAGCACCGCCCCCAGCTATGACGTCGCTGCAGCGTCCTCCTCTCCCGCTGTACCACCCCTCTCCTCTCCCCCTCTCCTGATTGGCCAGCGGCTGGCAGCAGATTCTGACAGCTGCCAGCCGCAAAATTTTACATGATGCGGCCACCAAATAAGCGGTCACGATCTACCGGTAGATCGCAATCGACCTATTGGGCACCCCTGGTCTATACTATATATTGTTTCTTTGCAGCATCCATTAGCACGAGTTCACTTTCATATAGGTCACCATTAGTGTTTACAACAGTTGGGATTACCACAAGTTTTTGAGTGTGACATTTTTGTATTTTTGTAACAAAACATTTTTTTTATATATTCTGTGTAGTTGTTTTGCACTTTTTTCATTTTTAAGGCAACTGCTTATGGTCACAATATATTGCAATGTGATTGCATTATTTGCACGATGTGTCAGCACTAGCGCCATGAATGATACGGACGTCGAGACGATTGGCAATTCTGTATCGTTCCGCAAAGTAGCGCAAAATGACATTTTTTCTTTTTAGTGAAGGCATGTGTGTTTGATTAACTTGTTCAATAAGAATTCCTTGCTGGACAGTGACTTGTTAATTAGGCAAGGGGTGTGAAACCTAGCCAGAATCCAGGAGTAATATGTCTAAGGTTGTTCTGGCTGGTCACACTCAGATGCTAATTGAGCACCAAAAGTTCCTTTCATCACAGGAAAAGCTAAGGCAGCTTTCCCAGCAGGAGTCCAGCCTAAGCGGCACTGCTGGGGAACAGGTTTAAATGCGTATGGTTTTTAATTTCGGTCTGTTAAATGAAAACCGTGCATAGCACAGCTATGGAATTAATATAGTCTTGTTAGTTAAAATCTGCCCAATGTGCTGATATAAAATTCATAACCATAACCCGTACGGTTATTGGTGTACCACCCTTCTCGGGGACAGGACAGCCTAACACACTCATGCAAGATGTCATATTAATCTGTATTTTCTGACAACTATGAATCTGCTATCCACCTACATATGACATGTATAGTTTATGAGTTACAGGGTTTTACAATTTAAGCTCAAAATCCTCCTAGGAGGAGGTGGACTGTCATTGGTGGGTAATTCAGAGGGGGCAGGTGTTGCCACGCCCCCAAACCAGCTTCATCAAAAGCACATTGCCAGCAGGCGGACTTCAGTCCTCCAAATCCCATCTTCACGAGAGCCTGCTGCTGCTAACCAGAGGACCATGTGGTTAGCGGCCATTTTGCAACTGTAACATCTGCTTGGATTACAAAATATACCTAAAGGCCTATGATTCTGAAACCAAGGACTTTGCATTTCTTTTTCCAGACGGAAATATCCCCACACAGACTGCATTTCGGCTAAGTAAACCTTTCACAATTTTTCCCTTTTATTTTAAGCTTTGTGTGTTATGTTAATTAGTGTATGTAAATGTGTGTAATGCATTTTTGTGATTAAAATGGTCGTTTTACGGTTATGACCTGTTGCTGCACATACACAATCGTACTTACTCCTCCGAAACCGTTACCTTGTGTTCTAGAGTATCTTGTATTTATAACCTGTATGCTTGAATCGGGCACAGATAAACAGATCTGGCACCGATCCCTGCATACAGCTAATGGTTAACTTACAGTGTTTGCAGTGTGTTAATATATTTACAGTCATGTGCTGACTCATGTGTGGTGGCAAGTATTTGAGTTGTACGTGTGTGGTCAATCCTTTGGAGTCAGGACGCTCCTCTCGGCTAGTCGGTTCATAGACTGCGAATCCACATATGGGTATCTATGCGCAAAGCGACAGCGAGACTGAGTTTCTGACTGAGTGATTGACCCGATCAAAGAACGGCCCGTGCGGTCTTATGACAACTAGCACTTTGTATTAAGGAATTCCGGTTATAGAGTACCCACTTTAGGCATTATTTTGTAACAAATTGTTGGGAGGGGGATTGTTTATCTGCAATGTTAGAAGATTTTAACTGTATTGCTTTTTACATTTTTAAAGGGATATGTCCCTAATAAATTGATATTATTTTTTTGAGATATGTTTGGATAGATCATTTGTTCAATTACCTGTATATAGGGCAGTTATGACCCTCAACCAGAATTAGGCAACCTTTTCTTGTGCAAGGTGACGGTACTTTTTGCCTAGGTTGTTTAACATTTTTTCTCAAATGAGAATTGCTCTTTAAAAGTTCATGCAGCATTTATTGCCCACCATTCATGTTATTTTTATAGACTAAAATATAATAATTTAGGCCCGCTTCACATTAGCGTTCCCTGTCCGGATTCGCCGGGCCGGATCCGGACCGTATACTGTACAAACGGAACGTACGTTCTGCATAGCAATGCAAAGGCTATGCGGACGTTCACATGCGTCCGTTCCGTACAGTACGGAGCCGGACAGGAGCCGGACTCCGGACGCTTTTCCAACATGCGCTATTTTTCGGTCCGGATCATCCGGTCCACGCACCCGGATCGGAGCCTGACTTCACCATCCGGAAATATGAAAGCAATTGGAAACGGAAGCACAGAACACACTGGAGACAAACACCGGACGTTCTACCCCACTTCCTATGCGTATTTATAGCGGCCATTTCGGATGGGGACACATGGGCCCAGCATATCTGGAGTGGAGCAGCAGTGACAGACGTGCTGGAGCTGTTTTGGCAGTATGTTGGAGGTGGAGGTGAGGCCTACAGCGGAGGACCTGATTCTACAGGTGCGCCAGGTGCACCTTCTGCAGACCCCAACAAATTTTAAGGTATTTTGTAATTTATTTTTTTTCCCCCCACCGATCCGGATGGCAGCCTGAAGCAGTCATGATGCAAACGGACCGGATCGGAACCGTGCGGTTCCAATCCGGATCAGGTCCTGATACGATCCGGATCCGGTCCGTTTGCATGCCAAAACGCAAGTGTGAATGGGGCCTTACTGACAACAGATATTTTATACTGATAAAAACCCCTGCTACGAGTGGCGCGCTGAACAATGGGTTTAGTCACGCAACAGAATGTGGGCGTGGTCATGGATGGGGCAAAATATACATGACCTTAGCAGTGGTGTAAAAGGTCTGCCGGGGAAGTTTGAGCTCTGCCACAGTGTATCCCCCAAAATACATGTAACCTGACAGCATTTCACCAAAAATTCCCATACTTTGGCAGAGGTTCCTCCAAAATAAAGATAATATGACATTCGTTCCACCAAAATAGATGTAATCTGACAGAAGCGGTTCCCCCAACATAAACATAATTTGGCAGCGGTTCCCCAAAATACGTGTAATCTGGCAGTGGTTCCTCCAACATACACAATCTGGCATCAGTGATTCCTCAAAAACACACATAATCTGTAAGCAGCGGTTCCCCCAAAGTACACAATCTGGCAGCAGCGGTTCCCCCAAAATACACCTAATCTGGCAGCTGTTTCCCAAAATACACTTAATCTGGCAGCAGCGGTTGTCCAAAAATAGTTAATCTGGCAGCAGTTCTCCCAAAATAGGTGCCCCCAGTATAGGTAACCAGGTCTAAAGGTATCCCCAGTGGAAGTAACCAGGTCTATAGGTGTCCCCAGTATAAGTAGCCAGGTCTATAGGTGTCCCCAGAGTAGATAACCAGGTCTATAAGTGTCCCCAGTTTAGATAGCCAGGTCTATAGGTGTCCCCAGAATAGGTAGCCAGGACTATAGGTGTCCCCAGAATAGGTAGCCAGGTCTATAGGTATCCCCAGTATATGTAGCCAGGTGTATAGGTGTTCCCAGTATATGTAGCCAGGTGTATAGCTGTCCCAGTATATGTAGCCAGGTCTATAGGTGTCACCAGTATATGTAGTCAGGTGTATAGGTGTTCCCAGTATATGTAGCCAGGTGTATGGCTGTCCCCAGTATATGTAGCCAGGTCTATAAGTGTCCCCAGTATATGTAGCCAGGTCTATAAGTGTCCCCAGTATATCTAGCCAGATGTGTAGGTGTTCCCAGTATATGTAGCCAGGTGTATAGGTGTCCCCATGTAGCAAGGTGTATAGCTGTCCCCAATATATGTAGCCAGGTCTATAGGTGTCCCCAGTATATGTAGCCAGGTCTATAAGTGTCTCCAGTATATGTAGACAGGTCTATAAGTGTCCCCAGTATATGTAGCAAGGTGTATAGGTGTTCCCAGTATATGTAGCCAGGCAGGGGTGCCGCGAGGCATAAAGCGAACCAAGCAGACGCTTGGGGCCTCAAGATCGTAGGGGCCTCGGCGGCTCAGTGACGTCACTGTTTTCCCGCAGCCCCGCGGGGCTGGCAGAGCAGTGTAGGGCAGGGCTACGGGAAGATGGCCGCCGCCGAAGCCCTGCTCTGGAGACTATGCCTCCAGTACAGGGCTTCGGGTGGCCATCTTCCCGTAGCCCTGATTCAATCAGCGCGGGAGATTGGAGGAGGGAGGGAGCTCCGTGGGAACTGCACGCCTGAGGAGTCGCCGCCGGCCAGGAGAGGAGACGGGGAGAGAAGACTTCTGCCAGTGCCAGGTCACAGCTGAGTACATTATTTTCTTTTTGCAGCTCTGAAAATGTGCCCTAATTGCGTTTGATATCTGCTGAACTGTTCCCTAATTGTGTTTGATTTCTGCTGAACTGTTCCCTAATTGTGTTTGATTTCTGCTGAACTGTGCCCAGCCCTAATTGTGTTTGATTTCTGCTGAACTGTGCCCTAATTGTGTTTGATTTCTGCTGAAAATGTGCCCTAATTGCGTTTGATATCTGCTATAAATGTGCCCTAATTGCGTTTGATTTCTGCTGCACTGTGCCCTAATTGCGTTTGATTTCTGCTGAACTGTGCCCTAATTGCATTTGATTTCTGCTGAAAATGTGCCCTAATTGCGTTTGATTTCTGCTGAAAATGTGCCCAAATTGCGTTTGATTTCTGCTGAAAATGTGCCCAAATTGCGTTTGATTTCTGCAGAAAATGTGCCATAATTGCATTTGATTTCTGCTGAACTGTGCCCTAATTGCATTTGATTTCTGCTGAAAATGTGCCATAATTGCGTTTGATTTCTGCTGAAAATGTGCCCAAATTGCGTTTGATTTCTGCTGAAATGTGGCCCTAATTGCGTTTGATTTTTGCTGAAATGTGGCTCAAATTGCGTTTGATTTCTGCAGAAAATGTGCCATAATTGCATTTGATTTCTGCTGAAATGTGGCCCTAATTGCGTTTGATTTCTGCTGAAAATGTGCCATAATTGCGTTTGATTTCTGCTGAAAATGTGCCCAAATTGCGTTTGATTTCTGCTGAAATGTGGCCCTAATTGCGTTTGATTTTTGCTGAAATGTGGCTCAAATTGCGTTTGATTTCTGCTGAAAATGTGCCCAAATTGCGTTTGATTTCTGCTGAAAATGTGCCATAATTGCGTTTGATTTCTGCTGAAATGTGGCCCAAATTGCGTTTGATTTCTGCTGAAAATGTGCCATAATTGCGTTTGATTTCTGCTGAAAATGTGCCCAAATTGCGTTTGATTTCTGCTGAAATGTGGCCCTAATTGCGTTTGATTTCTGCTGAAAATGTGCCATAATTGCGTTTGATTTCTGCTGAAAATGTGCCATAATTGCGCTTGATTTCTGCTGAAATGTGGCCCTAATTGCGTTTGATTTCTGCTGAAAATGTGCCATAATTGCGTTTGATTTCTGCTGAAAATGTGCCCAAATTGCGTTTGATTTCTGCTGAAATGTGGCCCAAATTCTGTTTGTTTTCTGCTGAAATGTTGCACAAATTGCGTTTTTATTTTCTGGTGTCTGGGGTAACTGTTGCTGCATTTATTATTTAATGGTCATAGTTGTCTATATTTGCTGTGCTACGGTTAAGCTCCGCCCATACAATGGCTATCATACATGAACAGGCTGTCGGTAAAGAGAATCAGTGCGGGAAAACACCGCTGGCGAATTTTTAGACTTCTGGGTGGGCATTCATAAAGATGTATCCGTGTGCGGAAGCAGTGCAGAGATTCCCCGAGCTAAGCTGGCGGTAGACAGGCGGTAGGCTTGCGGAGACACGGAAGCTGCCGAGTTGATACATTTCTCCGTGTTCCGCTCTGCTGCAGCTGCCTGGGAGGTCTGTGTGTCTCCATTCATTTACATTGATATCGCCACATCAGAGGGAGCGGAACTTCCCGACCTCACACCGCTTGCGGTGATCTTTATGAATGAACATTTTGCTACATTTGTACCGATAATCATCGCACAAGGCGGTGATTTATCACTGCTCGGTAGTGTCATTTTTCCATGCGGAAAGAGGTTTTATGAATGCTGACTTTGCCGAGTGGTCGGTAAAGTCAGCTGTTTTAAGCATTTCCGCATGCGGAAATGCTTTATGAATGATAGCCCAAGTCATGGCCAAATCCATCTTTCGGCGCCTCAATCACCCCCACATCCATTTTCCCCGCAAACAGCCTCGCCCCAATCCGCCCTCCAGCTCCACCCACATGTCATGGCCACGCCCACTTATGCGGGATAGCCACGCCCATTTTTCGCCGCTTCGCGGGGGGGGGGGCGGGTTGGAGTTATCTAGCTAATAAGAGAATATGAATGCAAAACACACACTCTCTGTTGAGAGCACTTTGCAGCTACCTAGACTTGCATAATAGCTAGACACACATTGGTAGTAAATAGTAGGAAAATTGGGTACAGCGCTCAGCGTATATCAGTCTCTCTATCAGGTCATATGCAGTAGTTGGCACTTCATAGGCATATGAGGAGGGGGGGTTTGGATCAATCAACACTCCCCCCAATATGAAAGGACTCACCGGATCTGCTGGCCAAACGGGCCCATCAGCGCGATAGGGGTATTGGCCACCCCTCAGCCACCTCAGGCAACCACAGCAGGGCACTTGTACTCCAGTAATCGTCACCCAGAGCAGGATCATCCACCAGGCAACCTAAGCAGGTGCTCGGGGCGTAATGGGTGTCATAGGGCCCACTGACACCCATTACGCCCCGAGCACCTGCTTAGGCTGCCTGGTGGATGATCCTGCTCTGGGTGACGATTACTGGAGTACAAGTGCCCTGCTGTGGTTGCCTGAGGTGGCTGAGGGGTGGCCAATACCCCTATCGCGCTGACGGGCCCGTTTGGCCAGCAGATCCGGTGAGTCCTTTCATTTTGGGGGGAGTGTTGATTGATCCAAACCCCCCTCCTCATATGCCTATGAAGTGCCAACTACTGCATATGACCTGATAGAGAGACTGATATATGCTGAGCGCTGTACCCAATTTTCCTACTATTTACTTTTGGCTTTTCACAGAAAGCAGGGAGCGTTCCACCTGTCAAATTGGTGTTTTGCATATATTACTCTGATGCTTATTTACCGTTAGATATTTATACTGTGAGCGCTAATATAATTTGTATTGATACACATTGGTAGTAGCAGAGATCTGTAGTTGCAAACAGTATGACATGGGGTCTAATACAACATTTTTTGTAAGAAAAAAATATATATAAAAATAATGGGTGTTTTGTTTCATATAGTCAAGGACCAACATTACTACCTGTATCTTTACGAACTTTAGGCAAGTAATATATTGCAGGTATCCATTTGTATAGAAAATGTATAATTGCATGAGATAGCATATTATTCTCCCCGCCGCAACACAAAATTGTATTTAGTACCGCAAGCTAATAAACCTACCTTCCCTTTGTCATCTGGCTAATCATTCATTTTTTTATGATCCCACAAAGTGCTTAACTATTGCTTATCTTATCTCAATGGAAGATTCTGGAACACATTTTCTTCCCATCTTGATCACGTGTTTGCTAAAAGACATAATATGAATTAACCAAATTCAACATTCTGTAGTGCTAAATTAATGATAATTAAAAATACCTAAGCAGGTTGGAAGTAGAAGTACTGCAATTAAATCAGTAATGGAAACACTTTGGATAGCAATATATTTACATGTACTTTACTTAAAGGACAACTGTAATGAGAGGGCTTATAAAAGCTGCCATATTTATTTCCTTTTAAATACTACCAGTTGCCGGGCAGCCTTGCTGATCCTCTGCCTCTAATACTTTTAGCCATAGACCCTGAATAAGCATGCAGCAGATCAGGTGTTTTTGTCAGATCTGACAAGATTACTCACATGCTTGTTTCTGGCGTTATTCAGACGCTACTTCAGTCAAATTGATCAGCTGGGCTGCAAGGCAACTGGTATTGTTTAAAAAGAAATAAGTATGTCAGCCTCCATATTCCTCTCACTACAGTTGTTCTTTAATTCCTAAAGTGGAGCTTGCTATTTATTTTAATACTGTACATAAGTTTTGGAATGTATATATATATGCTGTAATTTGTCTATTTTGCACTAAGAGTATATGCTTTTGTCAAATATTTTAACATAAACAGCAGGTGTCAATTACCAAGCAGAAACGGAAACTTTAACATTGCTGCAAAAGAGATCCGTAGTGCAGTGTGATCACCTACCGTAAGGCTGTGTAGACACTTCAAATGGCTCAGGCCACGTCCACAGTGGCATATTGCAGTGTGGTGTAACGCGGCTTACCGCACTGCAAGGCACTATCTATGCAAAGTTCACATTGTGGTGGGAGCGTTGTAGTGTGTTGCACAATGCATGTGTTAAAATGACTGTGAACTGCAATGGAGACTGGACGAAGACATTAATTCAGAGCCTGCATGCAGCGAGTTAGAATAACGAGATGCAAACACCAGTGGTTCTCATTATTATGTTGGTATATACCCTTTTAACACTGCAAATGTAACTAAATTCACCAAGCCTAAGTACCCCCTGAATCCTTTGCAAAACTTAACATTCAGGCCTGGAACCCACTGAAATCAGCAAACGCAAAACGCAACCGATAGCGTTTTGTCTGAGCGGTTTGCAAGCGGATTCATGCGCGTTTTTGGTCGTGTTTTGCAACATTGTATTTTTTTGCCCAGCGGGTGCGTAGCGTTTTGCGTTTTGCGTTTTTATCCTGATTGGTCCTGTGAATTATTTTTAATTTTGTTACAGTGTGCTGAACCGCAAAACGCTAGCAAAACCGCTCAGTTTAGGTTTTGCTGAGCGTTTCTGCTAGCGTTTCAATACTTTACATTGAAGCGCTATCGCTCCCAAAATGCTGCAGGTCCTGTGGAAGTTGCCCCATCCATTAACATTAGCCCAGCGTTTTGGCAAACTGCTAGCGTATCGCAGTGCTGCCAAAACGCTGCCAAAAGCGCTCCTGTGGGTTCCAGCCCTCAATCTGATTTTAGCACTCCACTGCTACCACTAGGTCTGCACCAACCAGCAAGTACTAAGCTATGTGGCTGCTACTGTGCGCTGCTCCCCTCCTTCTTTTCCACTTCATTTTAATAAGAAAGGCATTTCCTGATCAATGATTGATAAAACAAGTTAGAACTGATAATTTTTAATTGGATTTCACCAGATAGGACGTTTTTATGGAATGTAATATTTTAAAAATATCACAGTGTATGACCAGCCTAACCTCCCTGGCGGTAAGCCCGAGCTGAGCTCGGGCTATGCCGCGCAGGAGGATTTCTCAGGCTGTACTGGGGCGATTTGCCCCATTCAAAGTGCTGTGCGCGCAGCCAGCACTTTGCTAGACGCGCGCACCGCTTGATCGCCGCCGCTCTGTGGCGATCGGCCGCACGCAGCGGCGAAAGAGGCCCCCCCCCCACCAGAGCCCTGCGCTGCCCGGACCAATGAGTTCCGGGCAGCGCTATGGGCCGGATTGGATGCGCCTGACGTCAGGACGTCGGCTGACGTCCATGACGTCATCCCGATCGTCGCCATGGCGACAGGAGAAGCCAAACAGGGGAACGCGTTATATACGCGCTCCCCTGTTTGCTATTAGTGCCGGCGACGATCGCACTAGAGGGACACATGCGCCCTCTAGTGGTGTTTCATGTAGCTACCACTCTGGTAGCTTTACATGAAACAAAAAAATAAATAAAAAAAAAAAGGATTTTTGCCCATGTGGCAAAAAAAATTAACCGCCAGGGAGGTGTACCTGTAGTGAAAGAAGTGCCCTCACCATGGGTGCTTACCTATGTACAGTGGCTTGCAAAAGTATTCGGCCCCCTTGAAGTTTTCTACATTTTGTCACATTACTGCCACAAACATGAATCAATTTTATTGGAATTTCACATGTAAGACCAATACAAAGTGGTGTACACGTGAGAAGTGGAACACAAATCATACATGATTCCAAACATTTTTTACAAATCAATAACTGCAAAGTGGAGTGTGTGTAATTATTCGCCCCCCTTTGGTCTGAGTGCAGACAGTTGCCCATGGACATTGCCTGATGAGTGCTAATGACTAAATAGAGTGCACCTGTGTGTAATCTAATGTCAGTACAAATACAGCTGCTCTGTGACGGCCTCAGAGGTTGTCTAAGAGAATCTTGGAAGCATCAACGCCATGAAGTCCAAAGAACACACCAGACAGGTCAGGGATAAAGTTATTGAGAAATTTAAAGCAGGCTTAGGCTACAAAAAGATTTCCAAAGCCTTGAACCCCCCACGGAGCACTGTTCAAGTGATCATTCAGAAATGGAAGGGGTATGGCACAACTGTAAACCTACCAAGACAAGGCAGTCCACCTAAATTTACAGGCCGAACAAGGAGAGCGCTGATCAGAAATGCAGTCAAGATGCCCATGGTGACTCTGGACGAGCTGCAGAGATCTACAGCTCAGGTACGGGAATCTGTCCATAGGACAACTATTAGTTGTGCACTGCACAAAGTTGGCCTTTACGGCAAGAAGAAAGCCATTATTAACAGAAAAGCATAAGAAGTCCCGTTTGCAGTTTGCCACAAGCCATGTGGGGGACACAGCAAACATGTTGAAGAAGGTGCTCTGGTCAGATGAGACCAAAATGGAACGTTTTGGCCAAAATGCAAAACGCTATGTGTGACGGAAAATGAACACTGCACATCTCTCTGAACACACCATCCCTACTGTCATATATGGTGGTCGCAGCATCATGCTCTGGGGGTGCTTCTCTTCAGCAGGGACAGGGAAGCTGGTCAGAGTTGATAGGAAGATGGATGGAGCCATATACAGGGCAATCTTGGAAGAAAACCTCTTGGAGTCTGCAAAAGACTTGAGACTGGGGCGGAGGTTCACCTTCCAGCAAGACAACGACCCTAAACATAAAGCCAGGGCAACAATGGATGGTTCAAAACAAAACATATTCATGTGTTAGAATGGCCCAGTCAAAGTCCAGATCTAAATCCAATCGAGAATCTGTGGCAAGATCTGAAAACTGCTGTTCACAAACACTGCCCATCTAATCTGACTGAGCTGGAGCTGTTTTGCAAAGAAGAAAGGGCAAGGATTTCAGTCTCTAGATGTGCAAAGCTGGTAGAGACATACCCTAAAAGACTAGCAGCTGTAGTTGCAGCAAAAGGCAGTTCTACAAAGTATTGACTCAGGGGGCCGAATAATTACGCACACCCAACTTTGCAGCTATTTAGTTGTAGAAAATGTTTGGAATCATGTATTATTTTTGTTCCACTTCTCACATGTACACCACTTTGTATTGGTCTTTCTCATGGAATTCCAATAACATTGATGCATGTTTGTGGCAGTAATGTGACAAAATCTGGAAAACTTCAAGGGGGCCGAATACTTTTGCAAGCCACTGTAGAGGGAAGTCTTAGGAGAATTTAGAGTCCCAACCCGTCAACAAAGTGTTGTCTACGGAGCTCGGCCGCACAACTCAAGCACAGATGGCTCACACCTGCACTAGCATGGAGCCTTATGGGCTATGCTTTTTACGCCAAGTTCAAGTAGCCACTTTTTGAAACTTTGCAGGCGTTAGCCATCCTGTGCCTGTGTAGTGCGGCCACGCTTGTTCTCACCCGGGAGCACAGCCATGAACTTCAAGGGGTCCCACCTCTGGAACGGAAAGAAGGAAGAGGGCGGGGAAGCCTTTGGAGGCTCCAGAGACTTCAATGTTCTCCCTAGGCTCTTTTAGCCAGGTGCCCCACCCGGTTAGTTTTGGTGTCCACCCGGCTGTTATTAGATCATCTCCTCCTATGCTGTAAGCAGAGTTGCGCACAGAAGCACCCGCCCTGGAATCTCTCATCTCGCCTCACCCAGCTACTTTTTCCTGCCACCCGGATACTATATCATGACACCGAGCTGGAAAAATTTCTGGGGAGGACACTGGACTTCCCTCTACCAAGGTAAGCATGCCTTTTTTTTCACCAGTGGCATAACTAAAAATTAAGCCCTCCCCTTCCAGCAAAACATTGATGGGACCCCCAATGTTCACACCCCTTCCCATGCCTCCCCTTGGTGCCCGCTATGGCCTGGGAGCCCATCTCACAAGGGTCATAAAACAAGTACGGCCATCATGATCTTCACACCCATAACAAGAGTAGCCACAAAAATAACGGAGGAAGGGAAGGTTAGAAGTTGGGGCCCCCCTCAGCTCTGGGACACCCTAATATTGCAAAAGAAAAACAGAGCGCACCTCCTTGTGCATTAACCTAATTTAATTTCAGCAATGGCACTATAAGTTACACTTACAGTGTTCATGAGATGTTAAGGCGCATCATAGGCCTGCTGGCAAGTCCTCTCTCCTCTCCTGCGCTTGGCCAGCCGTCTGACGTCACAACGTGTTTCGGCGTTAAACCACGCCTTTGTCACGACCTGACGAAGACGTGGTTTACCGCCGAATTGCGTTGTGACCGCAGACGGCTCCAGCGTGACCAGGTCCCGCCCACCGCACCTCGCTCCACGCCGAACATCGCCCCTGCAGCTCTGGCCAAGCACAGGAGAAAAGAGAGGACGTACCGGCAGGCCTATGATGCGCCTTAACATCTCATGAACACTGTAAGTGTAACTTATAGCGCCATTGCTGAAATTAAATAAAGTTATTGCACAAGGAGGAGTTTTTCTTTTGTTCTCTTAGACCAACTGGCACCACCCAGCACTAAGAGCTGTACCCAAGGCATTAACCCATTACATCACCATCCTTAAAGAGTAACTGTCAGGCTGCAGAAGCTAATTTAAACCTCTATTCTCCTGTGTTAAACAGTTTAGAAGGAAGCCATAAAGCCATTAGTGAAGATAAAAATCTCAGTTACCTTTGATGTGTGCTTATCAGCAAGGCTGTTATAGACTCATAAGGACGCAAGCCGCATACTAAACTGCAAAGCATTCTGGGGCCCTCCCCTCGGCTGCTAATGAGACGTTACAGCAGCTTGTAATCAGTCCAGCGCGTAGCACTGATAAATCTCCGGGCAGAGTACACTGCAGGAGTCAGCTATTGTTCCTAGCCACATGGCTCATTAATATTCACTGCACACTGTGTTGTTCAAGTACGGGCTTATCTGTGATTAGGAAGCAGGCAGGACATGACGACACATTTGACAGAAAAACATGGAGCCTGCCATGAGCTGTCAGGAGCATCTATCTCTGCATATACTATATACAAATTCTGTGAAATCCAAACGTGGACAGTGAAATGCATATGTAATGTAAGTACAGCCAATCTTTAGCTACTGATATATGTGTTTATTTTCTCTGAGACCTTATACCTAACAGCTCCTCTTTAACACCAAGGCAGCGCAGGGTCATCTTCCTTTTGTTACCCTGATATTGCAGGGGCTGATCCCCTCTAGTTAAGCCCCTGTTTTTCATCTACATTTCCCACAGGTTTGCTTTAATAACGTTTTATTATTTCAGTCCCAGAGAAATATTTGTAAAAAATAAATACATTATATTAATTAGAACAAACACAAGAGAAGCAAATACTCAATCCCAAGACAGCACTTTGCTATTCCAATAGGTCCGCAGACAGCTATAAAAAGGTGCAAATACTTACACCTTTGCGTGCAGTACCAAATCTAGCTAGAGCTGAAACAATCTGGCCATACACAGGAGAGCGAGCTCGGTCACACATAATCATAGATTATGTAACTAGGAAGGGGCCCCACTTGTAGGTATCCCTCTCATGCCCCCCTCCCTACCACTGACCTACATGCAAGGTATAAAGATTAAAGATCACAAACACCAATACTATTCTACTTCTTCTGTATACTTTTATTTACTATACATACCGCTACTATATTAGAAAACAAAAACAGACTAACTTTATGTTATAAAACACACATATAATGCTAAACAATTGTCAGTTTTTATTAATCTGCCACTCAAATGAGTAAACAACAAGAATCACACCATGAAACACAGACATCAAATTGCTTAATGACCTTATTTCTACAATAGTATATATGCTGATAAGTCAATTTGCAGTCAGCATGTGTTTACATACAATCAGTAATGTACATAACACTTTATAGAGGGTCATAAAATAGAGGAAGTACAGCATGTACAAGTATAATAATAGGCTATTTAGATAGTAAAAGAAGGCGTTCATGCCTTGCACTGTTCACAAACTGTACATTCCTAGCAGAGCGTTTATACGTGTTCGCTGAAATGTAATCTGTGTTGACACTTCAGTGTAGGTTGTACAGGCTTAGTTATATGTATTTTGTGGTTATTTATACTAACACAATGGCAGATTGAGAAATGTGCTTGTTTTGTATACCTAAAGGTAGGGATTTGACAAACATTGAAATGTACGATAGTCAGTAGTTTAGGCTTACTTGAAATGAAGTTAGTAACTGATAAAGGACTCTGTTAAGCTACGTACTCACCTCACGGCGCAGAGAGATGGATCTAGCGACATCTCCCTGACGACGAGTGCTCCCCCTATCCATCTTCTGGCTGGCGGGTATTCATGAAGTTACACGACGGGCGCAATGAGATGTCAAGCGATCTCAGTACTTTGCGTGGTAGTTGTCGGGGATCTATCTGATCCGTCGCTTAACGATGTGCAATTGCCACGGGGGCAAGATCGTTTAACATGCTTATGTTAAAGGATGTTGCCCGACATCGGACAACATCACTGCAAGTGTTGTCCAGTGGGCACTTTCCTTTAGGCCAGGCACTTACTACAGTTCGCTAATTGCATAGCGTTTTTGCTAGAGTTTTGTACAGCAATTTCCAGAGCAATTGATGGCAATTTTTAGCAGCAGTTTAATTCTAGTGCTAGTGATTTGTAGAGCAATTGTGATTCCATTTTTGTTTTTGCGGCTCAGGTAGTAAAATCGCAGCAAAATTGCTTTTGTACAGTGATTGAGAAGTGATTTTGCAGTGTTTCTATACTTTGCTTTAAAGTGCAAATGTTCCAAAAATGCTGCAGGACCCACAATTTTGATTTGGCCTATTCACAATCTCTCCTGTGGGTTAGCCTGCTTTGACTTTCATTAGCATTGCACTTTTTGGAATCTTCAGCGATCCTAAAACACTGCTAAAGTCACTCTAGTGGACCTTATCCCTTATAGATTATTTGTCCTTATTAACTAAAAATGACAAGTGATCTATAAAGGCTAAACTGTCCAGAAACTCCCACCTTGTTACTAATTGGTATATTAATGTCCCTCATACCAATTGGCACCTAACGTTCCCTCAGCTCTGGCCTATTCAGTGTGCTCTGTTCTTGTTCCTGTTTGATCTAACTTGTCTGACAATTCCTGATCCCTACTCCTGTGTTTATCCTGGCCTGCTTGATAACTTGGTATTCTGCCAGCTTTCAGCTTCAACTTGTCTCATCATCCAAGCACGATTGCTTCCAGACCTGATTTCATTCATCATCTTGAGTAGCTTTATGTCATCACGGCATTGCATTTGTGGAAGCTGCAAAATTATAGTCCCCAGTAGCACAGAGTGTGATGTCCACCAGGGGTCACAGCCTAGGGCTGGTTCACACGGACTTTGCGGGAGTTAAACGTAGTGTTTTGTACGACGGGCAAAAACAATGTTTTTAGGGATTGAGTGCTGTCCCATGCAAGTGAATGGGAGCGTTTAGTACTAGCTTTTGCAGGCTTTCATGAAAGCCTGTCGGTAGATCCCGGAGTCTCATCTCATCTCAAAAGCAACATGCTTGCGTTGCATTTGAATGCCAGCAAAAGCCACTGAAAGCCAATGAAACCCAACAAAAGAGCATATTCCCACTTCCTGTGGACACAAATCCCTGCCATTTCCTGCAAAAACCACCAAAGCCCAGATAACGCAACACTCTCAAACGCTGCACACTGAAAGCCATTAAAAGCCTTCCAAAGACATTAAAAGCCTAGCTGTTAAACGCCGGTGTTCTTGAAAAGATAAAAAACTACTGCATTTGAACGAGTCACTGAGCAGAAACTTTGCAGAAGACGGAAAGACCAGGGGCGTAGCAATAGGGGGTGCAGCAGTAGCGACCGCATCGGGGCCCTTGGGCCAGAGGGGCCCCGAAGGGCCCTCCCTCAACTACAGTATTAGTTCTCTATTGGTCCTGTGCTCATAATAATCACTTCTATATATACATTGAGTAGTGGTAATCATTAACAAGCTCTTCCTGAATCCCCTTCTTGCACCTCTGACACTGTAGTTGCCATTGGCAGGTTTTGGTGCGCCGTATCAATTGTTATGTATAGAGTGCCTGGGGGGCCCCATTGTAAAACTCGCATCGGGGCCCACAGCTCCTTAGCTACGCCACTGGGAAAGACTCCTTAAGGGCTGGTTCAGACGGACGTTTGGAGGCGTCGCGTTAGTTGGCGTCGCGGCGGGAATGCGTTCGGGCTTTCAGTAGCGTTCGCATTGCGTTCGGATGCGGTTGTGCTTTTTCTTCCCCTAGGGGAACATTACCCATCGCGGTTAACCGCCCCTGGAAGCAACATGTAGCTTCCAGGGGCTCCTTGAACGCCAGTGAATATCGGGACCCGAACGCCGCGTTCGTGTAAACGTGCGTGAAAGCTTGGTACAAACGCTCCCATTCACTTGAATGGGAGCGTTTAACGCCAAGCCCCGAACGCTGGCAGTAAACGCTCCGCAAGCGTCCGTCTGAGCCAGCCCTTAGGCCCGTACTCACTAAATGATTTTTCCAACAACAGGTGATTTTTTTTGTGCGACAAATGATGGTGTCGGCGATCTCGTGATGGGGTACAGGTATGCGATTATGCAAACGACGCTTAGCGACGCCCGCTGATAAGAACCGTCACAGTAGAGCAGATCTTTAAGATCCCTGACAACTCCTGTGCAAAGTGCCACAATCACGTGAACTCTCATTGGTGCCCATCGTATGCCATCACGTGATGTACACCCACTGCCAAAAATATGGCTAGGGGAGCGCTTGTCGCCATGGGACATTGCTGGGATCCATCTTCCTGCTACCTACTGATGATTGTCCTTAAAGTAAACCTGAGATGATGGAATGTAAAAGTTTTATACATACCTGGGGCTTCCTCCAGCCCCCTTCGGCCTGATCCGTCCCTCGCCTCCTCCCTTATGGCTCCCGGTAACATTGGAAATCGGGGCTTACTGCGCATGCGCGGGACCAGAGGAGAGGGAGGAGTTGGGGGACTATCCCTGCGGCTGAGTCCCATGTGCTGCCACTGCTCCCACCTCCTCCGATTCCAACAGCCTGGCTAACCTAACTATACTGGAGGCACCTATGGCTGGCTTACCTACCTATACTGGAGGCACCTATGACTGGCTACTTATGCTGGAGGGACCAATGGCTGGCTAACCTACCTATACTGGGGGCACCTATGACTGGCTACCTATGCTAGAGGCACCTGTGGCTGGCTAACCAGCGCTGCGTAATATGTTGGCGCTTTATAAATTCAATAAATAATAATAATAACCTACCTATACTGGAGGCACCTATGGCTGGCTAACCTACCTATACTAAAGGCACCTATGGCTGACTACCATTACTGGAGGTACCACCTATGGCTGGCTACTTATAATGGAAGCATCTATGGCTGGATAACATACCCATACTGGCGGCCATGGTGGTCCCTCCTCCTCCCACCCACCTTGCAGAACATTCCTATGTGACTATATTTACCTGATCCCGATGCCTTGTGCATCCTCTTCCTCCAGGCAGCCACTCACTGTGTGCTGCTTACATGCCTCCTGACCATGTGACATTGGGAGCAATGTAGGCAGCACAGAACTAGTGACTGCTAGGAGGTATTATTATTATTGATTTATAAATTGCAAACATATTCCGTGGCGCTGTACACAGTAAGAAACAAACATGGGGTACATAATACAGACAATGGTGTATAGCAATATACAAGATACATAATTCATGACAAAGTACATATAATAATACAAAATACAGAATACAAAATACAGAATTGGTAATGACAGTGATAAAAGAAGGGAGGAGTAGTATACAACAAATATATAGAGGAAGTGTTTTAGGATACCTAGTAGGAGTGCAATTTGGCCTTAGGACAGAGGGAAGTGGACTAAGGTAGCGCATATGCTTGTTGGAACAAATGAGTTTTTAGAGAGAGTTTAAAAGTAACAAAGGTTGGTGAGTGACGGATGTATTGAGGTAAAGGAGGTAGCAGGATCAGGTAAAGACAGTCGGATAGCTCCGCTGTGCTAATACTGGGGGGAGGCTTATTACACCTCGAGGAATCACGCTACATTTTTTACCTAGATGGCTCTGACCAGCAGCTTTGTGTCATCTAGCATGTGTACCTAGCTTTACTGAGATAGCACAGTAGCCATAAAAATCCCCATGACAGCCAAGCAAGTAGCATTTAGGACCCGTTCTCCCTGCAAAGTAGCAAAGCGGTAGAGCTTAACGGCACCGTTTTGCGCGGTTTATTTTACTGCGATTAGCGTGGTAAAATCACTGTACACTCTCGCGATTCCTGATGATCGTGATCAGCGCTTGTTTAAGCACTGTACTGAGATATCTGGAGAATCGCGGGAACATCCTGCAGGTAACACGTTTTGCGATTACCGTTAAGGTCGAAATGCCCACGATCAGCAGCAATCGTGGCAGTGATATCACTGCCATTAGGTTTCTATTGCGCCAGTGCTTCTGCGATTAGCGGGAATCGTCTGCTTATTGCTCTAGTGAGAACGGCCAATAGTCAACAAACACATAGCCACCATATTTTTCTACTTCTTAGTACAAATTTCTATTAAAATGCACCTGAATTCTGTGAAAAATGGGGACTGCAGTCTTTTACTTTCCTTTAAACAGTTATTTTTCTATTGTATATTGATCTAATGGCTTCAGGTCACCCACACCTGGGACAAGTATACGACCAGTGAAATCAGTGCACAGTTTCTTTACCTGATCAGTATAGGGGCTGGAACCCACTAGAGCCCTTTTTTGAGCGTTTTTTGGAGAGAGCTTTAAATCGCTAGCGATTTCCCTGAACACTCTGCCAATGTGAATCAACAAATGTAACAAATTCCACAGTAGCGATTACCATTAGCAAAATCACAATTAAGGACATACAGCATTTTGGGAGCGTTTTCAGGTCAATGTAAAGTATATAAGCGCTGGCAAATTGCTCATGAATTGCTACATATATCGATTTGTGTGTGATTTTAAATTACTGCAAACTGTAAAAAAATTATAATAAATTGAAAGGAACAATCAGTATTAAAATTGTTCATTGCAAATCGCTACACAATCGCTGGCAAAAAGCTGACACCTTTTGACAATGCTGATGAAATCGCTGACAAAATGCTAATTAAAAGCGCTAGTGATTGCGCTAGTGATTTGCGATTTGTAGTGGGTTCCAGGCCTTACCTTAGGCTTCTTTCACGCGGGAGGCTGAAAGCGGTGAGTATATCGCCTGTCAGCTGCTCCCATTCACTTGCTGGCACTTGGCAAGGCGTCAGCGCTCAGATGTGACATGATGTGTTACTTTCCTGTTGGGCAACCACACTGCGTGTGAAACGCCGATACACGTAGCCCTGCTCTTCTGATCCATTAAGAGTGCAGCCAAAAGGCTTGCGTGGCAGGCAGACAGCAATCAGAACTGCCCGACAAGCGCAGTTCACCTGTTCATCTGAGGCCTCTCGCTGATGAGATGTTTTTTCCTGGCTTGATCTAAATATTATAATCACGATAATGTCTGAAAACAGCCAACCCTCTAATTCAGGTTCATATGCAATAGAATAGCAAAAAATACAAAGTGTATTTCTTTTTTTTGCTTTTCTATTGATGTAAATATTGTTGCAATTTGTATGCTGCTTGGAACTGGGCCAATCCAAATTTGCAGTAAGGGCCCTTTTACACTTAGGGCCCTTTTCCACCAGCGCTGGCTGAATCGCAAAACCGCAAACCGCTAGCGATTTTACAATCGCTACGGTTTGCTTTTTAACAATCGCCTACCGCGATTCATTTTTGCCGGGAACGCGAACGCGCGGCGGAGCGATATTTGCCGCGATTTTGCTATGCAGTGCATAGCATAGCAAAATCGTGGCCGCGAACGTCGGGGAATCGCCGGTAATTGCGATTCAGCAATCGCTAGCGTTCAGCGTGAACGCTAGCGACGCTGAACGCTAGCGATTGCTAGTGGAAAAGGGCCCTTAATCAGTTGCTCTCAGTTAAAACGGAAAGAAAACAGATTTTCAAAGTAATGCCCATGTTTTCCTATGGCACCTTTCACACTTAACGCATTGTAATTGAAATCTTCTTCCAATGCTCTGCCTTAGGCCCCGTTTACACTTAAAGAAGTCATCAGGGCAAATAAGCTAAAATAAGTGGTACTTACCGGGGGCTTCCTTCAGCTCCAAGCTCCCAGGACGTCCCTCGCCGCAGCTCTGCCCGCAGCCGTTCGCCGCAGGTCCGTCCCAGTCCCCGGCGATGACGTCAGAGCGACCTCCAGGTCGCTCTGTACTGCGCCTGCGCGAGTGGCGCTGTCAATCACCGCCACGTGGGACGGAGTGGACTGCGCTAGGGGATTCTCAGGGATATATTTATTTTCAAAAGCACTTAGTGAATGGCGGTTGCTCTGTCCAACTGCCAGCAGGGAAGCTGGAGAGCATCATTGTTTACATTTTTTTCCAGGAATATCTTTATAAAGAATTAAAGCCTTGCTTAGAATCCCCTATAAAGAGATGGACTAGTCCAAAACCTGTCACTTCTGTCAGATTTCTACTGCCTACTGTAAGTAACAGGAACATAGGAGAAAAGTAATTTATGACTCATTTTACTCTGGAAAAAAAGTACTTCTTATTTGTATATGTTTGCACACATTTTAAATGTTACAGTTTGTCGCTGTAGTGCCACTTTAAGTGTAAAAGAGGCCATAGGAAAACATGGGCATTACTTTCAAAATCAGTTTTATTTCAGTTATAACTGAGAGCAACTGATTAAGTGTAAAAGGACCCTACCTGTATTTGATTGTTGCAATATTTGTATCAAGTCAGAAAAAGCAGAGTAGCATATACCAGTTCACACAATCTGGGTGATTTACCTGTACACACTGCTGCGCTTGCACTGCGATATCGAATGCGTTTTTTAATCGCAAGGTGTTTTGAAAAATAATGAAAATTGTGAAGACCTGTACACACTAGTGCGATGCGCTTTTTCTATTCTCATGAAGGCGTTGCGATTTAAAAATTGCTTGTGATTTTAAAAACGCAGCACAAACGCAGCAGTGTGCACAGGCCCTAAAAAGATTAGAAAGCAGAGGATCAGCAGAAAAGCTTGGAAGGTAGCAGTTATACAAGGGAATCAGGAGTAATACATCTAAATTCAGGTTTTCCAGAATAGATGGCGCAATTATTACAAATTATTATGTTGCCATTATCTTCTATAGCGTTGAACAAAGCAAGAAATAAACATAACTGCAGATGCTAGTGCTTCACACTATACATGCTGCATTGTGCTATAGTGCATTGCATGTGAACTTACTGCCCACACAGTGGTATGGGCAGTAATGGAACTAATGGCTCTAATGCACTTTGTACAGTGTGTTGCTGGGTAATGTGCAAAAATGCCCACATTACATAGCAATTGCTATGAAAATGTGTACGTTTTGACGCGCACACTGTGCGCTTCCTAATGCTTAGTACACACAATGCAATTTTCTGTCAAACTGAATCGCTTATTTCTGACTGATCCGATCTGATTCCCAATCATTTTTCTGATCAATTTTGTATGGAAGTATTGAATTGATCAGAAAATCAATTAGAAAAACAACTGGAAATCAGATCGGACTTGTCGGAAATAAACCGTTAATCTGACAAAAAATTGCATTGTATGTACTAAGCATCAGGCATGCATCACAACACAATTAGTACACAATGCATATAGTGTAAAATTGGCCATAGTATAGAGCAAATATACTACATAAATATCACATTAATTAAAACAATGTAACTAACAAAACACTCAGCATATTTGACAATGGAGAGTAGCTTGCTCTTGTGAGCCTACAATCTAAAGATTGAAGATTTGGTAGCAATATTCAATATAAGACTGAAAACAGATCAGAAGCAGTATTTCAGTAACAGGAAGTATTTAAAAACCGTTACCATAACATGTTTTCTTTCTATCCTTTGTGAGTAAAGTGTTATTGTGCCACAGACAATTACTTGGAGTCTGGTATACTGCCTAATACTTGCATTGATCTCCCTTTCCCAAGTACATCAATACATCTTCAGCTGAAATAAATGACTGCATTATACATTATCTAGTTTTGTGTCACAAACTTTATAGCTAACAAATGTGTGATCACTTTATACAAGTTCATTTACACCTTTAAAGAATAAACGGGAAGAAAAAAAAAACCTCTTGGATATGTTGGAGTGAAATCCAGATTTTTCCTGAAATTTCCTGCTGGAAGTAGTGCACAGAACAGTGCAGGACGGAGGGAGGGGCTGCTCTGTGAGAGGATGAAGCCCTCATGAATGAGGCCCAGACAAATGGGAACAGACTGTTCTATGGGACAAAAAGGAGAGACAACACAACTTTTGGCAATCTGAAGACCTCATCTGTTTGTGCACATTATTTAGGAACCAAAGGAGCAAATCTGTGCAGTGTTTAGCCAGCTAATGACTGTCACAGATGATACATGAACTAGCTCTAAGGAACACTGAACTTCATTATGTAGATGCCTTATGTCATACTTTGACTTGCAGAAAGCTGCGCCATGTTACTAAAAACAAAAATCAATAGAGGACTTGTGTCATCGGACCGCAGATCTAGAAGCTCAACTGCTTATCTCAATCTCAAAGCATGCTAAGAAAAATAAAAGTATGAATGTCCATAGCATACCTATCTGACAAGAAAGCAAGCAACTGGGAGTCATTCTGAGTGCAAATTAACCCCTAAACTGTCATTTGCATTTGGACTTTATTTCATTTTTCTGGCATAAAGGTACTAGTAGGATTTCATGCTGTGGTTTTCTGAATGCAGAAGGGCCCTTCCACACTGAAAATCGCTGATTTTCAGTTCCTGCCAAGCGCGTTTTTGCCGCGATTTTTGGGTGCAATCGGCGTGCACAATTGCATTTACAGAGGTGAAAAGAAAATAGCAGAGTCACGGGAGTTGTTTTTAAAATGGGAAATCGCATTGCAGATTACATTGCATTGTGTTTGCTATGCGATTTGCATGCGCTCCAATGGACGTGACACAAACTCAGCAAAACTGCAGCAGGCACTGCACCGCTGCAGAAGGCGCATCACGATTTCCATTATTCTGCTGGTGTCCTTGCTATTTGGCAAAATTTGTGTGCTTCGAAAATGAAATCAAAGCGCATACAATGTGAAAGGGCCCTTAGGCCACTTTTACATGTGCAGTTAAATGGTGGATTCACCAATGCTACCAGCTGCTCATGTGGATCTGCTAGGCAGGTGGATGCGCATTTGGCATGGGCAGGGTGGTGGCATCTGTCCCCTGTATGTACATCTAAACTGATAGTAGATTACTATCTAGTAATACCACTTTTATAATTAAACCTTGGCAGGTGCTCAAAAGAACCAGCACTTGTACTCCACACACCCCAAGCTTGCACTTCAAGGTAATGTTTTGTGTTTTGTTTTTAAGCTGAGATGCATCTAGCGATGTATGGGCAGATCGAATAAGAGACAGATCTCATACTGAATCTGAGAGAGATCTGTTGGCTGCCCATACACCACAGGCCGATTCCCAATCAATTTCAGTATGAAATTTCTTGGGAATGGGCCTCTTCGTAATGCCTCCCCTGCTGCATAGCCAACCACCAAATGTCAATGCCCCTTATACACCCCCTCCCCCCCCCTTCCCGCTCCCTGGGCATTGTAATCATCCATGTCCAGCTGTGGTGACTGCTCTGCTGTCTCCAAGCATGTATACCATGTGACACACACACACCTCGAGACTCTCAGGGAAGACAGTGGACTAGACTGGGAGTCACCACAGCTGGACAGGTGAGATTTACAATGAGGGGGGGGGGGGGGGGGGGGATTTACATTTAAAGGAACAACAGCTGGGGGTCCTTCATGTTTGTCAGTCACCGTGATATCGCACACTGTTACTGCTGTGCACCCGATTGACCATGTTGGACCGAGGTTTTCCAGCTTTCTCGGTTGATACATTCAACCAATTTCGGCCTGAAATCAGTCCAAATGTCGATGGGGCATGCTTGTTTAGGCACCAATTTTCAATCAATTTGATAGAATTATCGAATCGGATGGTTGATCAGGCTGCAATATTACTAGATGTATGGTCAGCTTAACAAGGATATAGACAGCTGAAACAAAACCCCCAAAAATAAAAACAAACCTGCCAGGGCTCTGACCCTTCCCCAACATAAAGCTAAGAAAAAAAGTGTTGTCTGGAGGTTCCCTTTAAAGAATGCTTCTCCACAGTACATATAAACATGTCAGCATGAGGATTTGTTAAATGTGTTACAGATGTTGTGCTCTGCATATGGTGAAAGTAAAATTAATTACACAGGATATTTGCAGCAGTGTATGTATATCTCAGCCCCTCCATCTCACAACAGCAGCAAGCAATCACCGATCTCTCCTCTGCTATTTTTAATGATTGCTCTATGTTACAGAAATATGTTAAAAAAATATTCAAACATTTGGAAAGGTCACAAAAACAAGATCATTATTATTTTTACCTGATAAGCTAAATCTTGCTTTGCTAAACAAAATAAATTTGGAAGCACTGGTGTTTCTCTTTCAGCTAAAAGGGTTCATTGCCTCCTTTAATGTTTTTAGTTCTATAGAGGTTTATATGGGATTGAACAGGAAGAGAAAGCAGCTAGCATTAGGTTTTGACAAGAAAATACAACATAACAATGGGATGTGTTTCCAGTTACTGAACAAAAGTCTTCAAGTTTCTGACAGTTATGTCCCATTCAGCAGATGGAAGCTGAGCCTTTAGTGTCAACACTGTCTGCACTCCACCAGGGCCTAATGAGAAGCACTTAGAAAACAACTGGCATTACGTGCTCTAGAAAGGTGTTTTAGGCCTCTTTCACAGTGGGACGTTGCGTTTGATGCGACGTTAAAGAGAACCAGAGATGAAGCACCCTCTTGTATTTTACCTTATAAATCAGTGGGAACATGACAGTAAACACCTAATCTGCCCTTTGTTTCATTGTTCTCTGTGTAATCTGACTGTTATCACGTCTGATAAGAATCCCCGACTGAGAAGTCAGGCTGCTCCGTCTAGCTTTGCTACAGAAAGATTATAGCTAAGTCTGTATTCTGTGGTGTTATTTCAAGCCAAAGCCTGCCCCCTTGTGGCTTTGCTATAATGACTCAGCTATAATCATTCCCAGCAAAGCCAGATTTAATTGCTCAGTCTGGGATTCTTGTGACTGCTGTTAACAGACACTTTTAGCAGTGAGGAGGAAACAGAGAGCATGGTAAGTGTTTTCTCTAATGTTCTTACTGATATACATGGTAAAATACACAAGGGTGTTTCGTCTCTGGTTCCCTTTAAAGTTGCACAACGTGGCCCTAACGCAGAGCATGTAGGTGATGAAATTGGACGTTATTTTGCACTGTGTTGTGTCTCTTGGTGCACCGTTTTCGTCGCATGCTGATGGAACCAAAACGGCGCATGCGTTACATTTAAAAAAAAAGAGAAAAAACATTACTGAGCATGTGCAACACACATAACGCTGCAAATGTATTGCTAAACACACAGCATGCAGCACTTTCTAAATATTGCTACACGTTACACACAACGCAACGTGTGCACTGTGAATGTCGCACAGACTTTGTATTGCTGTGCGTTAGTCTGCGTTATAAATTTTTATAACGTGCAACTTTAACGTCCCACTGTGAAAGAGGCCTCAGTTGTCTCTTATTTCCATGAATGAACAGTTTTAGAATTAGAATTATTTCCTGTATACTAATATGCTATAAACATGTGTACCCAGCCCGATAATCTGTGTTGGTAGGGACGTGGGGAAGTTGGCACTCTCTACTACTGGGGAGAACTGGTATAGTGGCTCTTTGGACTAAAGTTATTGATATAATACAAAAAGGTAGCTTGGTCAGTTAGGCAATACTTTTTCATGTAAATAAAAGTTCTATAAAGGAAATTGAAAGTATATATATATATATATATATATATATATATATATATATATATATATATATATATATATATATATATATAAAGTCATTCTGTGCCTGCGGCTAGCAGCGGCAAGCCGGCAACCCCCACAAAGCTGGCAGGCCATGCGCCTCTTCACCCTGCTCCTGATACCGGGAGTGTTCTGCGCATGAGCAGTACACAAAAATCACTACTGGCCAGCTTTGCGGGGGGAGCCGCTGCTGGCCGGAGGGACTCGGATGCATGGCGCGGGCACAGGATGACTCCAGGGGGCTGCAAGAAGCCCCAGGTAAGTTAAACTGATTTTTTTTCCACACTTAACTAACCCTTTAAGGCAGCACTATAAGAAAACTTTTAACATTTATATTTGTCCTTTTTAACAGTTATATTTTTAGTCCAAGATATGCATTTCATTGATATAATATGTATTTCCTAGATTAGAAAAAAAACAAAACCGTTTTTACAAAAAAGCGGCGAAATGCCTTATCCCTAGATTTTGGAAGAGTGACAAAATCCCTCCCTGCTAAAAGTGGTTTGAGAAAATTAATGAAATTAAGGATGCTGAGAAAACCATTTTGGTATGGAGAAACAAGTTTGACAAATATTTGGATTGGGTGGATAGACTATCAGACTACCCCTGACTATTATTATGTAGTATTTATATAGCGCTGCAGCACTTTACAGAGTACATAGTCTTGTCACTAACTGGCCCTCAGGGGCTCACAATTTAATCCCTACCATAGTCGTTAGGGCCAATTTTTTTTTTGAGGAAAGCCAATTTACTTATCTGTATGTTTTGGAATGTGGAAGGAAACCCATGCAGACACGGGGAGAACACACAAACTCCTTGCAGACAGTGCCTTGACTGGGATTTGATTTGGGGACCCAGCACTGCAAGGAGAGAGTGCCATCGACTACCTCATGCATTTATTATATCTGAAGTCACTACGTGATCTGCTAATTATTACTTACTTTATTTTTGGCTGATGGCGTAATGGTTAAGGGCTCTGCCTCTGACACAGGAGACCTGGGTTAGAATCTCGGCTCTGCCTGTTCAGTAAGCCAGCACTAATTCAGTAGGAGACCTTTGGCAAGTCTCCCTTACACTGCTACTGCCAATAGAGCGCGCCCTAGTGGCTGCTGCTCTGCTCTGGCGCTTTGAGTCCGCAAGGAGAAAAGCGCAATATAAATGTTATTTGTCTTGTCTTGTCTATTTTTTCAAATGTAAGAAGCACTGTTTCTCCCCCAAAAGTGGGGAAAAAAGTCAGTACAGACATTTCTTGGGGCACTGAGAGGGAAGGGGGCGTGGTAAAGGAGGGGGAGCATCGCCAGCAGGAAAAGGCACCCGACTCTTCCCTCCCTCTCATCGGGTCCCCCTCCGTGCTCCCCCTCCATTGAAGATAAGTGTGGCGGGGTGTTAGTAAGAACTCACCTTCTGGGCTCCAGGCAATGTCCACATGCCACCGGGCTGCTCTCTCTGCACATTGCCGTTCACAGGAAGTAGTGTATTTCCTACTTCCTGTGAGTGGCGATGTGCAGAAAGCAACCTGGTGGCACGTGGACATCGCCTGGATCCCGGAAGGTTAGTGTGAGTTCTTACTAACACCCCATTGCCGCACTTATCAAAAATCAATTAACCCTTCGCACACTCACATGCAAATGTTCAAACAAATGCATTCACAGATTTACTCATCCAGGCACAACAGTTATCCCTACAGCTAAATTAAAAGCCAGGGTCTTAGTTCACAGAAGAATGCATTCTTATGCTTAGTCACCTATACTGCGTAGAAGTACCCAGGTAAACATAGGTGTCCTAACTCTGGCCCTGTAACATGCATAGTGCAGACATGCAAACACATTCATTGCATCAAACCTATCAATGGATTAGGAGCACACATCCTAACTTCCTCTCCTGGGAAAGACAGTGCATCTTACCAATCGCACAAGGGAACTAATGTTATGTGTCCATGTGCACCATGCGCATACACCAGCATAAGCTGTCTGCATGCTGACAAACATACAGGGGAAGGGGGGAGTGCACCGAATTGGACCCTAGCCACAGGGGTCAATGATAAGAATAAACATACATATATCCAGGCACATCGCCTCTAGTTAGGACATTAAATAAATTATTAGGGAAAGGGAGGTGCTGAAGGGGGTGTGGCTAGAAACAGCAAAAATCAATTAACCCTTCGCACACTCACATGCAAATGTTCAAACAAATGCATTCACAGATTTACTCATCCAGGCACAACAGTTATCCCTACAGCTAAATTAAAAGCCAGGGTCTTAGTTCACAGAAGAATGCATTCTTATGCTTAGTCACCTATACTGCGTAGAAGTACCCAGGTAAACATAGGTGTCCTAACTCTGGCCCTGTAACATGCATAGTGCAGACATGCAAACACATTCATTGCATCAAACCTATCAATGGATTAGGAGCACACATCCTAACTTCCTCTCCTGGGAAAGACAGTGCATCTTACCAATCGCACAAGGGAGCTAATGTTATGTGTCCATGTGCACCATGCGCATACACCAGCATAAGCTGTCTGCATGCTGACAAACATACAGGGGAAGGGGGGAGTGCACCGAATTGGACCCTAGCCACAGGGGTCAATGATAAGAATAAACATACATATATCCAGGCACATCGCCTCTAGTTAGGACATTAAATAAATTATTAGGGAAAGGGAGGTGCTGAAGGGGGTGTGGCTAGAAACAGCAAAAATCAATTAACCCTTCGCACACTCACATGCAAATGTTCAAACAAATGCATTCACAGATTTACTCATCCAGGCACAACAGTTATCCCTACAGCTAAATTAAAAGCCAGGGTCTTAGTTCACAGAAGAATGCATTCTTATGCTTAGTCACCTATACTGCGTAGAAGTACCCAGGTAAACATAGGTGTCCTAACTCTGGCCCTGTAACATGCATAGTGCAGACATGCAAACACATTCATTGCATCAAACCTATCAATGGATTAGGAGCACACATCCTAACTTCCTCTCCTAATCCATTGATAGGTTTGATGCAATGAATGTGTTTGCATGTCTGCACTATGCATGTTACAGGGCCAGAGTTAGGACACCTATGTTTACCTGGGTACTTCTACGCAGTATAGGTGACTAAGCATAAGAATGCATTCTTCTGTGAACTAAGACCCTGGCTTTTAATTTAGCTGTAGGGATAACTGTTGTGCCTGGATGAGTAAATCTGTGAATGCATTTGTTTGAACATTTGCATGTGAGTGTGCGAAGGGTTAATTGATTTTTGCTGTTTCTAGCCACACCCCCTTCAGCACCTCCCTTTCCCTAATAATTTATTTAATGTCCTAACTAGAGGCGATGTGCCTGGATATATGTATGTTTATTCTTATCATTGACCCCTGTGGCTAGGGTCCAATTCGGTGCACTCCCCCCTTCCCCTGTATGTTTGTCAGCATGCAGACAGCTTATGCTGGTGTATGCGCATGGTGCACATGGACACATAACATTAGCTCCCTTGTGCGATTGGTAAGATGCACTGTCTTTCCCAGGAGAGGAAGTTAGGATGTGTGCTCCTAATCCATTGATAGGTTTGATGCAATGAATGTGTTTGCATGTCTGCACTATGCATGTTACAGGGCCAGAGTTAGGACACCTATGTTTACCTGGGTACTTCTACGCAGTATAGGTGACTAAGCATAAGAATGCATTCTTCTGTGAACTAAGACCCTGGCTTTTAATTTAGCTGTAGGGATAACTGTTGTGCCTGGATGAGTAAATCTGTGAATGCATTTGTTTGAACATTTGCATGTGAGTGTGCGAAGGGTTAATTGATTTTTGCTGTTTCTAGCCACACCCCCTTCAGCACCTCCCTTTCCCTAATAATTTATTTAATGTCCTAACTAGAGGCGATGTGCCTGGATATATGTATGTTTATTCCATTGCCGCACTTGTCTTCAATGGAGGGGGGAGCACCGAGGGGAACCCAAGGAGAGGGAGGGAGGAGTCGGGTCCCTCTCCCTGCGGCTGAATCCCATGTGCTGCCACTGCTCCCCCTCCTCCTATTCCAACAGCATGGCTAACCTACCTATACTGGAGGCACCAATGGCTGGCTACCTACCTATGCTGGAGGCACCTGTGACTAGCTATCTATCCTGGAGGGACCTATGGCTGGCTAACCTACCTATACAGGAGGCACCTATGACTGGCTACCTATGCTGGAGGCACATATGGCTGGCTAACCTACCTATACTGGAAGTATCTATGGCTGATCACCTATACTGGATGTACCTATGGCTTGATAACCTACTTCTACTGGAGGCACCTATGGCTGGATAACCTACTTATACTGGAGACACCTATGATTGGCTAGCCTACCTCTACTGGGGTGCTAAACATTGCATCATAATACAGTACGCTATAGAGGCACATGTTTAGTTGTGTATATACAGAATGTGCAGCCAGATGTACCTCACAAGCAGGTGAAGGACATACCAGAAACCCCCTCCTATCTAGTCCTACATCCTGCTTCTTCCTTCCGTGAGGTATCCAGCATGCACCAGCTTCCCTTCCTCTGGCTCTCCTCCCATGCAGCTTGTGCAGGATAACGAGCGGCACTTGGGTGCACACTCTGTGATTGGTGGCTTTGAATAACGTGGGCCATCAGCTAGGTCTATCAACGTGACTCCGGCGCCTGTAGCTCCTCCAGCTCTTCTCCTGTGCAGTCCCCACTTGCTTTCTGTACACCCTCTGCACAGTGACAGAGGATCAGTGGCTTGGAGTCACGTGGGCCATCAGCTGGAGCTGCCCATGAGAATCATGATCCGAATCATTGAAAAGATCCGGACTTCCCATCTCTACTCCCCAGACACCCCTGCACCGTGACAGACACATGATCACAGAGGATTGGCAGCTTTGAGTCACATGGGCCATCAGCTGGATCTGCCCATGTGACTCCAGCTCCAGTCCTCACCACTGATGTCACAGTTTCTCCACCTCCCTAGGTTCAGTAAATATACATGAAAAATGTATTTAGTGTAGGTAGTGGGGACGGTGCATGTGGTGAGGACAATGTAGCTTAGTATACATGGTGGGGGCAGCAAGGGTTATTGTAGTGTAACAGGGGAGGGGCACTAGGAGTTAGTGTAGTGTAATGTAACTGGTGGGGTCAGCAAGGGTTAGTGAAATGTAGGAAATGTTGTGTAGGTGGTGGGGGCAGCCGTCACTTGTGTGTACGCACCTTAACCATCAACACTACCTAATTCTTGCTTTCCATTGCCATTGTTTTAAAGATGTTTAACCACTTGAGGACCTAGGGCTTTCTACCCCTTAAGGACCGGCCACTTTTTTTCCATTCAGACCACTGCAGCTTTCACGGTTTATTGCTCGCTCATACAACCTACCACCTAAATGAATTTTGGCTCCTTTTCTTGTCACTAATACAGCTTTCTTTTGGGGCTATTTGATTGCTCCTGCGATTTTTACTTTTTATTATATTCATCAAAAAAGACATGAATTTTGGCAAAAAAATGATTTTTTTAACTTTCTGTGCTGACATTTTTCAAATAAAGTAAAATTTCTGTATACATGCAGCGCGAAAAATGTGGACAAACATGTTTTTGATTAAAAAAAACCCATTCAGTGTATATTTATTGGTTTGGGTAAAAGTTATAGCGTTTACAAACTATGGTGCAAAAAGTGAATTTTCCCATTTTCAAGCATCTCTGACTTTTCTGACCCCCTGTCATGTTTCATGAGGGGCTAGAATTCCAGGATAGTATAAATACCCCCCAAATGACCCCATTTTGGAAAGAAGACATCCCAAAGTATTCACTGAGAGGCATAGTGAGTTCATAGAAGATATTATTTTTTGTCACAAGTAAGCGGAAAATGACACTTTGTGAGAAAAAAAAAAAAAAAAAGTTTCCATTTCTTCTAACTTGCGACAAAAAAAAATGAAATCTGCCACGAACTCACCATGCCCCTCTCTGAATACCTTGAAGGGTCTACTTTCCAAAATGGGATCATTTGTGGGGTGTGTTTACTGTCCTGACATTTTGGGAGGTGCTAAATTGTAAGCACCCCTGTAAAGCCTAAAGGTGCTCATTGGACTTTGGACCCCTTAGCGCAGTTAGGCTGCAAAAAAGTGCCACACATGTGGTATTGCCATACTCAGGAGAAGTAGTATAATGTGTTTTGGGGTGTATTTTTACACATACCCATGCTGGGTGGGAGAAATATCTCTGTAAATGACAATTTGTTAATTTTTTTTACACACAATTGTCCATTTACAGAGATATTTCTCCCACTCAGCATGGGTATGTGTAAAAATACACCACAAAACACATTATACTACTTCTCCTGAGTACGGCGATACCACATGTGTGGCACTTTTTTGCACCCTAACTGCGCTAAAGGGCCCAAAGTCCAATGAGTACCTTTAGGATTTCACAGGTCATTTTGAGAAATTTCGTTTCAAGACTACTCCTCACGGTTTAGGGCCCCTAAAATGCCAGGGCAGTATAGGAACCCCACAAATGACCCCATTTTAGAAAGAAGACACCCCAAGGTATTCCGTTAGTAGTATGGCGAGTTCATAGAAGATTTTATTTTTTGTCACAAGTTAGCGGAAAATGACACTTTGTGAAAAAACACAATTAAAATCAATTTCCGCTAACTTTTGACAAAAAATAAAAACTTCTATGAACTCACCATACTCCTAACGGAATACCTTGGGGTGTCTTCTTTCTAAAATGGGGTCATTTGTGGGGTTCCTATACTGCCCTGGCATTTTAGGGGCCCTAAACCGTGAGGAGTAGTCTTGAAACGAAATTTCTCAAAATGACCTGTGAAATCCTAAAGGTACTCATTGGACTTTGGGCCCTTTAGCGCAGTTAGGGTGCAAAAAAGTGCCACACGTGGTATCGCCATACTCGGGAGAAGCAGTACAATGTGTTTTGAGGTGTATTTTTACACATACCCATGCTGGGTGGGAGAAATACCTCTGTAAATAGACAATTGTGTGTAAAAAAATCAAAAGATTGTCATTTACAGAGGTATTTCTCCCACCCAGCATGGGTATGTGTAAAAATACACCCCAAAACACATTGTACTACTTCTCCCGAGTACGGCGATACCACATGTGTGGCACTTTTTTGCACCCTAACTGCACTAAGGGGCATAAAGTCCAATGAGTACCTTTAGGATTTCACAGGTCATTTTTGTTTCAAGACTACTCCTCACGGTTTAGGGCCCCTAAAATGCCAGGGCAGTATAGGAACCCCACTAATGACCCCATTTTAGAAAGAAGACACCCCAAGGTATTCCGTTAGGAGTATGGTGAGTTCATAGAAGTTTTTATTTTTTTGTCACAAGTTAGCGGAAATTGATTTTAATAGTTTTTTTTCACAAAGTGTCATTTTCCGCTAACTTGTGACAAAAAATAAAATCTTCTATGAACTCACCATTCTCCGTACGGAATACCTTTGGGTGTCTTCTTTCTAGAATGGGGTCATTTGTGGGGTTCCTATACTGCCCTGGCATTTTAGGGGCCCTAAACCGTGAGGAGTAGTCTTGAAACCAAATGTCGCAAAATGACCTGTGAAATCCTAAAGGTACTCATTGGACTTTGGGCCCCTTAGCGTACTTAGGGTGTAAAAAAGTGCCACACATGTGGTACCGCCGTACTCAGGAGAAGTAGTATAATGCGTTTTGGGGTGTATTTTTACACATACCCATGCTAAGTGGGAGAAATATCTCTGTAAATGACAATTGTTTGATTTTTTTACACACAATTGTCCATTTACATAGAAATTTCTCCCACCCAGCATGGGTATGTGTAAAAATACACCCCAAAACACATTATACTACTTTTCCTGAGTACGGCGGTACCACATGTGTGACACTTTTTTGCAGCCTAGGTGCGCTAAGGGGCCCAACGTCCTATTCACAGGTCATTTTGAAGCATTTGTTTTCTAGACTACTCCTCGCGGTTTAGGGCCCCTAAAATGCCAGGGCAGTATAGGAACCCCACAAGTGACCCCATTTTAGAAAGAAGACACCCCAAGGTATTCCGTTAGGTGTATGGCAAGTTCATAGAAGATTTTATTTTTTGTCACAAGTTAGTGAAAAATGACACTTTGTGAAAAAAAACCAATAAAAATTATTTTCCGCTAACTTTTGACAAAAAATAAAATCTTCTATGAACTCGTCATACACCTAACATAATACCTTGGGGTGTCTTTTTTTTCTAAAATGGGGTCACTTGTGGGGTTCCTATACCGCCCTGGCATTTTACAGGCCCAAAACCGTGAGTAGTCTGGAAACCAAATGTCTCAAAATGACTGTTCAGGGGTATAAGCATCTGCAAATTTTGATGACAGGTCGTCTATGAGGGGGTGAATTTTGTGGAACCGGTCATAAGCAGGGTGGCCTTTTAGATGACAGGTTGTATTGGGCCTGATCTGATGGATAGGAGTGCTAGGGGGGTGACAGGAGGTGATTGATGGGTGTCTCAGGGGGTGGTTAGAGGGGAAAATAGATGCAATCAATGCACTGGGGAGGTGATCGGAAGGGGGTCTGAGGGTTTGGCCGAGTGATCAGGAGCCCACACGGGGCAAATTGGGGCCTGATCTGATGGGTAGGTGTGCTAGGGGGTGACAGGAGGTGATTGATGGGTGTCTCAAGGTGTGATTAGAGGGGAGAATAGATGCAAGCAATGCACTGGCGAGGTGATCAGGGCTGGGGTCTGAGGGCATTCTGAGGGTGTGGGCGGGTGATTGAGTGCCCTAGGGGCAGATAGGGGTCTAATCTGATAGGTAGCAGTGACAGGGGGTGATTGATGGGTAATTAGTGGGTGTTTAGGGTAGAGAATAGATGGAAACACTGCGCTTGGGTGGTGATCTGTTGTCGGATCTGCGGGCGATCTGTTGGTGTGGGTGGGGCTGATTGATGGGTGTCAGTGACAGCGGGTGATTGATGGGTGTCAGTGACAGGGGGTGATTGATGGGTGATTGATAGGTGATTGACAGGTAATCAGTGGGTTATTACAGGGGAGAACAGATGTAAATATTGCACTGGCGAATTGATAAGGGGGGGTCTGAGGGCAATCTGAGATTGTAGGCGGGCGATTGGGTGCCCGCAAGGGGCAGATTAGGGTCTGATCTGATGGGTAACAGTGACAGGTGGTGATAGGGGGTGATTGATGGGTGATTGATGGGTAATTAGTGGGTGTTTAGAGGAGAGAATAGATGGAAACACTGCGCTTGGGTGGTGATCTGATGTCGGATCTGCGGGCGATCTATTGGTGTGGGTGGGTGATCAGTTTGCCCGCAAGGGGCAGGTTAGGGGCTGATTGTTGGGTGGCAGTGACAGGGGGTGATTGATGGGTGATAGGTGATTGGCAGGTGATTGACAGGTGATCAGTGGGTTATTACAGGGAAGGACAGATGTAATTAATGCACTGGCGAATTGATAAGGGGGGGGGGGTCAGAGGGCAATCTGAGCGTGTGGGCGGGTGATTGGGTGCCCGCAAGGGGCAGATTAGGGTCTGATCTGATAGGTAAAAGTGACAGGTGGTGATAGGGGGTGATTGATGGGTGATTGATGGGTAATTAGTGGGTGTTTAGAGAAGATAACAGATGTAAACGATACATTTGGGAGGTAATCTGACGGCGGGTTTGCGGGCGATCTAATGGTGTGGGTGGGTGATCAGATTGCCCGCAAGGGGCAGGTTAGGGGCTAATTGATGGGTGGCAGTGACAGGGGGTGACAGGGGGTGATTGATGGGTGATAGGTGATTGGCAGGTGATTGACAGGTGATCAGTGGGTTATTACAGGGAAGAACAGATGTAATTAATGCACTGGCGAATTGATAAGGGGGGGTCTGAGGGCAATCTGAGCGTGTAGGCAGGTGATTGGGTGCCCGCAAGGGGCAGATTAGGGTCTGATCTGATAGGTAACAGTGACAGGTGGTGATAGAGGGTGATTGATGGGTAATTAGTGGGTGTTTAGAGGAGAGAATAGATGTAAACAATGGATTTGGGAGGTGATCTGATGTCGGATCTGTGGGCGATCTATTGGTGTGGGGGGGTGATCAGATTGCCCGCAAGGGGCAGGTTAGGGGCTGATTGATGGGTGGCAGTGACAGGGGGTGATTGACGGGTGATTGACAGGTGATCAGGGGGATAGATGCATACAGTAAACAGGGGGGGGGTGGTCTGGGGGGGGGCGGGTCTGGGGAGAATCTGAGGGGTGGGGGGTGATCAGGAGGGGGCAGGGAGCAGGGGGGGGGGGATAAAAAAAAAATAGCGTTGACAGATAGTGACAGGGAGTGATTGATGGGTGATTAGGGGGGTGATTGGGTGCAAACAGGGGTCTGGGGGGTGGGCAGGGGGGGGGTCTGATGGGTGCTGTGGGCGATCTGGGGCAGGGGAGGGAGAAATCAGTGTGCTTGGGTGCAGACTAGGGTGGCTGCAGCCTGCCCTGGTGGTCCCTCGGACACTGGGACCACCAGGGCAGGAGGCAGCCTGTATAATACACTTTGTAAACATTACAAAGTGTATTATACACTTTGTATGCGGCGATCGCGGGGTTAACATCCCGCCGGCGCTTCCGTATAGCCGGCGGGATGTTGCGGCGAGCGAGCGGTGACAGGCGCCGGCGGAGGATCGCGTCACGGATGACGCGATCGCTCCGCCCATGCCCTTAAATGGACCGCCGCCTCTGTGGGTGAGGCCGTCCTGAAGGGCTCCACTTCCCCGCCGCCCCTGTGTAGTGGGCGGTCGGGAAGTGGTTAATATGGGCACTGGGTCTCAGCCTTCATATCACAGAGCAAGTGATATCAGCTATACCACAAGAATTGACAGCTTGGGTTTGGCTATATAAAAGGCAGAATTACCCTGGCATAAACATTTTCCCAGATCAACGGCTGCGCCACATTGACCGCATGCTAACAGAACAGATGGTCACGGATGAAAAACTGATCCGTTTGATGGATTTGTTTTTATACGGATCAGTTTTTCATCCGTGCAGTGCGAGTTGACCCTTATACTGAGTGCTGTACTCAATTCTTGTGCTGTAGCTTATATCTAGCATTTAGTGACACAACTGCATGTATGTATGCCTCCCAACTTTTTGAATCAGAAAGAGGGACAATTGAGCCACACCCCTAGTCATACATACTATAATGATTTCATAAGAAAAAATCTGTTATATAATTTAAACCAGGATAGAAAGGACCATTGTGGTTTGTTTTCCTTCATATTACTACTGCAACATACTACTCTGTGGACTTCCTTCTAACAAACTGGCCCCGCTCCAGTCGGTACTGAACTCAGCTGCTCGTCTCATTCATCTTTCTTCTCGATCTTCCTCTGCCGACCCTCTTTGTCAAGCTCTTCACTGGCTGCAAATTAACCAGAGGATTCAGTTCAAACTCCTAACCCTAACCTACAAAGCTCTCCACAATCTCTCTCCCCGGTACATATCCTCACTAATTTCCAGATACAAACCCAATCACAATCTCAGATCGGCACATGATCTTCTGTTGTCCTCCTCTAGAATCAAATCCTCACATTCATACTTGTTCCGACAAGCATATGCGCTACCTTAGGCCACTTCCCTTTGTCCTAAGACCAAATTGCACTCATACTAGGTATCCTAAAACACACTGCCTCTATATATTTGCTGCATACTACCCCTCCTCCTGTTTCCCCCCATTCCCTTTAGATGGTATGCTCGCAAGGGCAGGGTTCTCTCCCCTTTTGTGTCTTGATAACCATTATACATTTTATTCATTATGTTAATTTTATCACTGTCATTACCAATTCTATAATTCGTTTTTGTATCATTCTTTGTATTTTGTCACTAATTATGTATCTTGTATTTTGGTGTACACCATTGTCTGTATTATAATGTACCCTATGTTTGTTTCTTACTTTGTACAGCGCCACGGAATATGGTGGCGCTTTATAAATCAATAATTATAATAATATTAACATTTAAAAATAAGAAATATATCAACGTAAAGGATGGGAACAAAGTTTAAAGTTAAACACATTTTTCAGTAGAAAAATACATATATTTACATAAATATGTACATCAGTCCTGAAAGAGGCACAAATTAAAGCGGACCCAAACCAAACATTTTTTTATTTCAAAATATTTAGTTGCAGCACTCTGACACATACAAAGATAAATAAACACTCCTTCAAGCTTATGAGCATTTTGTAACGATCAGTGTCAGCAAGAGCTAAATTCTGATTATGTGGTGATATGCAGAATCACCAATAATACAAATATAGTAATCAAAAGGATATCAAGACCTTAGTCACACTTTATTGTAGAAGTGTAGTGATTGGTGCATACAGCAAATACTGACAGATATGACAACAGCTCACTAGAGGAGCTGGTGATATCTGTCAGCACAGTGAACACCTCACCAGTGACAAGGGCTCACTGGTGAGTGGCGGAGTCAGACTAATCGGGTCGGTAACAGCCAGACAGGTACAGTACAAAATCAGGAGGCAGAGAAGTAATGGTTGGCAGCAATATCAGATAGGCTAAAGTACAGAATCACTAGAGCAGAGAGAGATACGATTTTCAGGCAGTCAGTAACCAGATCAGATGGGCAAAAGTACAGAATCACTTAGAGAGTAAGAATAGTCAAGAACGAGCCAGAGTCATAAACAGATAATACAAATAATAATGCACAATCCTAGAGCTGTGTGAAATCCCCGGTTTCCTCCCGGATCAAAGCACACCGGATCTAACTAAGGTCTGAGCGCTTACACGTAGTGATCGCAACAGCAGACAAAGGTATACTGAATCCTCCGGGCTTAAGAGCCCGAGGAGACCTCGCAGCACGCCCCCCTGCATCCTGGCCAATCAGTGGCGGCGGACGCATGGCGTGACGTCAGCCGACCCGTAGGTCAGCTGAGCCGCCTCTTCGCTGCATAAAGGTTGTGACGGTGCGCGCATGCACGCGTCAACACAAACCTATGAGCAGCTGACAAACCCGTCCTCGGCGTGTTAGACGCCCAAGGAACGGGTAACTGTTTAGGCAGGGACCCGGAGGCCGTGACGGTGGCAGCGCTGTCAGTCGCCGCTGCCCCGTCTATATTTGTTACACATTTCAGTACATGCTTTTCACCCTTCTCTTTTCATAACTAGGGTTATACAGGTGGCAGCCATTAGCAATTCCTCCTTTGCCAGACACCACCTACTCCACCAGTTTGCCGGATTTTGTCCCGGCAATATGAAAGGAAGGGAGGGGTTCCTCCAATAAATGTAAAATATTTTATATTTGTCATCTTGCAGCTGAAAAAATGCTGGTATTTATTATTATAATTTAGAAAATAGATTTTATTTCTGAAATCTTGTATTTTTAATTTGGGTCCACTTTAAGAAGAAAGAGGGACAGAGGGATTTGGTTCCCAGAGAGGGACAGTTGGGCGCTATATGTATGTATAGGAACACCCAAATGGATAGCCACCCAATCAATGTCCTTGCTTCTGCATCTGGGCTGTATTTGGAGGCAGCAGGTAACATTTTTTTGTAAGTAGTACAAGTAAAATCCATGGTTCCATACATTTACATGAATGGCTGGTCCCAACAATCTGTCATTTTAAACACATGGAAGTAGGGTGGGTAACATGGTAGAAATGAAGGAAGTTCCTCACTTTAATCACACGAGATGCAAACATTGATTCAGAAGGCAGTACAAAGCATGCAGGAACATCCTATCACGTCCGATGCAGAGAACACTTCAGAAGCGTTGCTGTAATCTATTGTACTTATCCTGTATGTACCACACGCTCACCATCCACCGCCAGAACTCATTACAGGGAAATGAAAACAGCTGCACAAAACAAATCAGGCCAGCGTGCTGTGCAGGAACCCGCAGCTTTCATTTGTTTTACTTCTTTGCAATGTTTATTCTATTATTAAAAGAGAATATCACAGACATCATTTGTCAGCTACTCATATCCAGGAACTGCAGTGGTAGAATTCTCCCAAACCTCCTGGGGTTATTATCAAGTCTGCTTCACTCTGTTGGATTTCTTTTTTTAGATGTATTGCCCAAAGATTTAAAGGACAACTGAAGCAAGAGGGATATGGAGGCTGCCATATTTATTTCCTTTTAAGCAATATCAGTTGCCTAGATATTAAGCTGACCCTCTACCTCTAATACTTTAGTAGCAGCGAGTGCAGCGATTGGTACGATGACAGAGCCGTGGTCTCGCCAGTGGGACCATCGGTTTCAGTTAGAAGAGCAGGTGGCGGTGATTGGCTGATTTCATTCCAGTGCCCCCCACTTCATTGTTCACACACTGAAACCAGTCTGGGAAAGCTGAAGCCGATGCGTGAACATGGAGGGAGTCAGTGCATCCACCCTGCTCAGCAGCTCATCTCGGGACTTAACACCTGCCATCCTTCAAGCCGATTGGTAAGTATATTATCTACTAGGGGGCGCAAAGGCTACACAGGGGGACATAAGAAACAGGGCAAAGGAGGCCACAGAGGGACATAAGGGACACAGGCACGGGCAAAGGAGGCCATAGAGGGACACAGGCCGGGGAGAGCCCACAGGGGGAAAGGAGGAACACAGGCTTGGCGGGTTAAGGAACGAGGCCACAGGGGGACACCTTCGGACCAAAAGACATAGGGACTCCCCCCCCCCCCATTTTTGTGGGGAGAAAAAGTGTCTTATGGTCCGAATAATAGCGTACCTAAAATTCATACAGAGAGAGAACATATATGTTGAGACTGCTAACTTTCATGATTTAAAATATATGAACATGATACGCCACTAGGTGGTGTAAATATGGCACCACCATACAAGGAGGTGACCACTGGGCATGGGTGATATCAAATGGTACCTGCTGGCAGTAAATTGTTCTTGGCCATGAGATCCACCTTCTCCTAGCTGCCCCCTGCCCACATTGCCTGCTGTACTGGGACCTGGCTGCCCCTCATCAGCTGGCAAAAAATGCCTTGAACATTGAAAGATGCTATTATTATAACCTTAAGTACAAACTTAACTAAAAAACATCTGATAATTCAGATGAATTATCTTTATTTTCATGACTAACCGCCACTGTCACCTCGTTCCTGAGGACACAGCTTATGACAAAGTGTAATCCTTCACAGACCATGAGCATGTTTCAGAATACAAGCTGTATGCTATCGTAGCTATCTGTTTGAAGAAATCTAACGTATTGCCACATATGTTCGTTATGTCCCATTTTTAGCAATAAGTAATTATGAACATTACAACCTAATCTATTACTGACTCCCACAGACAGATGTCTCCATAACCTCTCTTCAGTCCTTCTGTTACTGTATTCTATTTTCTACAATAAAAACATGCCTTTTGAAAGTGTCTATTTCAGAATAAGAGTGATCTTTCAAGGGACTAAAAATAAGTGTGGTTCTATGGCCAAGAGGTGCTTTATTTAAGGGACTGTGTTCCACAAAGTAACAGCATGTATGTAAAAAGCAGAACATGGCAGTTTGGAATGTATACTGAGATTAATAGAGTATGACTTATAAAAGAAAGCTGTCAACTGTAACAGCCAATCAAGTGTTAGACAGCCATTTATCTAGTACATGAGGTGTGTAGAGAAGGGTCGTCCCTTGAAGCTGTGCTCATTTCAAACATCAAGTCCTATGTTCACCATCTGAGAGTATTATAACAGAAAAACGTTTGAGGCAAACACAGGATTACGTCGTATTTTATTCAGAAAATCACCAACATGCTCAGACTTGAGAACATATGGCTAGGGATGGTCAATGAGATGCAAATATTTCAGAGTGGATTATTATTTTTTTTTATTTATAACGCGCCAACCACTTCTATAACGCTGTGGATGCAGGATTATCTTCCATCGTGGATGAAGGATTATGGAAATTCTGTATGCAAATCAATGCTGCGTGAAAGTGAACCAATCGAACTCTTCCTCAGTGGGATTCAATTGGTCCATTTGGAAGCTGCATAAACATGTATATAGAATGTGCATAATGCATCAACTCTGAATTATTTGCATCCAATTGACCATCACTACATATGGCCCATGTCCCACAAGTAGAGATGGTCATTGAGTTGCTATAACTTGGTGTTGCATGCAAATACAATGCAAACCGTATACAGCTAGGATCTGGGACAATCAAATACACATGCAAATACTTGCATGCAAGCCAGACACAATTTGAATTTGGTTGATCATCTCTGTTCCCTAGAATATGAGCTCAGTTCTATTTATGTGGCTTTGCTGTTATCTCTAATACTTTCCTGCACAAGTTGCTAGAAAAATATAAAAGGGCACATATCCTATTTTGTAATGACAATGGTAACTATTTACTATGAATTTACAGTGGCATTAGATGCCCAGCAAAACATCAAAACACAACTTGCTACTAATCATTGGGATAACTCCTTGGGGCATATGCCATTCACATTTTTTCCTGAGTTTTTTTCAAGGTTACATTTTCACAACTTGTCATAAAATGCCAAGCTGTGAAAAACTCAAAATAATTTTGATAGTACTTTTGGGTACTTTTTCAATTGTAAAATGCTAAAAAGTTATTTTAAAGAAAAGATGAAAATGATCTCCGACCTAGGAGATAACTCAAAGGTTAATTGCATGAGGGCCCTTGATGGAAGCGGTCAGAGAGACAGCGCCCCTTCATTTGTCCATATGGTATATTGGCTTTACTTCCACATTACAAAGCCTCTCCCCCTTCCGTTATAGCCCACAATTCATTTAATTTATGGAATTCTTCCTGTATTTTACAAAATCTCTTATAATGGCCAAATATTTGGAATGACTTAAAGAGAAACTCCGACCAAGAATTGAACTTTATCTCAATCAGTAGCTGATACCCCCTTTTACATGAGAAATCTATTCCTTTTCACAAACAGACCATCAGGGGGCGCTGTATGACTGAAATTGTGGTGAAACCCCTCCCACAAGAAGCTCTGAGGACCGTGGTACTCCTGGCAGTTTCCTGTCTGTGAACCTTGTTGCATTGTGGGAAATAGCTGTTTACATCTGTTTCCAACTGCCAAAACAGCACGCAGCAGCTAAATCACCTGCCAGTAGTCAAAATGTTACCATGTGATAAATGTCAGAATGTAAATCAGGGAGAGGATACAATGGGCAAACACTGACTAAATCATTTATACATAATTATTGTAAAAATGAAGCACTTTTTTATTACATTATTTTCACTGGAGTTCTTCTTTAAATAAACAGTCATTCTAGTAACATATCAAATTGGAACAAACTGAATCACTAACGTCAGACTTGTCATGGTCTCCAGCATACTAGGTGGACCCTCTATGTCACTGGGGATATTATGCAGACATGAGCCCTCTGGTTGCAGCTGACTCGTAGGTTTGTAGGCAAAATAGTTCAGGTACAGGGTACAAATGCACTCTTAAAACACACCTTTTCCGACAAGCCTATTAGCTCCTATAGGTAACATTGGAGGCTCACTGCCATATCCACTAACCCGCGTTTCCTTCCCTATTGTTTCCACCCCACTACCCTCTAGATTGTAAGCTTGCAAGGGCAGGGACCGCCTCCTATTTTCTCTTATTTTTCTGTAATTTACCACATGAATGTCTACCAATTTTAGTGGTAATTCAAGCCACACATGTATGTATGTATTTGTACATCTATTACTGGATATCATGACTGTACAGTGTCTTGAACTATATAGCTATATATATATTCCCCAATATTTGTTTTGTACTATGTACAGTGTTATGGAATATGTGGGCAGTTTATAAATAAAATAATGATAATAAAGGCCAGGACTTGTAGGGTTCACAGAATTGAGCAAGGTTTTGGACTGGAGCAGGATACAGAAACAGACAGGAGCCTAATGGCAGAATGAAGCATATGCTGTGTAGATATTGACCTGAAGTGAGAGGGATATGCAGGCAGAAATACAGTATTTATTTAGTTTGAAAGGACACCTGAAGATAGAGGGATATGGAGGCTGCCTGGCAGCCCTGCTGATCCTCTGCCTGTAATACTTTTAGCAACAGCTCCTGAAAAAGCATGCAGCAGATCAGGTGTTTGACATTATTGTCAGATCTGACAAGACTAGCTGCATGCTTGTTTCTGGTGTGATTAAGACGCTACTGTAGCCAAATAGACCAACAGGGATGCCAGGGAACTGGTAATGGTTAAAAGGAAATAAATATGGCAACTTCCATATTCCTCTCACTTCAGTTCCCCTTTAAACAATACCAGTTGCTTGGCTGTCCTGCTAATCCTCTGCCTCTTATACTTTAAGCCACAGTCCCGGAACAAGCATGCAGATCAGATGTTTCTGACAAAAATCCAACAAGATTAGCTGTATGCTTGTTTCAGGTGTGTGATTCAGACATTACTGAAACCAGAATGATCAGCAGGGCTGCCAGGCAACTGGTACTGTTGAAAAGGAAATAAATATCACTCTCGCTTCAGTTGTCCTTTACAGACTAGTGAAATGAGGCCAGCTTTGTACGTTTTTTGGCAGCTGGAAGGCATTTCGGACTAATGCTCCCTGCTACTAATCGCACTAGAACCAGTAATAGGTACTGTAAGCTGAAGCCATATGAAATTTGGGTGGAGTACAGTGTAGATGTATATATCGCAAATCCCGCCACTAGTTCTTCAATCATCAAAGGTTTGATGTAACCATTGTGGTATAACTAAAGCATTATACACCTGATAGATGAAACGGAGCTCAGCCGAGGACCCAGGCTAAGCTCCGTTCGGGGGCCTCTTGGGCAAGAATCTAGTACATCAACAGGTGTCCCTAGAAGCGGCTTAGTGACCTGGCGTACCAGATCTCTAAGGCCCCTTTCACACAGGCAACTGAAAGGTGTTAAATACACTGCCTGTCAGCTGCTCTCCTGCACTAGCAAGGCGCTTGCTAGTCAGATCTGTCAAATCTGCAGCCGTGTTCAGACTCGACATGTCGCAGTCCACTGTAACAACACTTCATATCAGTGCTTGATATGCTTGGTGATACTACTGCTGCAATTCAGCTGCATTTAAATTGTACTTAAATTGCACTGGCGGATGGGAGACGGGATGCTGAACTGCTCAGCAAGCATGTAGTTCAGCCTTCTGTCTGAAAGACACCTAATTTGAGCCAGAAGCTACTCAATCATGCTCTATCCTGTTACCCCTCCTTCCCCTCTACAGTAACACAACATGCCGTTTGGCTATGTTCAAGCGACATGTCTGTATACCATTTGTTACCCACAGTTTTGCCCTACGGATCTAGCTTAATGAAAATCAATCAAAGATTTATACTTCCTCCAGCCCCCTGTAGGCCAAGGGCTCCCACGGTGTCCGCCCATTCCTCTGAGCCAGTCGGGGACTACTGCGCATGCGTGACATTGTTCCGCATTGCGCTACCAGTTCTGCATCTGCAGTTACAAGCCTTAACCAAGGTAGCACGCGGGAAGAGAGACAGCGGAGGAGACTGGGTGTTGCCATAGCTGGACAGGTGACAAGATATAGAGGACATGTACTGTACATTTTTGGGGACAGCAGCTGGGGGTCTATTGCATTTGTTGGCACAATATTGCAAGGCCACATCAGACCAAGATTTTGCAGCTTGCTTGATTGCTACATTCAACTGATTGAGAATGAAATCAGTCAAATCATCGACTGTGCATGCTTGTTGCTGCACCGATTTTTGTCTGATTCAGTAAAATTAGCTAATGAAATGGTCGATCAGGCCGCAAAAATCGCTAGATGTATGTCCACAGTACATGCGCACCTATCTTTACTGATCCGAAAAGATTACCTAGATGTTTTAGGCGTTAAAACATTATATGCCATTAACACCCTTCATCAGCTAAATTTACATATCGTGGTCTGCATTTATCAGATTTGTGGACAATTTCAGGTCTTTTAATGTGGAATGTCCAATATGTATAAACAGACATCACTCAATAACATATAAAAAAAACATTCAAATTCTCCAACCTTTATCTTACAAAATACACAAGTAAGTGTGACACTAAATCACAATTCAGTACGGTAGTACTAATAATAATGAAAAAAAAAAATGCAACCTCAAGCAATTAAGCTGAATTCAAAAAGTGGCTTAAAGTGTACCAGAACTCCTGTAAATAAAAAGTTTTATACATACCTGGGGCTTCCTCCAGCCCCATAAGCTCGGATCACTCCCATGCTATTGTCCTCCCCTGTCTGCAGCTCCGGTACCGGGTCTCGTCACTTCAGCCAGTCAGGGCCAGTCTGACATAAGCAAAGTACGCTCTTTGCGTATCTCTCCAGCAGCCGCTGGAGAAATACCTAGAGGGTGCGTGCACTTCTCCTGCGTAGACTGGCTGTAGTTACGGGACCCAGTACTGGAGCTGCAGACAGTGGAGGACAGTGGCATGGGAGCGATCCAACCTTATGGGGCTAGAGGAAACCCCAGGTATGTATAAAAAAACTTTTTATTACAGGAGCCCTGGTTTCCTTTGATGTGCTCAAATGTCTGTTAAATAAATTTGGTAAGGTATTCATTCAGTGTCCTGAATGTGATGTAAATGCTGTATAGGCTATGCATTACCATTGTGTAATGTTGAGTATATAAACTGTATAAAGTGAATTCAGAAGCCAACCATGAAACAGTTAAATGCGCTTGGAAGAACAAAGAGAAATCGAGAGCCCGATATGGTGTAGTATTGTTAAGTTGGTTGTGGTTAAAAGCAAAATATTTAGATATACTCACAAACATGGGTTACCCATAGGCAACCACTTCAAGTGCAGGTGGGGAGTATTAGAACCTGACCCCACTCAGGTTTTTAAGATGTCGCTCTCTGTAGATAGGAAACGGGGTAGCACCCCTCCACCGAGGGTGGACTCAAGATTTCAGCAAGGCTTGGTGTACAGAGGCGCCAGAGTAGAATAAAAACGTTTAAAAACCGTCTAAAAGAGGGGGATGTTCAGGTGGACTTACCTCCCTCAAAAATATAAAACTCAATTGAGTCACAATATATCAATACAAAAATATTTTATTGAACTCCACTTAGTGCAACGCGTTTCGCAGGTGTGGTCCTGCTTCATCAGGCAAACAGGAGTATAACTCAATGGGTCTAGATGCAGAAGTTTCACAGAGGCGCTCACTTCTGCATCTAGACCCATTGAGTTATACTCCTGTTTGCCTGATGAAGCAGGACCACACCTGTGAAACGCGTTGCACTAAGTGGAGTTCAATAAAATATTTTTGTATTGATATATTGTGACTCAATTGAGTTTTATATTTTTGAGGGAGGTAAGTCCACCTGAACATCCCCCTCTTTTAGACGGTTTTTAAACGTTTTTATTCTACTCTGGCGCCTCTGTACACCAAGCCTTGCTGAAATGAAACAGTTAAAACACTTCCATACAAGGAAAATAAGACAACAAATACAATTAGCAGACTGAAAACTGATGCTACAGTTGAAGTTCTTTCTTAAAGCATTACAGCAGTAGTCTTCTCACGGCTCCTTCCACAAGTAGTCCATTTCATTGTGTTTCAGTGTCTACACAAGTGCTTGAAATGGTCTGTTACTTTCCTCCGGAAGACGGGGTGAAGCCCAGGAGCTGCTCTATAGGTGTGTATCTCCATTCATCAGCCTCTAGCTCTTCTACTAATCCGGCAAGCTTTTCCATTCGACTCACTTGCTGATCTGAAAAGATTAGACCTAAACAAATGTTACTGCAATTAGAACATGATCCACCCCTGTCTCTGAAGGTCTCTCCATCACTAGGAGCTTGTGATGAATCACCATTTTCAGCCCCCTTTAAACTTCTGAACAGTGATCTTTACTAGGACATCTTCAGCTGGTGACACCCAGTCTGAGCAATCTGAGTAACCCACAAAGTGCAGGCTAATACCATGTATTTTAAGCTCTGTATACACACGCTCAATCACCATTGTTAGAAAAACGAGCAAACCCCAATGCTTCGTGACAAACGAAGTCAGAGCACTGCCCAATTCAATGCCGGTCCGCAAATCCGATCGTTAGCAGAAGTGCGAAAATGAGGGCCAGGAAGTGTGTAATTAGCCTGACATGAGTAATTTGAATGAACAGATCGTTTGGTATCATTTAATACAAATCATTAATGTGCCCATCAACGGTACAATTTTTCCTTAAAGAGAGTCTGAAGCGAGAATAAAACTCGCTTTTTACCTTATATTCAGCAGGGGCATGTTTGCCCCTGCTAAAACGCCGCCATCCCGCGGCAGAACGAGGGGTCTTTACCCCCGAAATCCCCCCCTGTAAAATCCACAACCAATTTGGTCGTAGATTTTGCTGCTCCTGGAGGCAGGGCTAATGGCCGCAGCCCTGCCTCTCAGCGTGTCTATCAGCAGCGGATCTCCGCCTCTCCCCGCCCCTCTCAGTGACGGAAGACAGAGGGGCAGGGAGAGGCGGCGATCAGTGCTGATAGACATGCTGAGAGGCAGGGGTATAGCCGTTCGCCCTGCCTCAACAGGAAGCGCTCCCCGCACAGCACGGAGGGTATTTGGGGGGTAAAGACCCCTTGTTCAGCCGCGGGATAGCGGCGTTTTAGCAGGGGCAAACATGCCCCTGCTGAATATAAGGCAAAAAGCGAGTTTTATTCTCGCTTCAGACTCTCTTTAAGATTCCTTAACCTTAAAGAGACTCTGTAACGACAAAAAGATGCCCTGGGGGGTACTCACCTCGGGTGGGGGAAGCCTCAGGATCCTAATGAGGCTTCCCACGCCGTCCTCTGTCCCACGGAGGTCTCGCTGCAGCCCTCCGAACAGCCGGCGACTGTGCCGACTGTTCAATTCAATATTTACCTTTGCAGGCTCCAGCGGGGGCGCTGTGGCTGCTTTCGCTCCGAAGGAGGCGGAAATACCCGATCTCAGTCGGGTCCGCTCTACTGCGCAGGCGCCGGAGACTTGCGCCTGCGCAGTAGAGCGGACCCGACTGAGATCGGGTATTTCCGCCTCCTTCGGAGCGAAAGCAGCCAGAGCGCCTGCGCAGGAGCCTGCAAAGGTAAATATTACGTCACCGCTGTACGGAGGGCTACAGCGAGACCCCCGAGGGACGGCAGACGGCGTGGGAAGCCTCATTAGGATCCTGAGGCTTCCCCCATCCGAGGTGAGTACCCCCCAGGGGACGTTTTAACGTTACAGATTCTCTTTAACACCAACTATTGTCGCAAATGATACGCCAGGACAGAACAGTCTACGCAGACAATAATTGCTGTCTTTTTACCATTGTCGGGACACTTTTTTTCAACAATTCTCAGCTGTCCAGTTCCGGCGGTCAAGAGTGTGTATGCCGCTTTAGTTCTCTGCTTAATGGGACCTATTTATTAAGATGTGGCAATTTGAACTCTTATCTTACAAATAATACACAGACAAATAGCACAACATATCAGAATTGGGTACAGAAAAATCATGGGAACAACCAGTTTTTATATTAAAGCCACAAAGCTCCATCAATGTTTCAAGGACAGAAAATGCTAGACAATGACTGCAATGGGGATACAAACACACTGCAAATAAATGAAAGTTTCTAACCCCTTTCCAAACAGTTTAAAACTAATAGTTTTCCAAAATTTTGTCTTCAAGTTATAGTCGTTACATAACATAACAATAAGCACATGCAACAGAATGGGGGGGCGGGGGGGAAACGTCAAGAACAATTGATTGCGCAATCCTTGGGAATTGCTAAAGATCAGACATGGTGGATCTTTAGCGATAGTGAAGTGGCCGCTATACACACGCTGGTCTCATACCCGATTCTCGGCCATGGAGTTCATTATCGTCCACCGTGGCTGAGTACAGACTTGCGTGGGTATAGGGCTTAAAGGGACTCAGAGCTGAACTATAAAAAAAGATTTATACATACCTGGGGCTTCCTCTAGCCAGTATGCAGAGAAAATGGGCCTTGCACATCCCTTAATAAAACTTCACTTTTATTGTAACAAATTAAAAGGGCTGCAATGAAGGCGTCACCTATGTCTGAGGGGACCTTCATCCATTTGTATGCAGCAAAGAGCTATTACTACAACTGAGCTATAGTTACACTCTGGACGTTTTCTGGATGTCATGGCAATGTTTTGTTCATATTTTTGGTGAATAAACAACCTGCTTTTTTAAGAAACGGCCAGTGCTGTTAATTTTTTCTTGTGGTGTGTACCCATGCTATGCATTTACGTGAACTCAACTTGCCTAATCTCCATGATACCATCCAGTGACTGACTAAGCATTACCTTGTACTCATACTGTGCTGCATGATCTGGTCTTTCTTGTATTGTCATATTGCTGTATGTCACCCCAAAATATTGTCTGTAACCTTAACTAATGTCCAGTGCTGCGTAATAAGTTGGCGCTTTATAAATACAATAAATAAATAATAAATTTGTTCAACTGGCCAGTGTAAAAAATTTAGGAGCAAGCATGATACTAAAGCTGCATGTAATTTATAACTTTTAGACATAAATTGAGCTTGATAAACTGTTGCCTTTTTTCCCTCATCTTGCTGCAAAATGTCACAACTGTTTTTTAATGCCTACGTACTAGATTATAGAAAACGATGCTAAAAACAGCCAAGGAAAGCAAAAGATAAAATTATCTTTCTGCTCTGAAAACTAAAGCAATAACAGAGCAAAAAAGCAACAACGTTGACAGAAGGGGTAAAAAACAAAACAAACAACCCCCCCCCCCCTCCCCAAGTTATGCAGCTGTCATACTTCAGCTAAATGTCACGTTCGGGTCGTCACACAAAATCCACAATGCAAAAACAATGTTTTCTAAGAACTCCCTGTGCTAGGAAATAATTTTTAGGAGGGTAGCGTGAAACATTACACACTGCAAAAACCGTGACAAGACTTGTGGCAGAGGCCTATTCAGATGCTATGCAAAGAAGAAAGCTCTCTAGGCCTCTGATGAAAGACAAGATCTGGGTTCCACCTATTTATTCTAAATTAGTGTCATGAGTGGGAAGGTAGAATGATGCTATTATATTATAAGGAACCAAAAAGCCCTCTTACTAAAAACAAAAATCTATTAGATAGATTTGAACAAACAGTATTTGAAATTATTCAACTTTATGTGAGCAAGAACAGATCTGCCATGATGCTTCATTGCTGAATATGAAATTGATTTGCATGTTCCCCTCATCTTCCTCTTTTTGTTTCAGAGGATGTTAACCTACAGAGAAGATAAAACACACATTTCAAGTGGCACAAGACACCTGGAAATGAAGTGAAGCATTAATTAAAGGAGGTTTGGGGCCTGATGAAAAAGCTACACTTGTTGAATGCACCATTATTATTACCCTGCACCCAGATCCCAAAAATATTTAGACCAAAAGTTAAATGTGAGAGTAGCTGCTGCCTAATGGCTGACTGCATTTCACTGGAAACAATAAACTAATCCCCTAAGTAGAATTTATCAAATTATGTTGATGGGAGGAATTGATTCAATGTCGAAACCCTGATGGACCCTTGAGTAGAGCCATGACCCTAGCCTAGTCAAGTCACTATCTAAGCCCTCTAAGATCTTTTGGTTTTAAAAGAGGTGTAGAGCCTGCAGCCAAAACTGCAGGTACTCCAGATTCATGCTTTTGAGGAAAAAACAGAGGACCACCAGAAGCACAATAACGTTAGGTCACAGTGGTGAAGATAGGCTGATGAACATATGTGGATATACTCACAAGGCTGGGTTGCTAAAAGAGGCAACCACTCAGAAGAGCACGTGGGGAAGAACCGTCCCCACTCATTCTTGTTGATGTACAGAGGCGGTCGCAGCCCCAAAAGTACATGTCCTTGGGAGATTCCTGGGAGTGTGTCCCACAATTTGGGATGGACTGATTATATACTCGTAAAAAAGGTAGGATTCGCCCCAAAAATACAAATACGTGACATAGGAAAAAAAGCTAGGTGTTGCAAATTTAGTCTTGCATATCAGGAAGGTAAGGAGAGGAGGTCCTACCTTGAAGAAGTGGATATTGGATAAAGTAGTTTTCAAAAAGTTTATTTCTTAGCTTTATTGTGCACTTTCTGGACAATGCATTTCACAGTCAACGCATCCTCAGGTCAATTCTCGTACTTTTTAAAATAAGTAGTAATACTCACAACTAATACAGAACTCATTCTGGGTTAGGTAGTATATGCTCTAAGACTCATCAAAAACATGTACGCAGAAAATAAATTTGTACACACACTAGCATAACGTCAAAATTGCAAGACAAAAAACAATAATAAGAATCCAGGATGCTAGTGTGTGTACACACGCACATACATACTGTATATTCTGTGTATGTTTTTTATGAAACTTAGAAGATACTGAATTGTGAATTCAGAAAGATTGCAATGGCCGGCACTATAAGAATTACTGTCGTATATGCAAGATTACATCTGGGGGTCAGGAAAAAGGAGATGCAAAGACACCACCTAGTTTGCAAACAACTGCGTGCTCATGAATTAGTAGATAGAAGCTCAACATGGATCACTGAGAAGAAAGACGAGTACATTCAGGTACTGCAGTGGATTGAAGTTTATTCACTGATCAAACTTCTAGTTGGATCACAATATGTGAATGTGATATAGTTCAAGTAGATACACAAGTCACAAGCGGTGATTCCGTGCTATAGTGACAAAATCACATTTCTGTATAAAGTAGATGTCCTACCATATCCTAGGTGGTTGGCGGTGGGTGCAGGGCAAAAACGGGTAGCCTAACAGCCGTTTCGCACGTCGGTGCTTCTTCCGAGGCTGTTCCACTCCATTACTAGTCAACACTGGACTTTATTTCCTGTATCACGTATTGGGTGGATACGCATCAACGTACACATCACTTCCGCAACGTAATGACGTTCGCATGAACAAAAACTACACGTCCAAAAAAAGCTTGTCGCCCAAAAATTGCGTCACAATCTACGCATCAGCGTAGACCATGCGTACCACCTTGGCACGCACTATGCATGCATAAATACTGAATTGTAGTTGCCTCATTTTGTATTTTTAATAAGCCATTTTGCTTTGAACCTGTTTACTTCTACTTGCTTGTTTGGGGAAGGTTAAAAATTGAAAACTGTACAGTGTTTTGGTGTTTGCCAATTCACACAGGCATTCGGGGATGTCTCGTTTAGCCGCTGCTAAACACCTTTCTGCAACCAAGGAAAAATTTTTTGGGCATTGGCTCTCATAATTTGGTTCTCATATCGCGTTTTGAGCCCCCTAGGTGGACACAGAAATGCTAAACTTAGAGACGAGGAGATCTAGTGTTGCGTTTTCTGCGAATTACATAAAAATCCGGTATTGCAGTTTAAAAAGCGCTTCCATTTATTTGAATAGGCATACTAAGACAGTGGAAGCTGGACCCCAGCTGCAAAGTGGTAAAGCCTTGGTGCACTGCTCACACGTCTTTCCAATTAAAGCCATTTAAAGACATACGGTATGTGTCCAGTTATCTACTTACCATGCTTCACCTGCTTTAGTGTTGATGCAACCTGATAGCTGAATACAGACTCGCACAGGAATCTCTCAGAGCCATCTGCAAAATACATAAAAATATTAAGCCATAAGACTAGGCTCCCATTCATAGATCATCGTTTAAGGTTTTATACGCAGTACACTTTAGTTCTCCAAAACAATAATTTGCGATGTGTCAGGTGACTATCTAGTGTGTGTATGGGGGTTCCTCCACATCTGTGGACTGGTTGATTTTGATCACACATAAACAATATCTCAAAGTTGTATAGCGCCTCCTGTCCAAACCAGCATTATTTACAAAAAGCACATCCCACAACCATTGAGGGTTTCAATTGCACATAGCAGAATATATTTTTGTATAAAAGCAAAACTTTTAATATGTCTGCCAACTAAATAATTTCTAAATTAATGTAGTACAAGAATTAAGAAATGTTCTTCATTACAGTTCCTCTTTAATATTTCCCTGATTAAAATACAATTAAAAAAAAAATCTAACAAGAATATATCTACACATTACCCTTTAGAATGTTTTTTTTATTTTTTTATTTTTAATTAGTGTCCGTTACCTACACACATATGGGGTATTTTGTTTAATAGTAGAACAACAGTGTGTAAAAGAAGTAGAACAGAATTCTTTTAGCGAATAGAGCCATAAGATGTCAGAGAGTACACCAAAAAGCCACTTGTCAATATTTGACAATCTCTGCACTTCACTCTGTTTACTTTGGGTTTGAAAAGTAATCTTCTGCAAATTGTGCCAGCTCTGCATTATAAGCGCCAGTATATGTGTTCTCTGATGGAGATAAGATAATCCAATATGCCTATTTCCACACTTGAAAAAGGATGGACCTGCACATTAGTGTCACGTACAAAACTCTTTTCAGTCCGAAGTTTCTAAGCTTCTGCCACATTACCTTTTTTAAAGTATATCTGAGATGAAAGAAGGGAAATGTTTTATACATACCTGGGCCTTCCTCCAGCTCCCTCCACACAGATCGCTCTCTTGCAGCCCTCCAAAGTCTGCTGGACCCTCCCCCGTAGAAGCCCCGTTATCTTCGGCCAGTTGGCATGCGCGTGCTACCTCGTTGCGCTCCCATGGCTGGGAGAGTTCTGAGCCAGCACAGTATGCTCCCGGCGATGGGAGCACAGCTGAGGGGGGGCAGGGGCGTGCATGGCCGGCCATGCGCATTACACCTGACTGGCCGAAGGTAGCAGGGCTTCTACCGGAGGATCCAGGAGGCTTTGTACGGCTGCAAAAGAACAAACAACATGGAGGGAGCTGGAGGAAGCCCCAGGTATGTGTAAAACATTTCCCTCCTTTCACCTTTGGTTTATTTTAAGTATTTTTTTCACCTTTGGGGGGGCAGTATCCAGGGGCTTCCCTCTGCTGAGATATGTATCTAACGTTTTCTCTAAAGTTTCCTTCAGGCACACCTAAATAAAACATCTTGCTGAGGGTCTAAGCACACAACTGCAACTGGATGCCACCAATTCACCAACTTTTCAGCAGTCCTTGTATTGGTTTAATAGTGCCCACAAGAGGAATGAGAATTTATGGTCATCGTTATCTAGGACTAAATTTTGCTCAATGACAAAAAAAAGAAGAAGTATGCAGCAGTGTGTTGTAAGGGCTGGTTCACACAGAAGCTTGGTGGGTGTTTACCGCTGGTGTCCGAGACACGACGTTAAATTCTCCCATTCGATTGTGAACTATCTCATAGTCAGCAAGCCAAAGTTCATACACATAAGATCAGACAGGGACAAGGATGAGACAGAAAAGTACCAGGCAGCAGGTAATAGAATGGTCAATAAACAGGGAAAGGTTTCGGCAAAGATTCAGACAATGGCCTCAATTCACTAAGATCATGCTAGAGATAATAAAGCAAGAGAAAACTTACCTCCACACGTGAGAGAGTTATCTTACCTCTTCATTCCTTAAGTTACCTCTCCTGTAGTTAATTTACCTCCTCTGTAGTTAATTTACCACCTCTGTAGTTATTTTCACATGCAGCTAATTAACAGCCTGTCTTTAACTCTGGAGTTATTTTAAGGATTGGAGAGTTAATTTAAAGACAGAAGAGTTAACTTTAGGCTTGCCTGAGGTAAAATGTTTCCTGAATACTACATGCCTTATCACCATGGTAACAACTCTAGAAGAGTTATTAAAGACAGGAGATAAGTTTAGTGAATTGAGGCCAATGAGTAAGCTATAGCAAGGAATACCCAGCAGCTAGCTCTTGTAACTTAACACTATCAAAGGCAACTAACAACACACAGTGGCCAGCAAATGTATACCGAGCCTGCCTCTAGTGATTGACTCAGGACCAGTCAACCACTTCCTGATTCAGAGGCGGCGTGGGAGAGCGTACGCTGAGTGTCACTGTCGCTGGGCAACGCCAGAAGGAGTTTGTCTGTGTGAGCATGGGACCCGCAGAGATGCCAAACACATGTGGAAGATCGCGCAGCCGTCAGCGCCGAGCCTCGGAGGCCACCGACCCATCACTGGAGTCAGGTGGAGGTGAGATTGTGACAGGTAGATTACAAAGTTATAGATGACCAGCAAGGTCAGAAGGATGCTATATTTTCACTACAGCAGTGTAAAAAAAAAAATTACAAAAATTATGAGATGAAATGTACACAGTGTTTAAATTTTGTACAAGTCTCACCTAGCACTATTAACCTTGCATCAAAGACACTTTGAACATATTAAAACAGACTTGTTGAACACAACACTTGAAAACCCAAGATCATGACTTTTTTTTCTTCTTTTTTTCTTGTAGATTCAGAATTGGATTTCTAAGTAGATAGTGCCCTCTAGTGGAAATCCAGCTGTATACGCTACACTAGTCCTTGCATTTAATATAACGTACTTATTATTGAGTATATTAGCTTTCCTGTAAACTTATTCAAATGTACTGTATTTGTCAGTAGCTTTCAAAACAGTAAAGCCTGGTACCCACATGCAATTTTGACCGGCCAATTTTACCACTTCCCTGTAGTATGAGAGCTTAGCTACACACACACACACACACACACACACACACACACACACACACACACACACACACACACACACACACACACACAATGAGAGCTTAGCTATATACACACACACACACTCACTCTCTCTCTCTCTCTCTCTCTCTCTCTCTCAAAGGACATCCGAGGTGAAAATAAACTGAAGAGAAAAACAATTGCACATATCTCCTCTACCTCAGTCTCCTAAAATTAGATTTTTTTTGTCCCACAGTTTTATTTTATATTTAAATATCGTTTTTAAGTTTTCACTGTTTCACTGTCTCTTCTCAATGACACCATCATTGAAGCATGTCAGAGCTCAAATCTATGAAATATTGACCCTTTTTATCTCTTTCCTGCTCAGAAGCCATTTATTGACAGGGAAGTGTTTTATGGCTGTAATTACTTATCAGTGAGGGTAATGCTATAGTTTGATCCAGACAAAAACTTTCACTTGCATACCTGATTAACATTTCCAGGCAAAGAAAGAAAAAAAAGGAATACAGACTAGTTATTTGTGTGCTTGGCACTGTACATACACGTCTATCTCATCATGTCACACTGGTTGTACTTTAAGTCCCGTACACACACCTCATTCAATGTCACCCAACGGGGAATGTTACCTGATCCCCTGGGCAACATTGCAGGACCAAGGCTATGTGGACACGTGGCTCAATGTGTTCTGTTTTATGAGTGGGGCAACTGGGGAGATCAATGTGATCTGCCATTGCTGGATTTTTTGCATACATATATTTGTGTGTGCCTGCATTTCCTGCAACCTTCTTCCTCGTAATTGCATTTGAGCTTGGCCATTATTTTGCATGCATTCTTGTGTGCCTTTATTTGTTGCATTTTGTAACCCTGCACGTGGACATTTGACCTTTGTGTGGTTCACCTACAGGGGTTGGACAAAATAATGGAAACACCTAACATTTTGACATCATAATCTTTTAACAGGTTTAAAGCAATCAAAACTTTTTGTTTATTATTTTTATTATTTTATATGCTTAATTAAAATAATTGTTTTTTTTTACCATGTAGGTGGGTGTTTCAGGGGGGAAACACAATTGGTTATTTATATGTAACTGCTGTGATGGTCCCCATCCCATCTGCAGCCGACAGCACTTCAACGGACTTGTGACGTGTGCACTGGTTAAAAATGTGGTTTACCTGGTCACATAGCAGCTGGGGTTTCACAGAGTTCACGGGCGATGCCCAAATAAACTGGAGCATTGTCATTAGGTAGAATACTACAATGGGGAGTAACAATAGTGTATCTGTGCGTGTGTGATAAGTGTAAGCATCATAATCATATCTTTCTGATATAAGTGCAGGACAACCTGTATGTAATACTGTTCACACTAAGTGGGCATATGACTGCAGTTTCACTAATATCTTAACAAACCTTACTATGGTCTACCATGAGCAACACGTGAGTCAAATTTGACCCAATCAGCCCTAATTGTGCTAATTAATAGGCAAGTAAATTACTACCATATATCAATTACATATACAAATGTTAAAATAGTTTTAATAGTTTAAGGAAACTCTAACAAAAAAAAAAAAAAATCCTTCCCGTCTCCAGTGCAGTATTGGCTCTCCGCTCGGAGATAGGCGGAAAAAGCCGATTGCTGTCGGCCCGCTGTACTGCGCAGACGCAAGTCTCCTGCGCCTGCGTAGTAGAGCGAACCCGACAGAGATCGTCTATTTCCGCCTATTTCCGAGCGGAGAGCCGCAACAGCGCCCCCGCTGGAGCCAGAAAAGGTAAATATTGCACAGCCTGACAGATTGTCGGCTGTGCGTTCTGTGGGCTGCAGCAAGACCACTGTGGGACACAGGAGGATCCAGAGGCTTCCCCTACCAAGGTGAGTACCCCCCAGGGGAACTTTTTTTGTTACAGAGTTTCTTTAAATTATTAAAACTATTTTAACATTTGTATATGTAATTGATATAATTACATCTTTAAAATCAGCAAATATGAGGTAGAAGCAGGTGTCTTTGGTGATCCCCCCCACATGTAAGTCACTGCAGTATGTCAGAGGTGGGGTGTAGCTGGCCCTGAAAGACTTGCACATAGTTGTCGATTAGATAAGAAACCTATCAGTACTATGAGACACAAATCGATTGGAGGGTGGGTAAAGCAGATGTGTGTAAATGGTGTATGCAGTAAATGAGGCATCAAGCTGCTGGGCCTATGGGATCCACACAGCTGACAGATACACTAAGACAACATAACTGATGCATCTACCCATAAACACCCCAATTCAATCGTTAAGTAACAATATGAGGGATAACAGTAGAACAACAAAGTGCATAAATATGTACAGTGTTAGTTAGTGCTTCGATTTGGTGATCAGCCTTACAGAACCCTAGTATAGATGGGCCATAGTAACAAATAACAGATTACCTTCCAGCATTTCTCCTGCTGCCTTTGGGCAAGTGAAGAGTGCTTTCCGTGGGGGAGCCAGATCTGAAACACTGAATCCAGAACCAGTTACAGAACTTCCACTCACACCACCAGCTGACGAGGACGAAGATGAAGCCGCCATTGAAAACAGCCTTCAAAACAAAAACAGAAGCATACAAAATGAACTCACCCAACTGCTACATGTGGCAAAACTGTAATAGAACACTAGATGTGCCCCATTCACAATCCAGCAGCCATCCTCTGCACCTGTGAACCCTACTTTTGCTGCTAATGGCAGGGACATAGACATACAGGATCCGATATAGTAAGGCACAACTTTGACTGGAAATGAAAGTATTGTATTGAAAGTACAGGCAGTCCCCAGTTAACGAACAAGATAGGGACTGTAGGTTCGTTCTTAACCTGAATCCGTTCTTAAGTCGGAACGCTGTGCTATTTCTGTCCCCTTTGCCTCCTATGTGCCCCCCTCTGTGCCTCTCTGCCTTCCTCTGTGCCCGTTTGTCCCCTTCAGTGCCTTTGCTCTCCCTCTGTGCCCCTCTATGCCTATGTCCCCACCTCTGTTTGTAACCCCTATGTGCCTCTATGTGTACCCCCTGTGCCTCTGTTCCCGCTCTCTGCCTCCATTTGTAACCCCCCTCCCCCGTGCCAAAGCTGTCTGTCCTCCACTCTCCATCTCCTGCTCCTCTAGCCGCTTACAGCCACCGCTAGATGCATCATCGCTTGATGTATGTCACAGTGATGCATCTAGTGGTGGCTGTACGCGGCTAGAGGAGCAGGAGGTGGAGAGCAGAGGACAGACAGCGTTGGACTCGGTTACTAGGTGAGTACAACACTGCTGCAGGGATATGCGCCGGTACTCGAGGGAAGTTTGAGACCGCTTCTTCAAACATCCCCCACGCCGTTTGTAAGTTGGGCGTTCATAAGTTGGGGACTACATGTAAAGGTAAACTGCCCTCTAGTGGTACCTTGCATTAATGCTACTTTTAGTTTTTGCTACTGAACCTGGCAACTCAAGTCCAAACAGAATTTGTTAAATGACATGAATTCCTCTGTGCAATCTGCTTTTAGATTTACCAGGCATCATTCTCTTGTATTGACAAGCCTCTATTTAAAATCTTGATGTTTAGGTCGTCATTGCTGCATACACGATTGTCTACCAAGCTGACCAAACATGATGGAATAATTTACCAAAATGATTGATCCAACCAAATAAATTGATCTGGCACGTACATTCTAACGTTCCTGGCATCTCTAGAGGGTGTACATTTCATGCATCCAGTAAGCAGCATCTTACCTCATCACTCCTCCCTTGCTAATCCACATCTAAAGGCCAGTGCACACCTAAAAGCGCTCGCATAATCGCAAACACTCAGCGCTTTTTGAAGTGATTTTTCTAAGGCGATTCTAGGCATGCGTCTAGTTATTTTCTATTTACACCTAGAGATTTTTGGAACGTTTTTGTGTAGCTTATTTTTATGTACAGTACAGCTGTTAGTGTATTGGTTTTGTCACAAAAACACTTGGAAAAAAATCGCTCTGATCTAGCGCTTTTCAGAGCGATTTTCTACTTTCTTATATTTAACATTGAGGCTAAACCGCCTCAGAAATCAGCAGAAATGCTGCACATTAGCGTTTTTAAATGCGCTCAGAAGAGCTCTTGGTGTGCACCAGCCCTAATACTCACTCAACACATTCACACATTGGCCTCAATTCATAAAGCATTACTGCATGCGGTAATGCTGAAACCAGCAGACTTTCCCTAGCACTTAGCAAAGTGGCAATTCATAAAGGCTGTTACCGCATGAAAAACTGAAATTACCGAGCAGTGAGGTAAATTACCGACTTGGCTGTAATTACCTCCAACACATGTCAGTAAATTTTCAGCAAATGTCAATTCATAAAGCCTTCAACAAGCGGTAAGCCAGACGATAATTATCAACACCTCTGGTGAGGTCTTAACAAGTTACCGACACCTCTGGTGAGGTCTTAACAATGCACAGTGCAAGGAGCCGACGCCTCTGTGAGCCGTCTGCGCAGGGAGCCGACGCCTCTGTGAGCCGTCTGCGCAGGGAGCCGACGCCTCTGTGAGCCGTCTGCGCAGGGAGCCGACGCCTCTGTGAGCCGTCTGCGCAGGGAGCCGACGCCTCTGTGAGCCGTCTGCGCAGGGAGCCGACGCCTCTGTGAGCCGTCTGCGCAGGGAGCCGACGCCTCTGTGAGCCGTCTGCGCAGGGAGCCGACGCCTCTGTGAGCCGTCTGCGCAGGGAGCCGACGCCTCTGTGAGCCGTCTGCGCAGGGAGCCGACGCCTCTGTGAGCCGTCTGCGCAGGGAGCCGACGCCTCTGTGAGCCGTCTGCGCAGGGTGCCGAAGTCTCTGTGAGCCGTCTGCGCAGGGTGCCGAAGTCTCTGTGAGCCGTCTGCGCAGGGAGCCGAAGTCTCTGTGAGCCGTCTGCGCAGGGAGCCGAAGTCTCTGTGAGCCGTCTGCGCAGGGAGCCGAAGTCTCTGTGAGCCGTCTGCGCAGGGAGCCGAAGTCTCTGTGAGCCGTCTGCGCAGGGAGCCGAAGTCTCTGTGAGCCGTCTGCGCAGGGAGCCGAAGTCTCTGTGAGCCGTCTGCGCAGGGAGCCGAAGTCTCTGTGAGCCGTCTGCGCAGGGAGCCGAAGTCTCTGTGAGTCGTCTGCGCAGGGAGCCGAAGTCTCTGTGAGTCGTCTGCGCAGGGAGCCGAAGTCTCTGTGAGTCGTCTGCGCAGGGAGCCGAAGTCTCTGTGAGTCGTCTGCGCAGGGAGCCGAAGTCTCTGTGAGTCGTCTGCGCAGGGAGCCGAAGTCTCTGTGAGTCGTCTGCGCAGGGAGCCGAAGTCTCTGTGAGTCGTCTGCGCAGGGAGCCGAAGTCTCTGTGAGTCGTCTGCGCAGGGAGCCGAAGTCTCTGTGAGTCGTCGGCGCAGGGAACCGTAATTACAGCTTGTAACAAAAGAGAGATATCGCCACACTTCTGCTGTACCGCTCAATGGGCTGCGGTAATTTACCAAACTTCAAAGGCAGCTGTGAAAATCTTTATGAATTAGCACACAAAGGTCTAAAATACCGAATGTGGTATTTCCCCTCCCAGATTTTTTTTACTGCAAAGCCTTTTATGAATTGAGGCCATTCTTCCATCTGTGGGCTAAGGGCTGGTGTTAACCGTCAGCACGTATAAGTGCATATATTTCGATTGATCAGTTGTCCTGACTGTCTCTGTTGTTTGTTAAGCATTTTTGTGGGCTTTTGTACATATTATGGGCATTAGTGTGTTGTGAAAAAGCTTTCAGTTACAAATGCATAGATTTAAACTGACACATAGGGAAATATGGAAAATTACTTCTCACGCGCTATGTATCAGCTGTGCATTACATTATAGCTCACTGCAACAAATTCAGTGTGATGCAGCCCTAGGTGAGGCACTGTGCGTTCATTTTTGTCTACACACTTCACTCTACTGACACTAATTGTTTCCTAGTCTAAAGATGGCTACACTCAAAGCAATCAAACTTTTTGACAGAACTAAGGGCGGATATAATAACATAACGCACGCGTTATAATGTGTGTGAACTGCAATGGAGAACGGAGGACATAGTCTAATACAAAAGGTACAATCTAATCAATTACGACATCAACTGCAAAATGAACTGTTCCTCAATGGTGAAAAATATTTTAAGCAGTAATGTCTATCCCCACTGAATCTAGTGGAACAGTTGAAAAACTTAATGAAAAAAAAAGTTAAACAAAATGTTCAAAAACAGTTTAAAAGAGTCACGTGGCGTTTTACCTCTTTTAGAAGATCACAACGGCTTAAACCAAAATAACATCAATTCCTGTAAATCACTGACAAACAACACATTTCGTGACATCCCCTGGTCATACAAATGTGCCGTAGCAGATTGTTAAATCTGAGGCGCTCACACTTCCTCCAAAAGACTGCTACGGCACATTTATATAACCCGAGGAAGCTTTTGTGACTTACTAAATGTGCTTGTCAGTTATTTACAGCAATAAATGTTATTTTGACTTAAAGAGAATCTGTACTCTAAAATTCTTACAATAAAGAGCATACCATTCTATTCATTATGTTCTCCTGGGCCCCTCTTTCCTGTTTCTGCCACTCCCTGCTGCAATCCTGTAATTGCCAGTTTTAGGCAGTGTTTACAAACAAAAGACATGGCTTCTAACCAGCTTGTGATAGGTTGAGAGGAGCTCAGTCTGTGACTCACACAGAGCCTGCAGGGGGCGTGGGGAAGGTGTGTATAGCCTCTATCTTATCACAAGAAGAGCAGCACATTCCTGCCCGAGTCCGACAAAGCCGTCAGAGGAAAGAAGATTAGATTATATAACAGAGAGAATATGCGTAATATGTTGGCGCTTTATAAATACAATAAATAATAATAACAATAATAGCCACTGTGCAACTAGGAAAGGCTGCAGTAAGACAGACCACATTAGAACAGGTATAGGAACTTATAGGATAGAAGAAATGAGGCTGCAAATTTTGTTATTCAGCCTACAGTGTTGTTCACTTTATGCATCCAAGCAACTTTCACCTCCCATTTATTCGCCAATAACTTTATCACTACTTATCAAAATGAAATGATCTATATCTTGTTTTTACCGTCACCATTTAGGCTTTCTTTGGGTGGTACATATTGCTAACAATTATTTTATTATAAATCCATTTTAACAGGAAGATTAAGAAAGAAATGGAAAAAAATCATTATTTCTCAGTTTTTGGCAGTTATAGTTTGAAATTATTTTATGTGCCCATTTGTCTATGTTATTACACCATTTAAATTATGTCCCTATCACAATTTATGGCGCCGATATTTTATCTGGAAATAAAGGTGCATTTTTTCAATTTGCTTCCATCAGTATTTACAAGCTTATAATTTAAAAAAATGATATTAATATACTCTCTTCACATGCATATTTTATTTTCAAAAATTTGTATTGGTTTCTCAATATAACACAACAACTCAACAGTGCAATATCAAAGTGTGCTTTACAAACAACAACTTAGTGCAAATTTATATGCATCGTAAGGTACAACAGAATCTGCAGGGGGAGATAAAATTACATATGGAAACATTTTGGAAATCAGCAGCTCAAAGGCATCAAATACTGACATCCCACGTCAACATTAAACTAGTATAAAAAGTATCAAAATTCACATGCAAGTGTGTGCTAAGCACACTAAGACATTAATGAAAAAAGTTCAAAAACCCGTAATTGCAAAAGTATAAATCCATTTATTGCTAAATAATCTATAAAAGACAACGCAGTGTGTGCCCCAAAGTGCACTTTGGGGCACACACTGCGTTGTCTTTTATAGAATATTTAGCAATAGTATAAAAAGTACTTGGAAAGGGGAAACCACCATACAGGGTCGGTGGTTTAATGATCTTAACAGTTTGTACCGTGTAGGTTTCTGTGTAGACCAGGGGTCATGGAAGTACTGAATATTATGATTATTGACCAATCCATGGGCTACTCTATAAGTTTACCCAACATTATGTGAGTAGCTTTTGTTATATGTTGCCTCCTCCTGATGGGACAGAGGCCATCAGGAAAGAGGTAAGAAAGAAAAGAGAAGGGGAGAGTGCGGAAGGGAAAGTAGTAGGGAGAGGGGGAGGTAAGAGGAAGATGGTGCCGAGCTGCTACCAACCCCATTGCAGTGATGGAATCAGAAGATAAGGAAGTGCCTAGGAGAGATCATTCATGCTATACTGCTGTGAGACGCAGGAATCCAATAGGAATAATGTATAAAGTACGGTTTCCAAACTTTTTCAAACTGAGGGAGTGTGTCATTAACTATGGCTTTCATTCTGTCAAAACGGAGGGCATGACTAAGGTTGGATTTGAAAGTATGCAGAGGGAGTGTGGGGGTTCTCCAAGATCGGGCAATTACACGCTTAGCAGCCAGACAAATGTGCATTAGTAGCTTATATTGCAAGTTAGATATGCCTGGGGGTTTTATACCCAGTAAGGCTACTTCGGGAAGTTTGGGGATTTGTAATCTGACTGCAGAACACATGCATATTTTAAAAGGTAACTATTTATGGTTTTTTTTGTCATTTTTTATTTTATTTGGGTAATTTTTGGAGTGGAAGGTGAACAGCTAATTTTAAATGTAATATAATGTATTTATATATTAAAAAATGTATGTGGGTGTACTTTTACTATTTGGCCACAAGATGGCCACAGTCAAAAAGTCCTGGAAGCCAACGCTCTCGCTTCCAGGAACTAGAAAGAGGAAGGGAAACTTTTTTTTTAATGCAGAAAGACCGTGGCCTCTAATAAGAGACCGCTGTTTTTTCTGCCGAGGACTTTGATCGATGAATGGGAACTATATTACCATTCATTGATCTGAGGGCTAACGGCAGGAGTGCGCGATTGCGCGCCACAGGCAGCAGCACAGTCTATCTGAATGGATATATTCGTCTAGATAGGCTTAAGTGGTTAAAGGAGAACTGTATCTTAGATACCCACTGTAACGATTGGGGAATTATCTCCGTGGTCAGCGCACAAGCTGTGCGCTGACACTGCGGAAATCCTCCACAAGCGTCTGAATAACAGAACCCAGCTTTGGTGCAATGCACCTGTAGAGGGGAATTCCCACCGGCAGATGGAGCTGTGGAGTGCAGAGAAATAAACCCTCTGCACTGCCACAGATATCAGATAGGAATTGTACGAGGGGAAGTAATACAGGGCAAGATAGCCCCTAGTGAGAGAGAGTGAGCACAGAGACAGAATGCATGTATGTCCACCAATCTAGTCGCCACCCGGTGACGGTGAACACACATCAGCGAAGACCAAGTGGGAAAGCAATCGCCAGAATGTTGATTGCTAATAGCGACACAAGACTGAGTAAAGACAGAGCATAGGTGTAGTAAGAAAGACACAGCAAACAATAACAATCAGAACGCCAAGGAAAATAACAAACACACTCGCTAAACAACGCGGTCGCCGCACGAGAAGTGCAACAGCAACAAAACACGTTAATGGCGCGTTCTCCGCACGAAAAGCGCAACAGAGACAAAACGTGCCAACCCTGACTAACAAAAGAACACAGAAAACACAAACAAACAACAGAAACGCTTGCTAATCGGTTGCCTTACTGTGAGAAAACACGGAAAAGCCGCCGCCTGTGCCAAGAGCAAGGCGGCTGACTCCGCGTCCAACGCGGCGGTTTGCACGCATAGACACGCGTCTGGTAATATGGTGGAATGCGGAAAAGCCGCCGCATGTCCTGACAGCAAAGCGGCTGTTTCCGCGTCCAGCGCGTCGGTTTGCATGCAGCAGCGTGCGCTTGGTGTGGCTGGGTCTGTTAGTGCACATAGGCAGATGGAGAGCTACGCGCGCGCTGGCCTGAACTCAGGACCTTTATACCAGCAGGGGACGTGTCAGCTGATTCCTGCAGGACTCATGATTGGCTGAGTGGCTCGGGCGGGGCGGCAGAGTCCAGCAACTATATATTCTACTGCTTGTCAGTTGCTGGTTGTCTGCCATTGCTAACACTTGCGTGAAGGCACTTAGACCATAGTCAGATCCTTTCAGTGTGTTTGAACTAGGTGGACCTAGGAATTCACACTTAGCCAGATTCTGTTGATAGCTTAAAGTACTAATTGAATTGTATTATTTGTTAGACTAGTTCCGGGGTGTTGATGATCACGGAACTCACACCCAAGACTAGGGAACTGTATTGTCTTTGTGTTATATTCCAGACTAGTTCCAGGGTGTTGATGATCACAGAACTTACACCCAAAACTAGGGAATTGTATTATCATTTATGTTATGCTCCAGACTAGTTCCAGGGTGTTGTGAATACGGACCTCACACCCAAGACTAGGATTGTGCTACTACTGTATTACGTTAGCCCAGTTCAGGGCAAGACCTTATATTAGCAGCAGGGCTTCCTGCAACCCCAGCCTCGGTCCCTCGCTCAGGGGTCCACAGGCTACAGGAATTTCACCACAGTCAGGGGTGAATTCCTCAGGAGTCAGGCCGCCAGCTCCTCTGGTGGTCTTCACTCAGAGTTGTTACTGTTGCACCAAACACTTACACTCTCTCAGGTGTCTAGAGGTTAGACATATCTGATTATTGACGATTCCGCAGATCCTCAATAATCGGGTATATCTGTATTCTTGGGGATACTGCGGATCGCCAAGGATCAGATTCTCTCTCTGGTTGCTGACACCGATCGTTACACTTACCTCAGGCAACAGCAAGCGTTTACTCCAGACCGACAGATAGACAGACAACAGGAACAGGTCAGATAGGATCCACTACTCTTCCGCAAGAGCGAGTGTGATCCGCACAACAAGAAAGACAGAAGGAGTAGCCAATAGCAACCGCAGCTCTGGCTACACTCCTAGACAGAATACAGAGAGATCCACCGCCTCTAACGCTAGGGCGAAATCCAAACAGACAGAGCGATTTTCTGTCAGCCGCCGCAGCGACAGAACAATCGCAACAGAAAGACAGAACAATGCAATACAGATAATAACGACCTACTATGCTAGAAGGAATGCCAGTGCACTCCCAAGGAACTACTCTAAGATAGCAATATTAGCAAACAATAAGCAGAGGGCTGAGATTCCAGGCAAGTTAGCAGGAACAAACCTTCATGACCAGCAGGGAATTCTGGGAGGAAATGGTATTTATACTGCAAGCCATCAAAGGAAGCAGCTAAGCAATTGGCATGACAAGTGGATGCAAATTCCTCACCAGAGCAGCAACTCTGCAACTTGCAGAGTGAAGACAGGTCTCTTTTCCAGGGACCTGCAGCACTCAGACCTAAAAAATGGTCAAAAAGCTGTCTGCCTGTACAGACAGCAGAGCAGATCATTACACCCACCTAAGAGGAGGGAAGGCTCTAGATCCCTAAGGTCCCGTTCACAGTTATCAGTTGCATTGCAGAATAATTCTGCATGACAACTCAATGACCATAACAATTCCATGGGTCTAGTCACATTACTGTGTTGTAACTGATCGCATTATTCTAACTCGCTGCATGCAGGCTTTGAATGAACCACTTCGCATCCAGACCTTGTTTCCCCCTTATGGACCAGAGCAGTTTTGACATTTTAGCCATGTCCCCATTTAATTATTATTATGACATCTAAATAAAATATACAGGATCTTCTAAAAAAATTAGCATATTGTGATAAAGTTCATTATTTTCTGTAATGTACTGATAAATATTAGACTTTCATATATTTTAGATTCAAATACACACAACTGAAGTAGTTCAAGCCTTTTATTGTTTTAATATTGATGATTTTGGCATACAGCTCATGAAAACCCAAATTTCCTATCTCAAAAAATTAGCATATTTCATCCGACCAATAAAAGAAAAGTGTTTTTAAAACAAAAGAAAGTCAACCTTCAAATAATTATGTTCAGTTATGCACTCAATACTTGGTCGGGAATCCTTTTGCAGAAATGACTGCTTCAATGCGGCGTGGCATGGAGGCAATCAGCCTGTGGCACTGCTCAGGTGTTATGGAGGCCCAGGATGCTTCAATAGCGGCCTTAAGCTCATCCAGAGTGTTGGGCCTTGCATCTCTCAACTTTCTCTTCACAATATCCCACAGATTCTCTATGGGGTTCAGGTCAGGAGAGTTGGCAGGCCAATTGAGCACAGTAATACCATGGTCCGTAAACCATTTACCAGTGGTTTTGGCACTGTGAGCAGGTGCCAGGTCGTGCTGAAAAATGAAATCTTCAACTCCATAAAGCTTTTCAGCAGATGGAAGCATGAACCCACTTTTGAACCAGAAACAGCGGCAGAAGCGCCTGACCTGGGCTACAGAGAAGCAGCACTGGACTGTTGCTCAGTGGTCCAAAGTACTTTTTTCGGATGAAAGCAACTTTTACATGTCATTCGGAAATCAAGGTGCCAGAGTCTGGAGGAAGACTGGGAAGAAAGAAATGCCAAAATGCCTGAAGTCCAGTGTCAAGTACCCACAGTCAGTGATGGTCTGGGGTGCCATGTCAGCTGCTGGTGTTGGTCCACTGTGTTTTATCAAGGGCAGGGTCAATGCAGCTAGCTATCAGGAGCTTTTGGAGCACTTCATGCTTCCATCTGCTGAAAAGCTTTATAGAGATGGAGATTTCGTTTTTCAGCATGACCTGGCACCTGTTCACAGTGCCAAAACCACTGGTAAATGGTTTACTGACCATGGTATTACTGTGCTCAATTAGCCTGCCAACTCTCCTGACCTGAACACTATAGAGAATCTGTGGGATATTGTGAATGGAAAGTTGAGAGACGCAAGACCCAACACTCTGGATGAGCTGAAGGCCGCTATCGAAGCATCCTGGGCCTCCATAACACCTGAGCAGTGCCACAGGCTGATTGCCTCCATGTCACGTCGCATTGAAGCAGTCATTTCTGCAAAAGGATTCCCGACCAAGTATTGAGTGCATAACTGAACATAATTATTTGAAGGTTGACTTTTTTTTGTTTTAAAAACACTTCTTTTATTCGTCGGATGAAATATGCTAATTTTTTGAGATAGGAAATTTGGGTTTTCATGATCTGTATGCCAAAATCATCAATATTCAAACAATAAAAGGTTAGAACTACTTCAGTTGTGTGTATTTGAATCTACAATATATGAAAGCCTAATGTTTATCTGTACATTACAGAAAATAATGAACTTTATCACAATATGCTAATTTTTTGAGAAGATCCTGTATATATCGTCTTTTTTCAGGACTAACTAGGCTTTCATTGTATGGCATTTTTTCTAACAATTTTGTTTTCGATGCATTTTAATAGGAAAAGGAGGAAAAAAAAACCAAATTATTTCTCAGTTTTACCAATTTCAGTTTAAAAATAAAAAGCGCTATTGTGGATAAAAAAAAACAAACACAAATTCTGTTTAGCTATTTCTACTGTTTATTACAAAACTTAAATTACATTCCTGTCACAATTTATGGTGAAGATATTTGATTCTGAAATAATGCTACAGTGTGTATTTTTCACTATGAACTGAGAAAATAAAGAATCAATATTATTGGCTTAGTGAACATATATCCCCTTTCACCAATTAGTGCTGCAGACGGAGGTGCTGGAGGTTTTGCACAGGAGCAATGCCCAATCCTGCTTCAGCTACAAGACGTACAGTGGAGGAAATAATAATTTGACCCCTCACTGATTTTGTAAGTTTGTCCAATGACAAAGAAATGAAAAGTCTCAGAACAGTATCATTTCAATGGTAGGTGTATTTTAACAGTGGCAGATAGCACATCAAAAGGAAAATCAAAAAAATAACCTTAAATAAAAGATAGCAACTGATTTGCATTTAATTGAGTGAAATAAGTTTTTGAACCCTCTAACAATAAAAGACTTAATACTTAGTGGAAAAACCCTTGTTTGCAAGCACAGAGGTCAAACGTTTCTTGTAATTGATGACCAAGTTTGCACACATTTTAGGAGGAATGTTGGTCCACTCCTCTTTGCAGATCATCTCCAAATCCCTAAGGTTTCGAGGCTGTCTCTGTGCAACTCTGAGCTTGAGCTCCCTCCATAGGTTTTCTATTGGATTAAGGTCCGGAGACTGACTAGGCCACTCCATGACCTTAATGTGCTTCTTCTTGAGCCACTCCTTTGTTGCCTTTGCTGTATGTTTTGGGTCATTGTCGTGCTGGAACACCCATCCACGACCCATTTTCAGTTTCCTGGCAGAGGGAAGGAGGTTGTCGTTCAGGATTTCACGATACATGGCTCCGTCCATTTTCCCGTTAATGCGATTAAGTTGTCCTGTGCCCTTAGCAGAAAAACACCCCCAAAGCAAAATGTTTCCACCCCCATGCTTGACGGTGGGGACGGTGTTTTGGGGGTCATAGGCAGCATTTTTCTTCCTCCAAATACAGCGAGTTGAGTTAATGCCAAAGAGCTCTATTTTGGTCTCATCAGACCACAGCACCTTCTCCCAGTCACTCACAGAATCATTCAGGTGTTCATTGGCAAACTTCAGACGGGCCTGCACATGTGCCTTCTTGAGCAGGGGGACCTTGCAAGCCCTGCAGGATTTTAATCCATTGCGGTATAATGTGTTTCCAATGGTTTTCTTGGTGACTGTGGTCCCTGCTAATTTGAGGTCATTCACTAACTCCTCCCGTGTAGTTCTAGGATGCTTTTTCACCTTTCTCAGAACCATTGACACCCCACGAGGTGAGATCTTGCGTGGAGCCCCAGAGTGAGGTCGATTGATGGTCATTTTGTGCTCCTTCCATTTTCGACCAATCGCACCAACAGTTGTCACCTTCTCTCCCAGCTTCTTGCTAATGGTTTTGTAGCCCATTCCAGCCTTGTGCAGGTCTACAATTTTGTCTCTGACATCCTTGGACAGCTCTTTGGTCTTTCCCATGTTGGAGAGTTTGGAGTCTGCTTGATTGATTGATTCTGTGGACAGGTGTCTTTTATACAGGTGACTAGTTAAGACAGGTTTCCTTAATGAGGGTGACTCATTGAGTAGAAATGTAACCACCCTGTGGGAGCCAGAACTTTTAATGGTTGGTAGGGGTTCAAAAAATTATTTCACTCAATGAAATGCAAATCAGTTGCTATCTTTTATTTAAGGTTATTTTTTCGATTTTCCTTTTGATGTGCTATCTGCCACTGTTAAAATAAACCTACCATTGAAATGATACTGTTCTGAGACTTTTCATTTCTTTGTCATTGGACAAATGTAACGATTGCGGAATCGTCTCCGTGGTCAGCGCACCAGACGTGCGCTGACGCGGCGGATTTCCTCCACAAGCGTATTATTGCGGACACCCAGGCTAGGTGCTATGCACCCGCAGAGGGCAATTCCCACCGGCAGATGGCGCTGTGGAGTGCAGGCGAACACAGCCGCTGCACAGCCACAGATGCCAAATGGGAATTGTACAGATCCGGGACAAGGTACAATCAGGCAGGGCTGGATAGCCCACAGGGAACAGAGCAAAAGGACAGAACCAATGTGTGCCCACCAAATTAGTCGCCACCCAGCGACGGCGAACACACAACGGCAGAAACGAAGTAGGAAACGCAATCGCAAGAATGGCGATTGCCAATAGCGACACAAGACTGAGCAGGACAGAGCACAAGGGTAGCAAAGGCACAGCAAATCATACAAAGAGAAAGATAAAGAAAATAACAAATGCTAGCTGAACGCGAACACCGCACTCATTCGCAACAGTGCACGCGTTCGTGCGCGGTCTCCGCGTGTTACGCACAACAGAGACAAGCACGCCTAACTAACCAAAGACAGACAAACACGAAACAGAGAACGCGAGCGCTTGCTTAACGGTTACCTCACCGAGCCTACAGCAAGCGTTTCGAATCGGACAAGACAGACACACGAAAACAGGGACAAGCGAGAGATAGGAACCACAGCACTAGCGAAAAGTGGCTAGCGCGATCCCAGAAGACAGAACAGAAGGATCCCCAGCGCTAGCGAAAAGTAGCTAGCGCGATCCCAGGAGACAGAGTAGCAGAACAGAAGGATCCCCAGCGCTAGCGAAAAGTGGCTAGCGCGATCCCAGAAGACAGAACAGAAGGATCCCCAGCGCTAGCGAAAAGTGGCTAGCGCGATCCCAGGAGACAGAACAGAAGGATCCCCAGCACTAGCGCTAGGGCGAGTGCGATCCAAACACACGGCAGACAGAACAGATGAGGTAGGCAGAAACAACCGCTGTTTCAACCTACACTCCAGACTCAATCAGAAGGATCCACAGCCGCTAACGCTAGGGCTTGTACGATCCAAACACAAGACAGACGGAACAGGCAAAACAGATAATACAACCTGACTGGACTAGAAGGGGAGCCTAAAGCAACCCCCAGGAATTAACTATACTAGATAGCAATGGCTGACACTCCAGCAGTGTCCATCAGGAACAGACCATGGAAGTGAAATGTCCAGCAAAGCATTCTGGGAGCAGAATGCTTTTATAGTGCCAGTCATCAAAAGAAGGCAGGTAACGGATTTGCATGACTAATGTATGCAAATTCCTCAGCAACACAAGCTGCAGAACTGACAGAAAGTCTCTCTTAAAGAGACCTGCAGAATGCAGACGTGAACAGTGATCAAAACGCTGCCTGTCTGCACAGGCAGCTGAGCAGATTCTCACAGTACCCCCCCTTCTAGGGTCGAATTCCAGACGACCCTCAAAACTGATATCTCCAAACCATTCTAACAGAAGACTCATGAAGGTCGGGGCAGCCCGACAAGGTCCAATTCCAGAGTCAGTCCACCCGAAACCGACCTCATCGGAAACAGAAGCCACCGAAACATGCCCATCAGTACTACCAGTCTCAGTATAACACCCATCAGGACTGTGAACGCCAGAGAAGAAGCCATCGACACCCTCCAGACAATACCCACCACCTTCCAAGGAGCGTCCGAAAATACCAAACCTGCCACAATACCTGTTCGAAGTGTCCCTTACAACGCAAAAGCCACCATTGATCTTATCCAGGGTACCAAGCAAAATCTCTCCCGGAATCTCCCAGAACCTTTTGAAGCTCCACAGAGATCCCAAGAGGGTAGAACAATCACCAGGCTCACATGGAGAATTACCAAGAACCCCCATGGAACCAATGACAATTCCGGATTCAGAATTACGAGGACACCCATCAAGATCAAGACTTTCAGGGACCACTTCTGGGCATGCAAGCAGGCAGGCCATATCAGAGCATGTCTCCACCGAGGAAGCATCTGAGTACGCTGGTAACCGAGGCACACTTGGGCTTTCTGGGTCACAGAGCACACTGGGGTACACCAGCACAGGAGAAACCTCAGGACATGTCGGGGAACTGCCCACCTCAGAGTCCGGCACATCAAGACCAAAACCAGTACCGGGCAGAGAATCATCATGAGTGGAGGTCACAGGCACTGGACTTTCAAAAGAAGACTCAGATACAAATTCAGAAATTTCTGTGACAATAATATCATCATTGACTACACAGGCGTGAAGCTCCATCAGAGCTGAAAAGGTAGCCAGCAAGGCAGCAATGCCTACTGAAGTGGGCAACACCTCAGAAGGACTTGGGGAGCAGGAGACGTCTCCTACAAGTTCTGCACCCTTTGGGAGGAACTCGGAGATCTCCGGGAGGTCAGACAGGACCTCAGGAACATCCTTTTTCAAGTTTCCTAAGAAGGATTCTGAACTATCCATGTTACAGGGCAAGGCTTGAACTTTATTTTGTGAACCGGGCAGATGTCCCAGGGAAGGTTCCACCATAAACTGAGACTGAATTTCATCATCAGGACAGGGATACACAGAAATATCTAGTGAAACTAACTCTGGCTTTCTGAGTTTCGTTTCACTGCAGGGAAATTCCTCCATAGCAGTCAAACCCGACCGCAATTCAAAAATAGCAGAGAAACAGGTAACAATGGTTGCAATACCTAGACGAGCCTCTAGGGACACTGCAGGAGATTTTAAACAAGGTAGTATTGACTCATCCAGATTACTGGGTGGAGAGTCAGTACTTACTTCAGAATCAGACTCGCAAATGTCAATGCGAGTGGACATAATGTCTTTATTCATGATACAGGGCAGGCTCAGAGACATCTTCTCTGGACAGAGCAAAGGTGCTTCAATATCAGGTTCACAAAACCAAAGTGCTGTCTCATTCTTAGACTCGGCTAACGATGTCGAATCCGAGGAGACAGAACGCAAAATTTGCGAATCCGCAATCGCTTTAGGTTGCGAAACCGAACACTCCAAAGACAGGGATTCTGAGGTCTCCAGGCTGGATTGCTGGATCTCAGAAACGCCAGCTGACAATGTACCTTTACAAACGTCACCTGAATGACGTACACGTAATTCATTCAGAATCATTTTCCACATACAAATCAGCGGGCTCACAAAGTCAAATTCACACCCCTTTTTTTCTCTTAAGGCGGAAGCATAACTTATACATGCTCTCAAGACAGATTCACTTCTGGCAATGTAGTACTCACAAAACGACTCTGAATCGTTCTCCAATTCATACACCAACGCTTCGAGCTGTTTTTTCTGGAACGGGGGCTCCCATTCACACCTGACTAGGTCTGAGCATTCATACTGAACCATGTTAGGGGAAGTTGTGACAACAACATGAGGAATCATATTAATTTTACTCTTGAAACTGCATAGTTTGGGAATTTTCCCCATAGCAAGATCATAGATGGAGCATCTTAAAGTAGTACTGAGAGAAGATCTGTTTTTACATGACAAGGGATCACACAAATCATTGACAAACCTGACACACTCACGCCGATCACAATCGACAGGAACATCTGAGAAACCGCCATCAGATCGCACAGATTTAACCTCTAAACAAACGGGAGAAACTCCATCAGAATTCACGCAGGTGTCCACAGTCAAGGCACACCCATTCATTTCAGGTCGCACAGTGTCCAAACTCACTTGCTTTACCCCAGAAAGACAGGAATAATCATGTGACAATGGTGTCTCTTTATTGGAAATAATTGGTTGGTGTGTGTGCAATTCGTCCAAAATAGTCTGCCACACATAAATCACCAGATCCACATCACACTCATCACATTCATCAGAATCGATCAAAAGGTACATAGGGTCGAGACAATCATTCAGGTCATCCGCGCTCTTTGCGATATAAAAATCGCAAAAGGCTTTCCAATCGAAATCAAACTCTTCCAACAAGGCCCCAATCTCCCATGAGGCAAATGGCGGTTCAAACAACCCAGTATCTAGGTAATCTCCATATGGGTTGGGGTCAGGAACGAGGACAGACTTTTTAACTGCTTTAATGTAGTGTGCGATCCTACCTATAATAGGATCCACATATGCCTTTGCCTCAGGCAATGACATCTGAACAAAATCGAAGGTTCCCTCTGCCCTGGGGATTTTGGTTAGGCTGGACATTCTGTAACGATTGCGGAATCATCTCCGTGGTCAGCGCACCAGACGTGCGCTGACGCGGCGGATTTCCTCCACAAGCGTATTATTGCGGACACCCAGGCTAGGTGCTATGCACCCGCAGAGGGCAATTCCCACCGGCAGATGGCGCTGTGGAGTGCAGGCGAACACAGCCACTGCACAGCCACAGATGCCAAATGGGAATTGTACAGATCCGGGACAAGGTACAATCAGGCAGGGCTGGATAGCCCACAGGGAACAGAGCAAAAGGACAGAACCAATGTGTGCCCACCAAATTAGTCGCCACCCAGCGACGGCGAACACACAACGGCAGAAACGAAGTAGGAAACGCAATCGCAAGAATGGCGATTGCCAATAGCGACACAAGACTGAGCAGGACAGAGCACAAGGGTAGCAAAGGCACAGCAAATCATACAAAGAGAAAGATAAAGAAAATAACAAATGCTAGCTGAACGCGAACACCGCACTCATTCGCAACAGTGCACGCGTTCGTGCGCGGTCTCCGCGTGTTACGCACAACAGAGACAAGCACGCCTAACTAACCAAAGACAGACAAACACGAAACAGAGAACGCGAGCGCTTGCTTAACGGTTACCTCACCGAGCCTACAGCAAGCGTTTCGAATCGGACAAGACAGACACACGAAAACAGGGACAAGCGAGAGATAGGATCCACAGCACTAGCGAAAAGTGGCTAGCGCGATCCAAGTACAGAGTAGCAGAACAGAAGGATCCCCAGCGCTAGCGAAAAGTGGCTAGCGCGATCCCAGAAGACAGAACAGAAGGATCCCCAGCGCTAGCGAAAAGTAGCTAGCGCGATCCCAGGAGACAGAGTAGCAGAACAGAAGGATCCCCAGCGCTAGCGAAAAGTGGCTAGCGCGATCCCAGAAGACAGAACAGAAGGATCCCCAGCGCTAGCGAAAAGTGGCTAGCGCGATCCCAGGAGACAGAACAGAAGGATCCCCAGCACTAGCGCTAGGGCGAGTGCGATCCAAACACACGGCAGACAGAACAGATGAGGTAGGCAGAAACAACCGCTGTTTCAACCTACACTCCAGACTCAATCAGAAGGATCCACAGCCGCTAACGCTAGGGCTTGTACGATCCAAACACAAGACAGACGGAACAGGCAAAACAGATAATACAACCTGACTGGACTAGAAGGGGAGCCTAAAGCAACCCCCAGGAATTAACTATACTAGATAGCAATGGCTGACACTCCAGCAGTGTCCATCAGGAACAGACCATGGAAGTGAAATGTCCAGCAAAGCATTCTGGGAGCAGAATGCTTTTATAGTGCCAGTCATCAAAAGAAGGCAGGTAACGGATTTGCATGACTAATGTATGCAAATTCCTCAGCAACACAAGCTGCAGAACTGACAGAAAGTCTCTCTGAGGCCTAGTGCACACCGGAGCGTTTCCGCTGCTGTTTGCGATCTGCTTGCGGGAGCGGATCCGCTAGGGTAATGTATTTCAATGGGCTGGTGCACACCAGAGCGGGAGGCGTTTTGCAGAAACGCATACTCCCGGGCTGCTGCAGATTTTGGATTGCGGATGCGTTTCTGCCTCAATGTTAAGTATAGGAAAACCGCAAACCGCTCTGAAAAACGGCACTTCAGAGCGGTTTGCCAGGCGTTTTTTGTTACAGTAGCTGTTCAGTAACAGCTTTACTGTAACAATACATGAAATCTACTACACCAAAACCGCTACACAAAACCGCAAAACGCTAGCTGAAACGCTACAGAAAAATAAGAAAAAGCGTTTCAAAATCTGCTAGCATTTTGCGGATCTGCTAGCGGTTTTTGGTGTGCACCAGGCCTTAAAGAGACCTGCAGAATGCAGACGTGAACAGTGATCAAAACGCTGCCTGTCTGCACAGGCAGCTGAGCAGATTCTCACAACAAACTTACAAAATCAGTGAGGGGTCAAATAATTATTTCCTCCACTGTATATCTACATCCTCGTGGCTTAGGTGAAGTCACAGAGGATGTATAGTGGTGGAAAAAGTGCTTAAAGTTTATGTCCAGTCTCCATTGCAGTTCACACTCATTACGCATGTTATGCAACGGACCACTGTGAACCTAGCCTTAGAACCTTCCCGTTCTTCGCTGCGGCCCCCTGTTCCATCCTTTGACTTTAAAGCGGAACTAAAGATATGCAAAAAAAAAAAAAGTTTCACTTACCTGGGACTTCTGCCAGCCCCCTGTAGTCGACCTGTGCCCACGTCATTACTGTACGATCCTCCATTCCCCCGCCGTGGCTCACTTTCACCACTTCACGCAGTTGAAGCCAACTTCTAAGTCGGCGTCCACTGCGCCTGCGGGGCCCTGGCCATGCGTATCCTTGTACGCGTTCCCGTGGCCAGGAGCGTCCTGCGCAGTCGCAGTGCGAGAAAATCTTTACTGCGCCAGTGCAGTGCGCTCTCAGCAACGGGAGCATGAACGAGGATGCGCAGCCAGGGCCGCACAGGCGCAGTGGACACAGACTGTGTGAAGTGAGCCACAGCCGGAGAATGGAGGATCGTATGGTAACGGCGTGGGCACAGGTCGGCTGCAAGAGGCTGGCAGAAGCCCCAGGTAGGTGAAACTCTTTAGCATACCTTCAATTCTGCTTTAACCTCCTTGGCGGTAACCCTGTGTGTGACACGGGGTAAGCCGCCGGAGGGTGCCGCTCAGGCCCTGCTGGGCCGATTTTAATAATTTTTTTTTTGCTGGACGCAGCTAGCACTTTGCTAGCTGCGCCAGCACTCTGATCGCCGCCGGCCCCTTTGCGATCGCCGCTATCTGCTGCGGCGCGGGCCCCCCCCCCCCTCCAGACCCCAGCGCTGCCTGGCCAATCAGTGCCAGGCAGCGCCGAGGGGTGGCCCGGGACTCCCAATGACGTCCCGACGTCAGTGACGTCGGTGACGTCATCCCGCCCCGTCGCCATGGCGACGGGGGAAGCCCTCCAGGAAATCCCGTTCTATGAACGGGATTTCCTGATCGGAGATCGCCGAAGGCGATCGAAGCGGGCGGGGGGGTGCCGCTCAGCAGCGGCTATCATGTAGCGAGCCCTCGGCTCGCTACATGATTAAAAAAAATTTTTTTTAAAAAAAACCTGCTGCGCTCCCTCCTGGCGGTATTTTTCATACCGCCAAGGAGGTTAATGTCAAAGAGGCCTTCAGGTCTCCTCGGAAGGCCACAGAAGTACTCAGGTCTCCAGTACTTCCGAAGATGCGCAGCTCCATACTGCGCACATGGACTCTTTTGTGTGGAGTATGGAGCTGCTTGTCTTCGGAAGTACTCGAAAACCCAAGTACTTCTGAGAATATCCGAAGATGCAGCCGGTGGGAGATTTAAATAGCATCCCGGCAGTGGAAACGAGGGGATGCAGAGAGGAAGAGGAAGGCTTTAATTGATTTAGATTAGAGCTTTCCCTCCTCTTAGAGGAGTATCTAACTTTTTTGTTAAAAAAAAAAAAAAAAAAAAAAAAAAAAAAAAAAAAAGGTACAGTTGTCCTTTAAAGGATACCCAAGGTGAGAGGGATATGAAGGCTGCCATATTTATTTCCTTGTACACAACGCCAGTTGCCTGGCAGCCCTGTTGATCTTCTAGCATAAGTAGTGTCTGAGTCAAACCCTGGAACAAGCATATGGCTAATCCAGTAAAACCTGAGTCAGCTGATTCAGAATACCTGATCTGCATATGCTTGTTCTGGGTCTATGGCTAAAAGTATTAGAGACACAGGATCCAGATGACTGCCAGGCAACTGGTATTGTTTACAAGGAATTAAACATGGCAGCCTCCATATCACTCTCACCTCGGGTTCCCTTTAAGCTTTTGTGATGTTCTAGAAGAGGTAAGACCACTAAGGCTTTCTTCACACTAAGGGCCATATGCAATTCACTTTTTCACCTTCGTTTTCTCCTGGTCAATAAAATGCCTGTTAAGCCACCAGCAAGCAAGAAAATACTCAAAATAATTTTGATAGTACTTTTGTACTTACTTCTCAGTACTTTTTCAGTTGAAATGTGCTGGACAGTTATTTTAATTAGAAGATGAAAAATTATTACCTAGGAGATAACGCAGGAGAAAGTGGAATAGCATATGGGCCTATATGCGTTACGTTGTGAATCCTAAAAAAATAGGATTGCAACAGTAATGCAACGTTGCATTGCTGCCTTCCGCTGCAATGTGACCAGTACAGTGCCGCATTTTTTTTTTACTCTTCACTTTGCAATATATTGACTTATCTGAAGGATGGACTCCTTTATTGGAGGGAGTAAAGAGTAGTAGTTGGGTCCCCCTTACAGTTCTGGGCCCCCCTGTAATCACAAGGGCTGCTCCCCTGTAGTTACGCCCCTGCCTCCCTCTACTGTCTTTCGGTACAGTTCCTCTTTAGATGGTGTGTAGCAGCTCTAACCTTCAATGTGAGAAGAGGGTGAGGATGGGATGAAGGGTACCATTTCAGTAAGGCTACAGCCACAGTGGGGCTATGTGGTGTTGCATAACGGCTGCTTTGTAATGCGGCTTGTCACACTGCAATGCACCGCGTCCAAGAGAATTTGCCTCCGGGAGACTTAGACGCAGTATACAGCCGGCTTATCCTGCTGCTGCACAGGTTCCTGGCCGTGTTAAATACTATTCCTCCTCTAGGTCCACGTGGATAGTGGGGAATGAGGCCGAATTACAGTGTTATCAAAGTAACTTCAGCTCTGTCTTCTGACTGTGCGCTGTTATAGCCGTAATTCCTATTATGGTCTATGGGGGACATTTACCAAGAGTGTCTGAGACAAAATATTAGTAGTTTTTTAGAAATGTGTGCAGAACTGTCTTAGACATCCTAAGAAATCACTAAATAGTGCAGATTCCTTCTTTAACTGTAAGGGATAGGAGGAGTTAGGAAGGTCTCTCAGGGGGAAATTTATCAAGAGTGTCTGAGACAAAATATTAGTACATTTTTAGAAATCCGTGCAGAATTGTCTCAGACATCCTAAGAAATCACTAAATAGTGCAGATTCCTTCTTAAACTGTTAGGAATAGGAGGAGTTAGGTAGGTCTTTCAGGCAATGCAGTGTGTGAGGGAAATTGCTTTTGCTGAGGTAACCAACACATCTGTTGTCAGCAGGCTCTGAGAAAAGGGGGGGGGGGGGGGGAAGAGCCCTTCACAAATCATGTCTAGCCTGCACTATTTGAAGTACTGCTATTGAGCACTTCTTAATCTGCAGCAGTTTACGAATGGATTTGCACTTTTCTTAAAGAGACTATGTAACAAAACTTTCAGCCTTATTTCTTCTATCCAATAAGTTCCTATACCTGTTCTAATGTGGTCTGGATTACTGCAGCCTTTTCTAGTTGCACAGTGGCTGTATTATCTATGTTATCTAATCTTCTTTCCTCTGACGGCTTTGTCGGGCTCAGGCAGGAATGTGCTGGTCTGCTTGTAGTAGGATAGAAGCTATACACACCCTCTCCACACACCCTGCAGGCTTTGTGTGAGTCACAGACTGAGCTCCTCTCAGCCTATCACATGCTATGTCTTTTGTTTGTAAACACTGCCTAAAACTGGCAATTACAAGCCAGGATTGCAGCAGGGAGTGGCAGAAACAGCACAGAGGGGCCCAGGAGAACATAATGAATAGAATGGTATGCTTTTTATTGTAAGAATTTTAGAGTACAGATTCTCTTTAACTGTAGTGCAGCTCTCGAAATTAACGCTAAACTGCCACTATTGTGTAGGCTTTGGGAAGTTTTTTTTACTATCATGTAGAACAGTTACTCTGCTGCTTAGAACAGTTTTTACCTTAGGTAACCAGCACATCTGCTGCCAGCAGGCTCTGAGTGAGGGGGAGGAGCCCTTCACAAATCACATCTAGCTTGCTGTGCTGCACTATCTGGGGAACTGCAATGAAGCTCTTCTTAATCTGCAGCAGGTTAGGGACGGAGCAGTGCTTTTCGGCGCTGCTAGATTTGGTCGCATCTGGCGCCTCCATAAACAATAAAGGGAATCACAACTGAGCAGCGCTCAGTGAGTAACGTCGGCGCCATCAGAAGACGGAGCCGAGGTTGCTTAAAAAGCACAATAATTCGGCCTCCAGCAATCGCTGGAAGCTGAATTACATCATTCCCCACCATCCATGGCAGCCTGGAGGGGGAATAGTAATTAATACGGCCCGGACTTGTGCAGAAGCAGGATCAGCCATATACTGGCTGTAGCCTGCGCCTAAGTCTACCGGCGCCGATTTCAAATGTATGCGGTTAGGGATGGATTTGCACTTTACTTAACTGTAGTGCAGCTCTATAAATTCACGCTAAACTGCCACTATCACCTAGGATTTAAGAAGGTTCTTCTTATCATGCAGAACTGTTCTCCCTGCTGGTTAGAACAGTTTAAGAAGAAAAAGCTGTCGGTAATGCTTTAAAAAATCTGGCCCTATGGCATAGCTCCCAACTGTCCCTCTTTGGGAGCCCTGTCCCTTTTTCCTCATCTGTCCCTCTTTCAGGACTTTGTCCCTCTTTCTATGGGTACTTATCCGTTAGCCAGGCGCATCCTCTAGGTGGCGACAATTACTATTCCCCTTCCAGGCCGCCATGGATAGTAGGGAAAGATGTAACTCTGCTGGAGTTCTATCGCCACCTAGAGGATGCGCCGGCTAACGGAAAATAACCTTTCTATGTAAAAATATATATATTTCTCTACTAAAAATGTGTTTGACTCTAAACTTTATCGACATCCTTCAAACTGATATATTACTAATTTTAAAATGTTAATATGAAGGAAAATAAACCAGGATAGAAAGGACCAGTGTGGTCTGAATTATAAAACAGTATATTTTTCTTATGAAATCTTTACAGTATGCGTGACTAGGGGTGTGATAGGGGGCGTAGTCATGGGTGTGGCAGGGGCTTGGCTTAAGTGTCCCTTTTTCTCATCTCAAAAAGTTGGGAGGTATGCTATGGCTGCACCCAAGTCTCCTGTCCTGCATTGTTCGTGCTTTCACACCGGTCAGGGTATTCGGTTGCTATGGATAACACTCCACTCTTCAAAAAGAAAACCTCAAGTTGGGCATGTAGAACAAGGCTAATGTGCTAGCAGAGACATCCAGCAGACTGATATACATACAAGATAGCTTCTCTAATAGATGTCCCTATATCATGCAGCTATACAGGATAATAACGAGCCACACATGGAATTAGCACAGCATCTTACCTCACCGCCCCTCTCCTAAATCCATAAACACAAAGCCCTCTCCCCAGTCCCCACTTCTTCAGCTTGGATGTGCGCCAAATGCTACTCTATTCGTACAGTACTTTCCCCTTCACTCCTACAGCTGCCATACTGGACTCGGGCAGTACACACTCTGCTGTAGTGCGTCACCTAACACTATCCCCGCTAATTGTTTAGTAACCAATGTAGAATGTTAGTTACCTGGTTAGAGAATTGGACGTTGATAGGGAAAAAGAGAACATCCCCGTGATCGTTGTAACGATGGCTATTTTCCAGTCATAAATATGGCCGCCGGGGTTTTAGACGGCTGCGCAGTGAGTTGTTGCGCCTCTGTGGTGTCGGCTCTCTGAAGTGACGTTGTCAGCAGGTCTAGTTGGTAAGAATGGCTGGAAGTGCTGCTGTATCGTATGTTTGAGTTAAATAGGCGCTGTGCATACGAGGCTGCTAGATCTCCTCACTGCCATGTATAAGCGCTGTGAGGAGTAATGTGTGGCCAGCATTACAACGACTTTAGTGTGTGAATGCATGTGTGCTGTCACCTGTGTCCTCACATACGTGTTCCTTTGTGTGACATCCCCCCCAGTTAAAAGTTCAACTGAACAGAGGGATATAGAGGCTGACATATTTCTATTTAAAGGATACCTGAGGTGTAGTAATTTCTACAAATGGGATACCTGCGGTGTAGTAATTTCTACAAATGGAGGAAGCAGGCATGTATAGGTAGCAGGGTTGCTCTCAGGAGTGATTACTCGTGATACAAATGAGGCTTAATTGGTGCAGGTGTGCGGCAGCAATACAAGGAGTTATTGACCCATAATTCCGCTGTCCGCCTGCGTTCCAATCAGCTTGCATGCGTCCTATTGGTCGTGTTGCAAACCTCACACTGGCGTACTTCCTCGTTCAAGCCGGAAGGAAGAAGTGCGCCGGTGTGAGGCTTGCAACGCAACCAATAGGGCGCATGCAAGCTGCTTGGAACACAGGGCGGATGGCGGAATTATGGGTAAATAACCCCTTTTATCCTTGCCGCACACTTGTGCAAAATGCCAATTAAGCCTCATTTGAATCACGGGTAATTACTCGTGAGAGCAACCCTAATCGGTAGCAGTTCTCGTACCCACTGGTCCCCTCTACCTGTTCTCCTCTGTCCCCTTCTGTTGCCTCCTAAATGCCTCCCTACCTTGCGTACTACTATGCAAGCTTTGGCCTGGTGGCATGCAACCTTGATCACGTTTCCGTGTCCGGGAGCGCTCTGCGCATGCACTCTACGTAAAGACTCGTAGTGCACATGCACGACGTGTTCCAAGCTAAGGACGCAAGCCGCTCGTCCACCACTTGCGCAATGTACGGGGCATTTAGGAGGGGAACAGGAGAGGTGGGCTTGAGGACTGCTGCCTGTTTTCTCTGTAGAAATGACTTTGCCTCAGGTATCCTTTATTAGGAATGATCAGAGCTTTTTCAGTTTGCTGTCTGTGATCATTGTTATTGGCTCACAGTGATCACCTAGTAAGGAGCCAATGAAATTGTCTCCTTACTAGTAGGAGGAAGTTCAGCTGTCACATGACCGCAGCCACGGCATAGAATCTACACCGTATCAGAGTTAGTGCCCTGACACACCGAAAAGCGTTTTGCGGGTCATTTTTGTTTTTTAAAAATTGCCTCCATTGACTAACATTAAAATCGGGGCAAAATTGCTGCAATTTTAATGTGTCAATGATAGCGTTTTTTTATAGACGAAAACGACATGCAAAAACGCTTTTTTGTGTGTCAGGGCCCATGGAGAGCGGCAGATTCTAATGACCACGGTCCTGAGCCTCATATTGCAGATTGTCTAGCTGTCCTGCTGAGCCTCTGTTTCTAAAGCTGAATACTCACCATGGCAATGTAGGAAGATGGATCCAGCAACGTCACTCCACGACGAGAGCTTCCTGATACATCTTCCTGCCGGCGGGATAGCGCGAGGTCATGCGACGGTTGTGATTGTGGTACTTTGCGCTGTGTTGTCGGGATCTTAAAGATCCAATCCACTGTGACAATCGTTATTTGCACACGCCACAAAACGTCGTTAGCATGATCACTGGGAAAATTGTGTGGTGGGTACGCAGCTTAATATAGCCATAGACACTGAACAAGCATGCAGATCAGGTGCTCTGATCTGAATTAAAATCTAATTCAGTCAAGTCTGACTGAATTAGCCATGTGCTGGTTTAACCACTTCCCCTCCCCTGGGACGAGTAACTACATCCCTGCAAATTCCCTCTTCCCCTTGCAGGGACGTAGCTCTTACCTCCCGCCGCACACTTCCTCTCACCCCCCTGCGCGCTCCCATGCTCATTATCACCGCCGATGGTTAGACGGGAGGTGACTGAATGGGAATGCAGTTCTAATTTATTCCTCTCTGTCTCCGTATGAATAGTTGCAAGCATCAGAGACGCTGCGATCATTTGTTTACTTCCAACGAAACCCATGCATGATTTACTTCCTATAGCCTCATATAAAGATACAGTAGGAAGTATTGCGTGAGGACATCTTGTGGCCAAATAGAAAAAATTACACCTACACAGATTTAATTTTAAAAAAAGCCCACAAATACACTTTAAATCAACGCATTACCTCCTACACTATCCCATAATGGCCCCCCAAAAATGTGTATTGAAAAAAAATAAAATTACATTTTTTTTTTTACATAAATAGTTACCTTAGGGGCTGAACTTTTTTTTAACATGTATGTCAAGAGGGTATATTACTGTTAATTTTGAAACTATGGGCTTGTAAATAGTGACCGACGCAAAACTGAAAAAATGCACCTTGTTTCCAAATAAAATATTGGCAACTCACATTGTACTAGGGAAATATTTTATGTGTGGGTTTTAATTACGGTAGCATGTATTATTTTAAAACTATAATGGCTGAAAACTGAGAAATAATGATTTTTTTCAATTTTCTTTCTTATTTTTTCTGTTAAAAACGCAGTTAGAATAAAATAATTCTTAGCAAAAAATACCCCCCAAAGAAAGCCTAATTGGTGGCGAAAAAAACAAGATATAGATTGTTTTGTTATGATAAGTAGTAATAAAGTTATAGGCAAATTAATGGAAGGAGCGCTGACAGGTGAAAATTGCTCTAGTTTTGGTTAAAGTGTGTGATTCAGACACTACTGATGAATGAAAGATCAGAAGGACTGCCAGGCAACTGGTGTTGTTTAAAAGGAAATAAATATGTCGGCTTTCATCTCCCTCTCAGTTCAGGTGTACGTTCATTAAAGAGGAGCTGTTAGGTATAGGGTCTCAGAGAAAATAAACACATATATCAGTAGCTAAAGATTGGCTGTACTTACATTACATATGCATTTCACTGTCCACATTTGTACTTCACAGAATTTGTATATAGTATATGCAGAGATTGATGCTCCTGACAGCTCATGGCAGGTTCCATGTTTGTCTGTCTCCTATGAAGCCAAATGTGTCGTCATGTCCTGCCTGCTTCCTGATCACAAAAAAGCTCGTACTGAATAACACTAGTGTGCAGTGAATATTAATTAGCCATGTGGCTAGGAACAATAGCGGACTCCTGCAGTGTACTCTGCCCGGAGATTTTTCAGTGCTGTGCGCTGGACTGAGTTACAAGCTGCTGAAACTTGATCCTGTAACTTCTCCTTAGCAGCCGAGGGGAGGGCCCCAGAATGCTTTGCAGTATGGTATGCGGCTTGCGTCCTCTTGGGTCTAACAGCTTTGCTGATAAGCACACATCAAATGTAAGAGAGATTTTTATCTTCACTATTGCCTTTTTGGCTTCCGGCTAAACTGTTTAACACAGGAGAATAGAGGTTTAAATTAGCTTCTGCAGCCTGACAGTTACTCTTTAATTTAGTGGTTGTGTTATCTCAAGGGTGTTAACTACACTAAGGTGGAATAAGGAGTTTGCTGTAAATTGTGCTAGATGCTATTTGTGAGTTAAGTTAAAAACTAAATTTATGCTGTATATAATCGGTCTGAATAAAAAACTAAAATGCCTCAGCATACAGAGTTTGGAAGTAATTCCCCAGGAGAGACGTCTTTCTAATGCCTGTGCCAAATGGCAAGCAGTAACAAGCGCTAGTACCCAGGAGCAGCTGAAGTGATGACTTTACCACCTTCAGACTCCCGTGCACAGGGTTAAATCCGGTTAGGAAAAGTGACAGCTTGATTAATTAGCTTTCAAATCTGGTTAGCCCTTTGCAGTGTTCTAGTGTATTTCCTGCTAAATCCGGTAACTACAGAGCACAAGAAAGAAAATAAATTGGCAAGTTGCCAATTTAGATGATGCCCTCTCCTCCACCTTCACTACCTACACCTACATATATCACAGTGCACACACACTCAAAGGCCTCTTTCAGATTGGCAGCTGACAGGCGATGAATTCACCACCTGTCAGCTGCTCACCTGCATCGACCGGGTGCTCGCTAGCGCTTGGTACCAGTGCTGTACAGGTCGTGCTCAGACGTCACATGTTGTGGTCCTCTGCTGTAAAACCACTGCGTGTCAGCAATTGACACCCACTGCAATTCGGCTGCATTGCACTGACGGGTGCAGACAAGGCGCTGAACTGCTTGAGAAGCGCACAGCTCAGTTGTCTGCCTGAAGGAGGGCTAGTATTACATTGTCGAGATTACATTTCATTGCATCTCCCTCCACTCGAACTGTGTTCTCAAGAGTCAAGGTTCTCTAAGAACAGAGGCAGGGATGCCAAAGTGCACCCCCTTCCTCTGAATTGTGCTTGTCCCTGTGTGTACATAGCAGATGTGTCCCTAGTATTAGTTAGCCCCCTGCCAGTATAGGTAGCCAGATGTAGCCCCACTCCCTACCCAGTATAGCTAGCCAGATGTGCTCCCAGTATTAGGTATCAACCTCTCCAGTACTAGGAAACCCCTCCCCAGTATGAGGAAGCCTCCCCCCCCCCCCCCAACTCAGGCATAGACTTTTATTCTTGTGAACACTAGCAGACCCCAGAGACAGAACACGAGCAACAGTACAGCTGGCAGGGTGATGTAAACCAGTCCCATGGTGCTTGCCTATAGGAGTGCAGAGCTTCTGTGTTTCTCTACATTGCTACCTAATGATGCAGCCAGATCTCTAGTACCGGCAGTGTGCACCATGCAGGGAGGATGGAAGCTCAGCACCAACAGTGCAGCTGAGTGTCAAAGGACTGTGGATCAGGTATGTCTCCTGGCAGGTGCACAGTCACAGGCCTGTCTCTGGGGATTGAAACGTGGGGAGGAGGCAGCCTCTGGGACTTAGGCACCAGGGCAGGGGTTTAAGTGCAATTGCCAGTGAGGGAGAGGATGTGCTGTGCCATCTTGACTGCATTCAGAGGCATCGCCCTAATTTTCCTCTCCATATTATTTCTGCAGGCAATTTTCTGCGATCGTCCATGAATTTTTGGATTGCGGCGAAATACATTAAAATTGAAAACGCATGCGTCATGCTGGAGAAAGCAGTGAGCGGTCCAATTTTAAAACACAAACAAAAAAAGCAAACACAAAAGAACACAAATGACATGCGATTCCCAAGCAGACCATGGAATTCCCATTGAGCTGGCCAGTGGAGCGGTGCGCATATTGCTGCATGCACCAAGATACCTACGATCGTAACTATTGTGCTCCCTGCCTTAGTGATGAGACTGATGGAGCATGGGGACGCTGGCCTTTGTCCTGGAGTGCAAATCAATCGGTTTTATTCTTTTAAGTGTTGGTGCACTTACACTTAAGGCCCCGTTCACATCTGAAATCACAAAATGCTTGCGCTTACTGCAAGTGGTTTTACCGTGATTAGCGTGGTAAAAAATTACTGGACACTTCCGCGATTCAGAGCGATCACGATCAGCGCTTTACTAATCACTGTACTGCAATCGCTCCAGAATCGCGGCAAAAATGCTGGCGCTAACGGCAAAACGCCCGCGATTTGCGCCAATCAGGCAGTGAGAACACTGCCATAGTTTAGAATAGTATTAGCGCTTTAAAAACTGCTAGTGCTTTGGGGATTAGCTAATCGCCCTAGTGTGAATGGGCCCTAAGTGTGCTTAAAATGCCAGAAAAGAGGCTCTAATGAATAATACAGTGTACTTTTGTTACTTATTTTAAAATACTGACGTGACCACCTCTGTTCAGATATGACTTCATTCCTCCCTTACCCCATAGTTAGTATGAGCGGAAGTGCCGATCATATCTGCACAGATATGATAAACAGTGCAGACAAATATGTAAGAGAGAAGAAATTGGTATGTTAGAAGCAGATTATGCAAGCAGAAATGAGTACACATTGCAGGTAGTTTACTATCTAGTTTACTGGTTAAGTGCTCTGCCTCTGACATAGGAGACCAAGGTTCTAATCCTGTCTAAAGCCAGTACCTGTAAAACAAAGAAAACACAATCGAAGGCCCCCAATAGTGTATTACTTGTGATGCTAAAGGTTATAATGACAATAGCAAGTTTATACTCACAAGGATGAGTTGCCAAGATGAGGCAACCACTAATTGCGCATGGGGGGAATTTAAACCTGTCCCCACTCAGGTTAAGAAGTCGCTCTCTGTAGAAGAAAGAAAAGGTAGTTACATCTATCCAGCAGGTGGATAACAATAATTTGGTAGAGTACAGAGGCGCCAGCAGGATACAATGTAATCAAAATTGAAACACTATAAGATGGTGCTATAAAAGTGCACTCAAGTCTTGACTTGCTCCTTATTGTGTTTGTGCCTGAGGAAGCGCGCTTGAGACCCGCGAAACTCATTGCAAACTATTGGAGTAAGAATAAAAGTTATGTTTGATTGTACTCAATTGTTTTTTTTTTACCCTGGGGAGGTAAGTCCACCCTTGCCCCCATCTTATAGTGTTTTAATTTTGATTACATTTTATCCTGCTGGCGCCTCTGTACTCTACCAGAAGCCAGCACCTATTCAGTGAGGAGTCCTTATGCAAGACTCCCTAAAGGGGTACACATCTTTGAAAAAAGTCGTTTGTTGGGGGCAACATCGCTGGGCTTCACAGAACGAAGACCGCATGCACAAAAGGATCGTCCATCACGCTGGGTGAGTACTGTGCGTGTCATTGGTCGGGGATCACAGTGCTAGTGTATACACCTGATTATCCACTGAGGCAGTCATTATTGGCCACCTCAGCCGACTTTAATGAAGCGTGTGTATGTGGCTTAACATTGCAGGGTGTCCTACTGGGTGCGCTCTTAGTGGCCGCAGCTATCAAGTGCTTTGAGCCCCACAGGAAAAAAGCACTATACTAAATATAGCATTCTCATTACAATAAGCACAGAGTACCAGCATGCAGTGTGCATTGTGCACTGTGGAGTGAATATGCTAATGTAATAAATTGGGCCTGAAATCAATCTTGTAAGTGCATTACATTATTTATCAGGATCACATTTTATGTACACTTCATTATAAGTAGATTTGCAACTTTTATCTTGGGTGTTACCAGTCTTTAGACTTGGTTTAGCCAGTGCTACTCTTGCAGCAGGTCCACCACTCCTGCAATAAAAGTCATACAATGTAACTAATCGGAAGGCTTGCAACAATCATGTATTGGAGCAAGAATACACTACGTTTCAGGCATCGTCTTTTATCAGGTGTGAAGGGTAACAGCTGAAACATGTAGTGCAGTGGTTCCCAACCCATGTGCCGCGACACATACATGTGTCGCGGCAGCTTCGGGTATGTGTCGCAGTGTCAGCTCTCGGAGGAAAGCAGCGCAGTAGAGGGAGAGCTGTGGGCAGCGGTGGAGAAGGGGGCCATCTCCCCCCCCCCCATCTCTCACCTTAGGATGCTCTCCCTCCCTTGCTCTCTCCTCCGGAACTAACTGCAGTCAGGCGTTTGCAGCGGGCGGGACTTACCTTCCGTATCGCTCCAAGCGCCGGAAGTTCTGGTGCCGCAGCCGCTGCTCTGGTCTGGATCAGAACAGAGTAGTGGCAAATCATCCCACACCTGCGACGAGACAAGATGGAGACACCGAAGGTAAGTTCCGCCCCTCTGCCAGCCACCGCACTTCGTTCCGGAGGAGAGAGCGAGGGAGGGAGAGCACCCTGAGGTGCCGCTCTCCTTCCCTCGCTCTCTCCTCCTGGGAGGGAGGGGGGCACCTGGCTACATATACTGGGCACCTGGGTACATATACTGGGCACATATACACCTGACTACATATACTGGGCACATATACCCCTGGATACATATACTGGGCACATATACACCTGGATACATATACTAGGCACATATACACCTGACTACATATACTGGGGACATATACCTCTGGCTACATATACTGGGCACATATACCCCTGGATACATATACTGGGCACATATACACCTGGATACATATACTGGGCACATATACCCCTGCCTACATATACTGGGCACATATACCCTGCCTACATATACTGGGCACATATACCCCTGCCTACATATACTGGGCACATATACCCCTGCCTACATATACTGGGCACATATACCCCTGCCTACATATACTGGGCACATATACCCCTGCCTACATATACTGGGCACATATACCCCTGCCTACATATACTGGGCACATATACCCCTGCCTACATATACTGGGCACATATACCCCTGCCTACATATACTGGGCACATATACCCCTGCCTACATATACTGGGCACATATACCTCTGGCTACATATACTGGGCACATATATCCCTGGCTACATATACTGGGGACAACTGGCTGTCATGTGCATTTACTGGTGAAAAGCTGTCTCTTATTATGTGCATTTACTGGTGAAAAGCTGTCTCTTATGTGCATTTACTGGTGAAAAGCTGTCTCTTATTATGTGCATTTACTGGTGAAAAGAGGTCTCTTATGTACATTTACTGGTGAAAAGCTGTCTCTTATGTGCATTTACTGGTGAAAAGCTGTCTCTTATTATGTGCATTTACTGGTGAAAAGTTGTCTCTTATTATGTGCATTTACTGGTGAAAAGCTGTCTCTTATGTGCATTTAGTGGGGAAACGCTGTCTCTCATTACATGCATTTAGTCTACGTGCCACAGAGATCTGAACGTTTGGTTTGATGTGTCACGACTCCAAAAAGGTTGGGAACCACTGATGTAGTGTTTAGAAGTAATCTGAAACTTTAAGGCATCTGTTACTATGTTTTCCAGATGAGTACAAGATAAATGTGCCATTAGCATGGGTCTAAATGACACCGAGGCAGGGTAAGAGTCCTATCTTTTGTGTTTTGCAGTGTTGCTAGACCATGGATGTGTTGCGTCCCACCTTGGTCACCATTGGAGGTCGCGTGTACAGGAAAAATGCTGTTCGTGAGGCCACTTACCAAAATGAAGAAGAGGAGAGTTTTTTCATAGGTATCGGCAAGTAACATTTGAGGTGGATGATTGTCATGTAACACCTTCGATCTGTCCCAGATTCACTGTAAATGTCTTTTTCTGCAGATACTGACCAATGTTTAGATGAGCCCTGCGATGATTACCTCATTGAGGAGACTGATAAAGGTTACCAGTGTTACATTGATCTTCCTAGTCAACTATTTAAGTGAGTTTTGAAAAAAAAATAAAAAAATCTTACTATATTACAATCTCAAGTTTTGTTAGGGGAAAACATTCTCACTTTGGGGTATATTCTCTAAATCCCGGTAAACTGTACTTGTCCAAGTAGAGCAAGTAAAGTTTATCAGGCTTTACACAAATTACGTAAAGTGTGATGTAATTTTTGAAAATTGCATTATATATGCAACGCCTGTATTACTCGTGCAACAGTCAATGTAGTTGTTGCTTGTATAACGCGAGTTAGCCAAATTACATAAAGTGTCACATAATGTTGGTGAAGACCAGTATGCTGCTTACACGTAAACTTTTTTTCTGGGGTTTTGTCTTTTTAACAGGAAGATGTACAGTAAATTATTATTAATTATTTTTTTTAAAGTGATCACATGATCAAGTCTATTCTATATAGGGACATCTCTGCCATTTGTGGTGATGCATATTCTCTCACAGCGCAGGTGAAGGGTGATTGCAGAAAAAGAACAATGCAGGGATACCTGCATTTGAAGTAAAAAAGGCTTGGTTTACACTTCGGTCTGCTGCCCTCCATTTTAAGTAGTTTTAGAAGACCAGAGCTGGTTGCAGACTTAATGACTGAGTCCAAGAAGTACAAGACAGCACCTCCTTCATAAATGAGAGAACTTTTATTGTGATGAGTAAAAATGCCAACGTTTCGAGGCCACGTAGGGCCTCTTTCTTAAGGCTACGTGTTCTTGACAAAATCCGATGTGCTGCAGACAAGAGGTTCCAAGGCTTCAGGTTCAAGGAATGGGGTAAACTCGCCTCAACATACCGTCTCTACAGCCATGCAATCAGTCCAAGTGGCAGCTGCTGTCTTCTACTTCGTTGGACTTAATAAGTGGTGGCATCCACTCGTTGTACTAACACTCCACTTGTATTACATGTTGGCCATACGGTAAGGTGGGCAGGTTAAACTTAATTGTTTTTCTCTGGTTGCAGATTGTTCAAGGGACACATCATTGTCAATCTTAAATTACAAAATGAGTAGCAACCACATATATATTTGTGTATTCTTTATTAGCAACATGTTTTTTTCTATTTAAATAGTTAATACTGAACCTTAACTGAGAGGCATATGGATGTTTCCTCTTAAACAATATCAGTTGCTTGTCAGTCCTGCTGATCTCTTTGGCTGCTGTAGAGGCTGAATGACACACGTGAAACAAGCATACAGCTAATCCAGTCTGACTTCAGTCAGAGCACCTGATCTGCATGCTTGTTCGGGGGCTGTGGCTAAAAGTAATAGAGAAACAGGATCAGCAGGAGAGTCAGCAACTGGTATTATTTTAAAGGTAAATATCCATATCCATCTCAGTTTAGGTTCCCTTTAACGTGTACCTTAACCACTTAGCAACTTCTGCCACGCTTTTCTACGTCCTTGTTTACAAACACCTATAAATACATCTAAATATTTGGTTCTGTTTTCTATTTTTAGAAAACTGAGTACGTATAGCACCATCTTGTGACCAAGAAGTAAAACTACTTCCAAATACACCATTATTCAGTTACCATAGAAAAATTAAATACAGTTTCATTATTTTTGAAACTCCTTCACCCCTAACCCAAAATAAAATATTATCGCCATACTTCGTACTAGGGACACAATTTAAACATTGTAATTACTGGGACAAATTGGCAAATAAAAGGTGTCTGTTTTATCTACAATAGCACATTTTATTTTGAAGCTACAATGGTTGAAAGCTGAGAAATGGTGATTTTTTTCATTTTTTTCTTCTTCTTCCCTGTCAAATGCATATAAAATAATATAATTCTTAGCATAAAGTACTGCCCAAAGGAAGCCTAGTTTTTCCTGCAAAAAATAATGTATAGATCATTTCAGGGTGATAATTAGTGATAAAGTTATTACCGAATGAATGGGAAGAGCTTTTGAAGGGGAAAAAACCTGTGGTAGAGAAGTGGTTAAAGTGAACCTCCAAACTAAAAATCTACTCAGCAGCACTGAAAAGGCTTGGTGTTTCTTTAACAGTTTCCCAGCATCAGAACTTTTTTTTTCTTACCCAAGCCTCATTTTTAGCTGCACAGAAGCTAAGCTCCGCCCCATCAAAGAAATCTGCCCAGGCATTTTTCCCCTGATGCTGTGCAAAGCATGATGGGATTTCTAATGTTGTTGTTCTCCTTCTGCTGTTTAGGTGCAAATTTGTTTTTTTAAACTTTGAATTTGAGATTTGAAGCCTGCTGGGAGGGGTGATCAGGACACAGGACAGTTGGAACTGTGTCTCATGCTCCGTGTCACCTCCTTTCAACTAAAAAGATTGCTGCACTTTTAAAATCACAAACATTTGCATTTTCTTTTAAAACAGGGTGGTTGAGAGACTATATTACCTATCTATTTAAATTAACATAACTAAGGTAACTTGATGACAGTATGTTTGTGTAGGCTGAAGTTCCTCTTTAACGCTGAAAGTCTTTTTTATTTTAATCTGTTCTTTTGCTGAAAGCTATAGCCGCCTAGTAATGGAAGTGGTCTTGAAATGATTACATGCATAAAAGGATTTATTGGCAAGGATTTAAGTGACATTGAACACTAGCTTTGCATAACTATCCATGGTTTGCCACTTATTATTATAGATACTTGTGTGTTTATTTAAAATGACGCTGAAGCGGAAAAACTTATGATATGATTAATTGCATGTGTAGTATAGATAATTAATAGAGCATTAGTAGCAAACAAAGGAGTGTCTCATTTTTATTTTGTTATATAGCTTTTTTTATTTTTATAAAATTGCATCATTCTGTCATATTTGCAGTAACAAACCACGCACTGTATTTTAAAGTATAAAACAGAGCAGAGCTAATGACCTTTTGAACTCCCCTGCAGTAAAACCTTATCTGAAGCGGTGTCTCACTGTTTCTTTGATGTATAAGTGGTTCAGAAAGTAGGACGGCCTCTGACCAAAGTTGGGTCAGAGAGCTCAGAGCAGCTCTTTTGCATAGATAACTGAAGTTTCTGAACTCTTCCTGCACAGGAAACAATATGAGACTGTTCTTTGCTACTAATGTTCTATTTCTTAGCTGTAATATCTATTTTGTAGTTGCGCTCCCCTGTTCCACCCTCACCCAGTAACCATAGGTCTGCTGCAACTCTTTTCTACGCTACATGCACGTCCAGGTCAAACTCAAAGTTCTTTATAGAGTGCGCTACCCTTTCCCATAAAATGTATATTACTCCTAAAAATTTTTAATCCCGGAACAGTCCTACTGTACTGATCCTCTGTATTGCGTCCTTTTCCACTTAGAAGCCACTGTTTATCTGGGTACTCCAAAAGATCATCCAAGACACGGCACATAAAGGAGACAGAGAGAAAAAACATAGTGCGATCTGTCTGGATTGATTTCACACGGGGACCATCGCCCTAGGGTGGCTCCAACAATGGCCTGTACTGCCTATGCCTAGAGGCGCCCCTGCTAGCTCCTCTCCCACACTCTGTGTGCATTCGATCTCAAACAAAACGATAATGAAACATCATGGTGCAGTATATCTTACAGCATAAAGTTCTCACGATCAACCACACCTATATATCTCCTGCTCACCCTCTTTAACTGCTGCCCACCCTCACAGACAGCTGTCTTCGCTTAACAGGTACACAGACCTCTCCACAATGCCTCCCGAGCAAGTGCTGCTGCTCCAAGGAATGTTTTTGTCTTAAAACAGAGCTGCTTGAAAATCTAGGACTAAAAACACCTCCAATAGTGTAAAACCACTCAATTTATTCCATAAAAATCAGAAACATACTCACAAACATGAGTTAAAAAGTGCATATCAAAGTTAAAAGGCTCAGGGGACATCTCCTCCTGCTGCTGGTCGCTTCCCTTTCTTGCTCCGCGGAAAATCGCTCTTGTACGATCTTTCTGCAATTTTGTTTCTATTTGTGATTCTGGGAGCATGTGTAGTAGTTGTCCCAGTATGCAAAACAATTCTGCCTTGGCAGGATGCCCTAAGGAGGGGGGCTTTAGGTTGCAATTAGTTAAATGGTCATACTTGGAAAATAAAAAAAATCAGGATTTCACATTAAAATGTAATGTTCATTATTGTGCAAGCATGATACATTTTTGATTTAAGTCGAGTTTAATTACTGATAGTGGAAATCTGAAGGCTTATATCGGTTATGGTATATCAGGTAGCAGCTGAGACTTTGGAAAAGCCTTGATGGAATTATTTATAAGCCAAAAATTACCCTTAAAGAGGGTAACTCAGAACTTCCTCTCTGCTCTAAAAGATAACCAGCAGCATTTAAAGAGAACCACGAGGTTGGTTTGAGATATCATATTAGGACACAGAGGCAAGTTGTGTATACAATGACCAGCCTCTGTGTCCTTTCATTGCTCCTCCCCCCCCCCCCCCTCGGCTCTGCTTTCCCCCAATAACGAAAGCGCCAGGCTAGCAACATGCAAATTGTCACTAGCCTGTTATTTACCTCATGCTGCCACTCACTGCCGTTCCCCAGTCTCCTGTGTAGCGCGGCTACCTGCCTGTGTCCCTTCCTTCCCTCCCTGCCTCCGTAAGCTTCCTCCAATTGGCTTACAGAGGCGGGGAGGGAAGGGACACAGGTAGGGAGCTGCGCTATACTGGAGGCGGGCGAGTGGCAGCATGAGGTAAATAGCAGGCTAGCGTCAATCTGTGTGTTGCTAGCCTGATGCTTTTGTTATTGGGGGATAGCAGGGCCCCTTGGGGGCAGGAGGAACAGTGAAATGACACAGAGGCTGTTCATTGTATACACAACTTGCCTCTGTGTCCTAATATAATTTGTCAAACCCACCTCGGGTTCTCTTTAAAGAAAAACATTTCTTTTTTACAGCTGATATAAATCCGCAGTGTGTCTATTTCCTGCTTTCATGGAAGCAGACATAGGGTTAACATACTGTGTTTCCAAATTAGAAACTCTGCTGAAGCAGCCAACTGACACAACTGAGAAATCAAATTAAAGGCGGTTATTAGTCACAGATAAGGGAGAATTAGACAGGCTAAACTCTGTAAATGCATACACGGTGCATTTCTCTCTGTTTATCTTCTGTCCTTTGCATGAATTCAGGTCCACTTTAACAGGGATGTAGGTTTCATATTATGAAGTTTTGTTTCTGCCTGGACTTGGGATTTAAGTGTTTTAATGTCTCCTGGGTCATTTTGTACTATGTATTTTAGGTACATTATAGGTAAGAAAGGCGAGACTAAAAGAAACCTTGAATCAGATACTCGCACATCTATCAATATTCCCAGGCAAGGAATGGAAGGAGAAATTGGTAAGTTAAATATATCAATTTTTTTTCTCTAAATTCTCTGGTGTGGTTGGGGTTCTTCCCCAATTGCAGCAGATGTATTTGCCCGTGTGGAAAGCATGTCACTCCCTTGTGTCTCTGCTCAGCAAGTGGTTGCGATTGGGCGTAACAAAGGATGGTGGGGGAAAAGGAAATTGTTTACAGGCAGCCAAGTAGCAATAACAAATAGCAATACATACTGAACATGGTATACCAATATTACAAAAATGGGTTTAAAACCAATAAAGCAAGTATATTACATTATGAATTGGGGTCTTAAAGGACCACTATTGTAACCATATATGTAAACCTATACAAATACGGAGTATGTTTCTTTCAAAGTAAAATGAGCCATAAATAACTTTTCTCTATGCTGCTGTCACTTAGTAGGTAGTAGAAATCTGACAGAACTGACAAGTTTTAGACTAGTAGATCTCTTCATGGGGGATTCTCTGCAAGGTTTTTATTCTTTATAAAGACGTTCCCTGAAAAAGATTTATACAATGGCCTCTATTCACTAAGATCATGCTGGAGATAAGGCAAGAGAAAACATACCTCTACACAGTGAGAAAGTTATCTTATCTCTTCATTCCTTAAGTTACCTCCTCTGTAGTTATTTCACACGCAGTTAATTAACAGCCTGTCTTTAACTTTAGAATTCTGGAGTTGTTTTAAGGATTGAAGAGTTAACTTAAAGACAGAAGAGTTAACTTTAGTTTTGCCTGAGGTAAAATCTTTCCTGAATACTACATGCATCATCACCATGGTGATAACTATAGAAACGTGTCGGTTCTGTTAGATTTCTACTATCTACTGTAAGTGACATCAACATCATCGGAGACACGTAATTTATGGCTCATTTTAGTCTGGAAAAAATGTACTTCTTATTTGTATGCGTTCACATGTATTTTAAATTTTACGATTTTCGTGATTGTTTTATCTTATCCCCCATGTTTATCTCATCATGTCACCTTGGGTACTTTAATGCAAGTGTTGATACATAATTGCTCCAGTTCTTTTTGTACTCTTAAATATAAGAACACTGACACTGTAAGGCTGTTGATTGCTGATGTGATTCAGTGCAGTGGAAGCGCTTCACATTGTGTTGTGACACACTGAAATGATTTGATGTTGCACACCCATTGATTGATACTGACCCTCCAGCATACCCCCTCTACTTTAGGTCATTATTGAAGTCACTAAATGCTTTAAACATTTCTGCAAAACTGAATAATGTTAAGGATTCCTGATTTTATGTCGAAGATACCAATATTGACTGTGTTCCAGTGCTGATTACTCACGAATTGCGTTGGCCCACAGATGACAAATACACACATCTGCATAATACAAGTCCAACTATGAATGACTTCCTACTAGAACCTATTTAACTCATTTAAAGGACACCTGTATTTAGAGGGATATGGAGGCTGCCATATTTCCTTTTAAAGAATACCAGCTGCCTGACTATCCTGCTGATCCACTGCTTCCATTACTTTTAGCCATACATCCTCAGCAAGCATGCAGCTGATCAGATGTTTCTGCCATTATTGTCAGATCTGACAAGATTAGCTGCATGCTTGTTTCTGGTGTTATTCAGACACTACTGCAGCCAAATAGACAGGCAGGGCTGTCAGGCAACTGGTATTGTTTAAAAGGAAATAAATATGGCAACCTCCATATAACTCTTACTTCAGTTGACCCTTCAGTTGCGCTGTCTTCTTCCGCCTCTTTGCTTTCTCGGTAGAAGCCCTGTTAGCTTGGCAAGTCGGGGCCAGTCGGCACAGGTGCAGTTCGCCAGCTCATCCCCGTCCCACTCCCGTGGTGGGGAGCGTTCTGCGCCTGCACGGTAGTACTTCACAGGTGCAGAGTGCTCCCGGCCATGGGTGCATGGCAGGGCACGCAGCCGGGCTGAGCATGCGCAGTACGCCCTGACCTGGCCAAGCTTACGGGGCATTTACCGAGAAAACAAGGAGGTGGAGGAAGACGGCGTGGGAGCGAACGGTAAGGAGGGGGCTGGAGGAAGCTCCAGGTATGTATAAAACTTATTTTGATTCGTCTCAGGTTTCCTTTAAAGAGAATCTGTACTCTGAAATTCTTACAATAAAAAGCATACCATTCTATTCATTATGTGCTCCTGGTCCCCTCTGTGCTGTTTCTGCCATTCTCTGCTGCAAACCTGGCTTGTAATTGCCAGTTTTAGGCAGTGTTTACAAACAAACTAACCAGCTTCTAATAGGCTCAGCTAAGCAGAGTGTGTTAGTCACACAGAGCCTGCAGGGGGTGTGTACAGCTTCTAGCTAATCACAAGCAGCCCTGCACATTCCAGTCTGACTGCCTCAGCCTGACTGTGCCGACTATAGAGAGAAGATTAGATCATATAACAGAGATAACACAGCTACTGTGCAATTAGGAAAAGCTGCAGTAAGCCAGACCACATTAGAAAAGGCATAGGAACTTATAGCATAGAAGAAATAAAGATAAACAATTTGTTACAGAGTCTCTTTAAGTCAAATAGGTTTCTGCTAGCCATGAGCATGGCTGTGGACAAGCACATTTGGACTGGGTATGTGCCAGTAAGGTCTGTGCATGTATTTGCAAGTATGGACTGTGCATGGCCAATAGAATAAAGCGCATGTGCACAGATGAAAAAAGCCATGCATGACCAACTTCGTTCTACTGGGTACGGACCAGTATGGATGTGCTCACCCACGGCCGGTGGGATGAAGAGGGACTCTGCGCTAGAATGGTGGGCTCTATAAAGATCAGGGAAGCCTCTTGATTATCCAACTACTGTGTCTTAGTCAGAATCCTCACATTCCCTGGTGTCCTAGTGATCCCGCTCTCTCTCCCTTAGAGTTCTCCCTGCTGTCTAGTGGCCGTCCTCCCTCTCCCATAGTGTTGTGTCTGGTGCCACCCTCACTCTCCCATAGTGTGTTCCCTGGTCTCTAGTTGTCTCAATCCCTCTCCCTAGTGTCTAGTGGCTGCCCTCTGTCTTTCACAGCATGTTCCTGGTGTCTAGTGGCCACCTTCCCTCCACACATACCCCATTTGTAGAGTACAGGCAGCAGAGGCATTGAAACACTTACCTGATCTGGGGCAGGACACAATGCACTGGGTCTCCATGTCTTCCATTGTCTGATTCGGCCTTTAGTGTTTGTAGATCCCTCTCTACTCCCTGATAACGGGAAGTAGTGAGCAAGCTACAAACCATATTTGTAGTGAAGTCGTGATTTGCCCAATTTAGCATGAAGAAAGATTCGGAGAATTGTGGTGTAGTGTGTTCTGTCCCAGGTCAGGTAAGATACTCTTCCACTGCCTCTGCCGACTGTTCTCTGCAATTAAAGGATGTGGGAAGGGAGGGCGGCCACTAGAATCAAGTGAACACTGGTATGGTAGAGGGAGGACGACCACTAGACACCAGGATGTATGGGAGAGGGAGGGGGACACTAGACACCATGGAAAACTCTAGGTAAAGATAGGGGAAAGCACTAGGCAATGCTGTTTGGGGGAGGAAGGGGGACCAATACAGACTGGTTAACCCTGTATGAGGGAGGGAGTTCACTAGACACCAGGTACAATTCATGAAGGAGGAAGAGGGCCACTAGACCAACAGAGAACAGTGTAGGGGAGGGAGGACCATAAGACACCAGCGAAAGACTCTAGGAGAGGGAGGGGAACCCACTAGACACCAGGTACGCTGTATGTGGGAAAGAGGGAGGTGCCACTAGACCACCAGGGAAATGAAATGGGAATGTTAAAAGTTAGGGGCTTGAGTTTCTACACTAGGTTTATACTCGAGTCAAAAAATTTTCCTGGTGTCTGAAAGAAAAGTACCTTGGTTTATACTCTGATCTGTTTATATTCAGTTATATACTGTAAGTATTTAACGGTTTCCTCCTTCCCCACTTCAGAGGTGCTTTTAAACTCAAAGCCCATATTTTGCTTGTTTAGGTTGGCCCCGGGCCCATATACAATTTACTTTTTCTCCAAGTTTTCTCCTAGGTGATCATATTTCATCTTCTCTTTAAAGTGTACCTAAAAATGATAAATTACAGTATGCTTTAAACCTAATAAGTTGCCAAGATATATAAAATCAGACATAACAATGTGTGATTTTCTCACCCCAGGATCCGTATTCCACATATGGTCTTGAAATCCCCACCCCCAGTGTGAAATTGGGCCAAGGGGATTTTTTTTTCCTTTCCAAACCATAGGTGCAAAGGATGCTGGGGATTGATGTCATAACTCCACCTCATGTTCATGTGATCTAACCCAGGCAGGCAGACAGACCTCTGAAATAAGAATTATAGCAAAGAGACCTGATAATACAGGCTGCAGCAGTTCTGCTGTTTCTCCTCTCCTTACACACTGTGAAAAGAGATGTATTTTCATACAGGCAGGCAGAGAGCAGGGGAGGGAACCAGGCTGGATGGGAGGACACAATGCTTTGGCAAGGCCTCAGCATTAAAAGAAAGAAGGAAGTGCTACTACAGATGCACCGTATAAGACGCTCCAGAATATAAGATGCACCCAGGTTTAGAGGGCAAAAACCAGGGGGAAAAAAATACTAAACCTGGTGCGTCCATATTCCAGGAGCGTCTTGTACATGTCCTTCTGTGTGTCCTCATGTGTGCTCCTGTTCCCCCCCCCCCCCCATATCCCCATGTGTTCTTCTGTGTGTCCTCATGTGCCGCCATGTGTCCTTCTGTGCCTCCCATGTGCCCCCATGTGTACTTCTGTGCCCCCATGTGTCCTCCTGTCTGTTCTCATGTGCCCCCAATGTGTCCTGTGTCCTCATGTGCCCTGGATGTGTACTTCTGTGCCCCCCCATGTGCTCCTGTGCCCCTATATGTCCTCCTGTGCCCTCCATGTGTCCTGTGTGTCCTCATGTGCCCCCATGTGTCTTTCTGTGCCCCCTCATGTGTGCTCCTATGCCCCCCATATGTCCTCCTGTGCCCCCCATATGTCCTTCTGGGTGTCCTCATTTCCCCCCATGTGTCCTCATGTGCCCCCCTGCCTTCCCCGTGCCTGCCTTCCTCCCTCCCGAGTCTCCTGCCCCCCCCCCCCCCCCCCGGATGGAGTGTCAATAGCAGCGGCAACTTACCTTTGGCAGGCTCCCGCGCTGATCCTAGATCATTGTGCTACCCCCGCTAGCCTCCTCTGCCTCCCCCCTACTTATCTGGCCTCCCCGGGTGTAGCAATAAGTATTGGTGGCTAACCTCCGCAGTGCGCCCGCAATGACTGCAGACATCCGTCTTCCAGGCACTTCTCGCTCTAGTGACTGGCTTGAACTGATGACGCGCAGTTCAAAGCCGGTCACTAGAGCGAGAAGTGCCTGGAAGACGGATGTCTGCAGTCATCGTGGGCGCACTGCGGAGGTAAGCCACCAATACTTATTGCCACACCGGGGGGGGGCAGATAAGTAGGGGGGAGGCAGAGGAGGCTAGCGGGGGGCAGCGCAATGATCTAGGATCAGCGTGGGAGCCTGCCAAAGGTAAGTTGCTGCCGCTATTGACTCTCTATCCGGGGGGGGGGGGGGGGGGCAGGAGACTCGGGAGGGAGGAAGGCAGGCAGGCACAGAAAGGCAGGGAGTCCCCGACGGCGGCGGGTCAGCGGTTCGGTATCGGCGGGCGTTAAGTCGGGGATTCCCTGCCTTTGCCGTATAAGACGCGGGGACTTTTTCTCCCCACTTTTGGGGGAGAAAAAGTGCGTCTTATACGGCGACAAATACGGTAAATGTGAGTCTGTTATATCCACTACAATGTATCAGATGTAAACTTTATATGTTTATCTAATTTTGGCCTTCGGTGCCCTCTAACCCCTTCCCTAATGCCAATAGGCGTCAAGTTCTGGGGGCAGAGATTACCGGGGATCGCGCATCCCCACTGAACTTCGCGGGCGGCTGGCAGACTGTAAAACAAAACAAAAAAAAGTCTGAAACAACTTGTACAGCGCTACGATCTAGTGCAGTGCTGTACCGGGGACAGCTCTGTCACTGAGCTGTCCCCAGGAGAGCCTCACAAACAGATCGCTCTCATAGGCTTATGCCTATGAGAGCCGATCACCATGATTGGCTCTCGAAGGGGAGGGAGGGAGGGTGGCTGGAAATTTTTTTTTTATTATTTTTTTTTTTTCTTATTGAAATAAAAGACTTAAATTAATAATTTTAAAAAAAAATCAAAACGTTGCAGCAGAAATCAGCTCTGTTGGGGGCAACAAAAGGAAGGGGGGGGGGGCAGATCCATTTGTGTGCTAAGTTGTATGGCTCTGCAGCGAGCTGTTAAAGCTGCAGGGCACTGAATTGTAAAAAAAAATGGCCTGGTCATTAGGGGGGTGTAAGCCTATGGTCCTTAAGTGGTTAAAATAACTTCCCAGCATTTAGCATTGAAAACAGCACCAAAAGTAGTAGTCAAAGTACGGTATTATCAAATTGATTTTGTGTATTTTTTGCTTGCTGGGCAGTGTTCTCCCCAGAATTTTTTTTCAGCCGGGTGGTATGAAAAAGAAGCCAGGTGTGGCAAGATGAGAAAATGCAGGACTGGTGCTTCTCTGCACAAGTCTGCTTACAGCAGAGGAGGAGGTGAGCTGATGACAGCCAGGTGGTCACCAAAACTAGCCGGGTGGAGCACCCGGCTAAAAGAGCCTGGGGAGAACACTGCTGGGGGTTAAAAGGCATTTTATTGAAAAGATGTGAAAATATCAACTTGGAGAAAAATAAAGAGAAAAAGTGAATTGCGTATAGACCCAGGTTTTAGTAGGATTTCCATAAATCATAATTACATTTTTTTTTTTTTTAATTTATTTTTTTTTAAATTTCCCCCTGAGGCTGGTAGCACACTTGTCTGTGCTGAAAACAAAGAGTATTCTGCCATGTGCGTTCCTGCAGTTTTTCCCTCGTATGCATGTTTCCATTTGTGTTTTCATGCATTTTTTTTATGTGTTTCCATTGTGCATGATAAATTAATCATATTTAATGAATTAAATACATTATCAATTCCCCCTCCCCTTTTTTTTTCTAAAACAAATGATTTTTTTTTAATTTCATATAAGATAACATTGCACACAGTATGGGGAAGAAGGAACTTTCTGTGCAGTTATAAAATGTACAAACAATTATATTAGAAAATGCATACCAATGCAAATTTTGTGCAGCCCATAGACTGAGATTTTGTGCAATTTCACATGTGTTGTCCGCTATGTGGAAAACGCATTTTGCTAATTTGCTCCCTGCCTAAAGGTGGCCCCACACGATACAATAAAATGATCCGATTTTACGGCAATTCGATAAAAGCGATCGTATCGCCCGAAAAAATTTAAAGCTTTTTTTCTCATTCGATTGAAAAATCCGATCGGATTTCCCGTTTTCTTCGATTTTTATCGATCCGGAATGCCAGATATTTTTCCTCAATCTTTCTAAAGATTGTATGGTGTGTGTTAGATTGTCAATGTATTACTATACACACCCTAACAATTTTGTCAGAGTTTCCAATCATTTTTATCATAATTGGGGAAAAATTGAACATAGGTGTGTGGTACATTGGTCAGATTTTTGAAATGTTACAATCCAGTCAGAAAAATTGATTGCAATTCTTAAATTGAACAGATATTTAAAAAATTGTATGGTGTGTGGCCACCTTAAGGCTATCAAGCTGCGGCTAATCCTTTTGATTAAAGTATGTATATAAACGGCGCTACAGAAATAGGGTAGAGTCCACTATAGTCCACTTTCCCTTTAGACAATATATGAATGTTCTTGCGTGTCTGGGCCTCTTGCTGAGTGTAGCTGCACCCTTCGGAAAAATGTCCAATACTGTAGATAGTGCTCCACTTCACTTGATACAACAAAATTGGGGTATCCCCATAGGGACCGCACTCACCCGTCCAATTTGACCACTGCTAGACTGGTCAAAATGCGCAGTAGTATCCTCCCCGCTTGGGTTCCTCTGCTGCTTGGTGCTGTCGATGGAAGATTCGTCCTGGATAGTTCCTCTTCAGGCTAGTGACCTTCCGTTTACCTCATAGAGAATAAGGATATCCCATAGCATAATTCCGTAAAACTTGTAAAAGGTTTATTCAAACTTAAAATACTCACAAGAGTAAATGTGGTTAACAGCCTCTAGAGTAATTAACGGGCTCTCCCCCGTGCCTCCCGGGTAAGGCCGATTGGTTGCACCGCCAATGCCGCTATCTGGCTGACCGTTCATGTACCGCTGCGCGCTTCCGTGTTGTCCTGGTTTGTCCTACGGCTCCACCCTACGCGTTTCGTCACTCCGAGTGACTCATCAGGGGCGTGGTTTGCCGTGGACACCAGGTACATTTATATTATCCGTCGGGTACAAGGATTACGTAATTCCGCCCTACAGGGGGCTGGGTTACGTAAGTGCCAAGGAGAAAGTGGCGTCCTTCCGTAATGGTGTAAGGCTTCCGCATCAGGGAGGAGGATCAATAAAAACGTAGGACGCCATTGCGTCTTGGGGGTATGACGCGGCCGCGTAAAAAACTTTAAGCCAATGCACCCAAGCTAGTGGCAGCGGGGCCGTCGTGAAGAAATGACGTATGTAGCAATGGAGGGGATTATGCGTTCCAGCATGATCTCCTGCCTCGGTTGAGAGCCCGTTTTCCATATTCAGCATACCAAAAAGTAATAAAAAATAAATAAATGTTCAGCATATTTAAAACAGTCTAAACTCCATTTGGTCCAATTATCAACATAACAATAATTACAAACATTAAGAATACATTAGAGAGTCAGTTGCAAAATCCCACAACATACTTTTCCACCTCTTATGCCATCTCGTGGTCAAATTAAATATTGTACATGTCCATCCACTATACTAAAAACATATAAATAAAAATAATCAACCTAAAGCAAACAGGGGGCTTCTAGCCTTCATGGAAGTTCATGCTTTAATTATCGATAATTCTATATATCCCTCAGTGTGACATTCAATTTAGATTACTAATTGTTTGCAATAAAGCAATTAAGATCTAAATCGATATTGTGCCCCCTTGGTCTTAAAGTTCCCATATCATAAATCCATTTAGTTTCATGTTTGGATATGTCTCTAATCCTGTTGCATCCCCTCCATGAATAATTAGCTTTTTCCAACCCACAAAATTTGAGGGAGCTGGGATCGGAGTTATGGTGTGTCCTGTAGTGATCCGAGACACTGTGGCCTGTAAATCCTCTCCTGATGTTACCTATATGTTCCCCTACCCTGGTCTTAAGTTGTCTTGTAGTCCGTCCAATGTATTGGGTGTTACATGGGCACCATACCATGTAAACCACCCCTTTGGAATTACAAGTTATATTCTGTTTAATTGTATACTTTAATCCTCTGGATGTTGAGGTCACCTCCATGCTTTTTACTGGCTTTGCTTCTCGACACCCCACACAGTCTCTACACGGGAAAAACCCATCTTTTTGCCAAAATGGGACAACCGTCTTTGGTGGATTCACACAGCTCGGGGCCATATAACTTTTTAGATTTTTAGCTCTCCTATAGATAAACCGTGGGGCCTCTGGCAGGATTTTCCCAAGCGTTGAATCCTCCTTTAGTATTGGCCAATGTCTCCTGATCACATGTTCTACCTGTCTGTATTGAGTCGAGTAATCTGTGATAAACGGTAGGTTTTCCATTGGCTGGGGTCCATTTGTGTTCCTTCGGCCTGATCTAAGAAGTACCGATCTCTCTATTCTTCCCACTTCCATGATCTCCTTTTGTATTTCCACATTGTCATACCCCTTCTCCACAAATCTTTCAGCTAATAATTGGGATTGCTTCACGTAATCTTCCAATTTGCTACAGTTCCTCCGCATTCTCATGAATTGGCCTCTAGGGATGGCCTTTTTCCACCTAGGGTGATGGCAGCTCTGGGTTGAGAGGTACCCATTTTTATCCGTTGGTTTGAAAAATGTGGTGGTAATTAGCAGAGTCCCTCTTTTTTCAATGTTGAGATCCAGATAATGGATAGACCGCTCACTTACTTCCATTGTTAGCTCAATATTCAAATTATTTCCATTTAAATTTTCAAAGTAGGTCAATAAATCTTCACTCCCCCCATACCAGAAACAGGTCGTCTATAAATCTCCGCCAGACCTTGACCCTATTATCCCTTCCCTCACCTAAGACTTGTTCCTCCCATTTCCCCATAAAAAGATTCGCTAGGGAGGGGGCAAACCCCGCCCCCATTGCACAACCCTTCACCTGCAGGAAGAAGTCTCCATGATGCCAGAAATAATTCCTTGTTAGGGCAAAATTGAGTAATTTCATTAGGAAATCTCTATTTTTGAAATGTTACAATCCAGTCAGAAAAATTGATTGCAATTCTTAAATTGAACAGATATATTTAAAAAATTGTATGGTGTGTGGCCACCTTAAAGGAAAACTTAAGTCAAATAAAAAAAATGACATTTACTCACCTGGGGCATCCCTCAGCACCCCGAAGCTGGATGGTGCCCTCGCAGCCCCGCTCCGATCCTCCTGTCCCCACCGGCGGCTACTTCCGGTTCGGCGACAGCCGCCGACAGGCTGGGAACGCGGCTGATTTTCCGCGTTCCCAGCCGCTGCTATCACCCTCTATGCTGCTATAGCGTCTATATATACGCTATAGCAGCATAGAGGGTGATAGCAGCGGCTGGGAACGCGGAAAATCAGCCGCGTTCCCAGCCTGTCGGCGGCTGTCGCCGAACCGGAAGTAGCCGCCGGTGGGGACAGGAGGATCGGAGCGGGGCTGCGAGGGCACCATCCAGCTTCGGGGTGCTGAGGGATGCCCCAGGTGAGTAAATGTCATTTTTTTTATTTGACTTAAGTTTTCCTTTAAGGCTATCAAGCTGCGGCTAATCCTTTTGATTAGAGAGGAAGTTCTGAGTTCTAAGAATGTTCCATTATAAATAAAAATGGAGAGCGAGTCATTGCTGATCACTGTAAACATTATGTCATGTTGGGTGGAATTCCTACTTCAAAGCCGTTTACTACACCCCAAACCATCCCCTAATTGTCTTTGTTTTGTTGTATAGTTAACCCTAGCCTTGTGTACTTTTGCCCAGCCTTGTTTATTTTTTTCCCATCTAATGTTATGCAGAATACTGCACCTCTGATTATTCTAAGATTTTATTTGTCTAAGATATTGGGAATGTGTCAGTTGTTAAGGACCGGGCTGTTTCTGTGAGATCTGCTCTGCGTGGGCTCTCCAGCCCGCAGCGCAGATCGTGTGCAAGGCAGGGCGATCAAACTTTCCCCCCTTCTTTCCCCACTAGGGGGATGAGCTGCTGGGGGGGGGGGGTATGATCACCGCCGCTCCGTGTGGCCGAGCGGGAGGGGCTCAGAGGTCGGGGATCGCCGATCTCCTTTACGGCGCTGCAGCGCCGTATGATGTAAACAGCGGGGATTTCTTCGGCGGCTCGCACACTGTTCACGGAGACACCCTTCGTGAACTGGCATAGGCTCGAACGAGCGGCTGTTTCCATGCAAAACCACAAACGACCAGCCACCGCCTATCGGCGTTAGCTGGTCGTTAAGTGGTTAAGTTTCCCATTTACGATCCAATTACCCAAATTACCGACCGTTTGATTGGAAACTATCGGGTCTACCGACGGAGGGAAAAATGATGAGCAATCTGATCAGACTAAAAGAATCGTTCCAAAGTTTTGGAGTGAAGGACTGATCGATAGAAAAGTTGTTAGTCATCGGTCGTCACGTTTAACACTACCCAGTTCATTTGATAACAAGATTGTACTGTGAATGGGTACCTTTACATTGTCTGTCTGTGTACCAACTTCTAGTGCCTTCAATAAATATCTAAGTCGTGCACTGCTTGGCTCCACCAGCAGATGGCAGACAAACATCAAATATTATCTATTTGTTTAGTCCCTGAAACAATAATTTATTTTTTGTGATGCTGTGATTCTTCTTGTTGAATCTAGGTTTTGGTGGCATTTTTGTATATAAAATAAGTAAATAAAAAGATCACACTTTTTTTTTCTTTCTAAATAATTCACATAATTTGTGTAAAATGTAGCTCCAGAAATAATCAAACAGACCTGCACAGACATTCTAGTTGTACAAACATTTAACAAAATGTGTTTTTTTTGTTTTTATTTTTGTTTTTGTTTTGTTTTTTTAATGCTCAGTGGATCACACTTTGGGATAAAGGCAGAGTGCATTTTTAGCTTGCTTTTTTTTTTTTTTTTTTTTTTTTTTTTTTTTTGGAGAGGAGAGACCCTTTTTCCCAAATATTGGTGTCTCATTGCTATTTTTGTTACATGGCAAGAAAATTAAGTAAAAAATAAACAAGCTACAAAGCTAAATGTTCAAAACGCTTGTCTGAATGTTTGCTGCTGTTTTACCTGATGTTTACTATATATTTTTGTGGTGTGGGAGGAACTGGACCTCTCAGAGCACATCCACTCAAACACTGGGAGAACGTACCAACTCCAATAGTATGCTGGTCAGGGATCAAACCTGGGACTCTAGTGCTAACCACTGAGCCACACTATGGGCTTGATTCACTAGGACAAATAGCATGCCTTATCAAAGTTAGTACGTCTTATCCAAGTTAATACGCCTTATCAGAGTAGCATAGTGAGTGCTACGAACCCACAGGGGCTCAGGGCAGGACGAGTGGAGCTCTTGTCATTGCCAATTAGCAGGCATAAGTTCGTAGCGCTCGGTATGCTACTCTGATAAGGCGTGTTAACTTTGATAAGGCGTGTTATCTCTGATAAGGCATGCTATTTGTCTCAGTCAATCAAGCACTATATCTGCCTAATGGTCACTCCAGCTTTGTATCTGCATGATGTTGGTAGGGGCATTATGTCTACCTGATGTTTAATATTATGTTCACTTTGGTACTTAGTCTCTCTGTCTGGTATTCGAGGATTATGAATTGATGGTAGATTTAATAAAAATGGAAAATGAACTTCTGTCAATCGGTGCGATCATTCATAGAGTTCACTATATATGCTATCTTCCTGATATTTGTAATAGATCTATATAGTCTGATTTATGTCTACTGTTCACCATGGCCCCTAATCTCACGTTATCTTGCTTGCTGCAGTATCAGTCTGATGTTCACTGTGATGCTATATTTGTGCGATGTGGAATGTGGCATTGTACTTGACTGATATTCGTTATAGTGCTATGTCTTTCTGTTCCCCATGGTACTATAGCATATTCACTAAGTTGTGTCAGCCACAAAAACAAATTCCATTTTCCCACTGTTCTGTGTTTATTATGCGTTCTACAACCTAACCTTGCATTGCAAGCACTCCAATATATTCAGAAATGTTTCTGCTGTAATAAATCTTAGTCAGAATGACTCTATTTGGTACATTGCCGACGAGAAGGAAGCTTTTCATACCGCCTCCCACATTCCTGCTCCTCACTGATTGGCTGGGAGCAAATCATTGTCAAGCTGCTGACATCTAATCTATGCTGTGGTCACATGTTTACAAAGCAAGCTAGATATGACAGTGCAGTTTGTAAGAGAAAACAGAATAAGGGAGGGGAAGAAAATTTTTTATATGTGTATCACTCGAAAACCATTCAAGTCAATGGAAAAAATGTAAAAGGCTGCCATTCTCACAGTAATCAAGCCAGAGCCCCCACACTTGGCACAGTTGGTCACTTGGTGACCGAGGTTACAAATCCAGGAAAAGCGGGCGGAGCATAAAACAGCCAATTAAAATTCAGCCATTCATTTTAAATGGGAAAATGTAAACTGCAGCCATTCTTACACTGTTAATCGCAGGGTTCTCAAACTTGCCACACTTGGTGACTGGATGAATAAGATTAAGATTTAGGAAAGTGGGTGGAGCCTACAACAGCCAGTCAAAATGCACCTATTGAGTTTAAAGGGGAATATTGAAACTGCTGCAATTCTTACACTGTTAATGGCAGAGGCTTCAGACCTGCTGCAGTCAGTCATTGGGTGACTGGGGTCCAAATTCACTACAGGGGCGGGACCACAAACAGCCAATCAGATTTCTTTGCTGGATAAACTGCTTCCATTCACACATTTTTGATGCCAGGAACCTGAAAGCTCACAAAATTGGTCATTGAGTGACTGTGTGACAAGGTTACACAAAGTGGGCGGATCCAAAAACAAATTTTACTGGGGAAATATAAACTGCAGCCATTCTTACACTGTTAATGGCAGGGTTGTCAAACTTTGCACAGTTAGTCATTGGGTGAATGAGATTAAGATTTTGGAAAGTTGTTGGAGCCTACAACAGCCAATCAAAATTCAACTTTTGATTTTCAAAGGGAATATTTAAACTGCTACCATTCTCATACTGTTAATAGCAGATGCCTCAAACCTGATACAGTTGGTCACTGGGTGACTGGGGTTCAAATTCAGAAAGGGGCGGAGCCACAAACAGCCAATCAGATATACAAAGTATTGATACCAAGGACCCCAAAGCTGATAAACTTGGTAATTGAGTGACTATATGTCAAGGTTACAAAAAGTGGGCGGTGCCAGAAACTTATTTTTTTCCTTGCCAGAGTTCCCAAACTTGACACAATTGGCCACTGGGTGCCTGCGATTATTATTCAGAAATGTGGGTGGAGCCTACAACAGCCAATCAAAATTCACCAATTGATTTTCATGGGGATTGCTACCATTCTTACACGGTTAATGGCCGAGGCCTCACACCTGATACAGTCAGTAATTGGGTGACTGGGGACCAAATTCACTAAAGGGGGTGGAGCCACAAACAGCCAATCAGATTTGTTAGATTGATTTCAGCCATTCTGTTATTGGCAGGGTTTTCAAACTTGACACAGTTGGCCACTGGGTGACTACAATTAATATTCAGGAAAGTGGGTGGAGCGTACAGCAGCCAATCAAAATTCATCTTTTGATTTTCAAGGGGAATATTTACATTGCTGCCATTCTTGCACTGTTAATGGCACAGATTATTATACAGATAAGTGGGTGGAGCCTAAAAAAGCCAATCAAAATTCACCTGTTGATTTTCAAGGGGAATATTAAAATTGCTGCCATTCTTGCACTGTTAATGGCACAAGCCTCAAACCTGATACAGTTGGTCATTGGGTCACTGGGGTTCGAATTCAGAAAAGGGGATAGAGCAGGCATGGGCAAACTTGGCCCTCCAGCTGTTGAGGAACTACAAGTCCCACAAATGCATTTGCAGCTGGAAAGCCAAGTTTGCCCATGCCTGGGATAGAGCCACAAACAGCCAATCAGATGTGTTTCATTTCACTGGGAAAATACAAATTATTGATGCCAAGGACCCAAAGCTCACAAGCATGGTCATTTAGTGACTGCGTGTCCAGGTTACAAAAAGTGGGCGGAGCCAAACACATTTCACTGGGAAAATGTAAACTGCAGCCCTTCTTCACGGTTAATGGCAGGGATCTCAAACTTTGCCAAGATGGTCACAGGGTGACTGAGATTAATATTCAGGGAAGTGGGTGGAGCCTATAATAGCCAATCAAAATTCACGTGTTGATTTTCAAGGGAAATATTTAAATTGCTGCCATTTTTACACTGGTAATAGCAGATGCCTCAAACCTGCTATAGTTGGTCATTGGGTGACTGGGGTTCAAATGTTGGAGAGGGGCGCAGCCACAAACCGTTTATCTGATTTGTTTCATTTCTATGGGAGTATACAAATTATTGATGAGGGTTAGGAAAAGTGGGCGGAGTCAAAACCGGTCAAATACATACACGGGAGGGCAGTTCCAGGTCATTAGTAGGCGGAGACAAATACAAATTTCCCTGGGAAAATGTATACTGCAGCCATTCTTACACTGTTAATGGCAAACTTTGCACAGTTGGTCACTGGGTGACTGGGTTTAATATTCAGAGAAGTAGGTGGAGCCTACAAAAGTGAATCAAACCTCACCTATTGCTTCTCAAGGGGAATATTTAATTGCTGCCATTCTTGCACTGTTAATGGCACAGACCTCAAACCTGCTACAGTTGGTCATTAGGTGACTGGGGTTCAAATTCAGAAAAGGGGGTGGAGCCACAAACAGCCAATCAGATTTTTTTTTTATTTCAATGCAAATTGATTCCAAAGAAGCTCACAAACTTGGTCATTGAGTAATTGTGTGTTAGGGTTAGAAAAAGTGGGCGGAGCCAACACTAGCCAAATACATTCCCGGGCAACGCCGGGCAATCAGCTAGTTTACTATATAAAATTAACTGAAATCAAAACAGGGACGGTATGTAAGTAGAACAACTATTTATCTACTTTTTTTTTTTTTTTTTTTTTTATTACCTCATGGATAGTATGGCTGTCCATGCTGCTTTAGGGCTCTTTCACACCAGAGCCCGTTTTCTGCGGTGTAATGCAAAGTCGAAACTTTGCGTTAACAAACCAAGGTAAATTGAAAGTGCATAGACTTTCGGTTTACCTTTCACACCTGATGCTGCATTTTGGTGCGTTGCGGTTCAACACACCTGGGATCTTTTAATCGTCGGGAGCTCTGGCCCCGCATCCGGTTCACTTCTGGAATTTCAGACTTTAAAGTCTGAAAACCACTGCGCCTGCATTGTCGTGTCCTCACTCCCGCTGATGTCACCAGTAGCGTACTGCGCAGACACAGACCATACTGGGCCTGAGCAGTACGCTCCTGGTGACATCAGTGGGAGCGAGTACATGGCAACGCAGGCGCAGTGGTTTTCAGACTTTAAAGCCTGAAATTCCAGAAGTGAACCGGAGGCGGGGCCGGAGCATCGACCAGTGTCTGCGCGGGCACAGGATGTCTGCGGGGGACCATTAGAAGCTTGTAAGTAAGTAAGTAAGCTTGTGAGTAAGTTCAACTCATTTTCCCCCAACCCCCTACAGTATTCCTTTAAGTGTCGCCAGGCCTGCAACTTGGCCTCTCATGGCTTCAGGAATAGTGAAGCGCAAGATTTAGCTTATTTAACCCATCTTTCGGTACAAGATAGGTTATACTTACTAGACACCTAATATAACTAGCTGGTAGAGTGTTTTCCTAACGTCTGTTTCTAAATTAGTGGGCTGTTGGATGGATTTGAGGTAAATTACCTTAGCAACATAGGGAAGACTGAAGAGACACAGCTCATCTTAAGCTATGGCTAACCATAACCACATGGGGGAAGGTGGGTTGGGGAGGTGTCACAGAAGTAGAGGGGTCTGTTTTATGTAAAGTGGTTGAGAGCTAATTCCCTGAGACCATGCTGATTGTGAGTGCACTCTTTTGGGCACAATCAGTTGAGTACTCGTTATCTGAGACCTATTGATGGCATTGTTCGGCAATATAGCAAAGAGTGTCGTTACAAAATTTAGCAGCTAGAGGATGACGCATCTAGTGGATCTTATGGCACAGGCAAGAGCTGGGCTGATCATAAATGCATTCAGGAAAGCTGATGCAGAGCTGTAGTGCATTTGCACATGCAGTGCGATCTTTGGACTTTGGCGTTTCCTTCTCCCAGTGCATTGGCCTGCCGCTGCTGCAAAGATATTGTGGTGAAGGATTGTGATGAGAGCACAGTAACCAAGATCCCTAGATGCGGCCGCTTGCCTTTAAGCTCTCCAAGCGTGGTTACCATGTGTTGCTGATCACCAAAGGTAAAGTTGAGAGTGAAGGGGTATCCCCACTTGTAGTGGACATTATGCACCCTCAAAGCTTGCAGATGGGGCCTGAAGTCACAACACTTAGTCCAGGTCACTTGGGCCATTGAAGATTTGGTACCTCATCTCTTGGAAAGTTGTCAGGCTTGTTCCTGTTGGCCTCTAGCAATTGTTCTTTTGTGTGTGGCCTTATATTCAATTGATATTTGTGTATATGTGTATATATGTATATGTATATATATATATATATATATATATATATATATATATATATATATATATATATATATATATATAATCTCCCTTGGATAGTGTAGCTGTTTGTTGTTGTAGTATATTGATAATCGCTCTTAGGGGCGTAGCAATAACCATAGCCGCCATACCACCTGCATTGGGTCCCCTGAAAAAGAGGTACCCCAGATGGTACCTGATATGTTCACTATTAAGTTTGCTTTTGTTTCTCCACCCTCTAACCTTGTCTCAGTGCTCATGGACTATACACAGTGTGCATTGCATGAAAATGTAAATTGCTCAGTCAATTCATATTCATATATAGGGGCAGGTAGCATTGCAAAAGAGTGCCTAGATATGATGGCCCCATGAAAATGTTGCTATGGGGCCTTATGTCTAGCTACACCACTGATCGCTCTTTACCAATATTCAACAAATTGCAATGAGCCAGTGTTCATTCTGAAAGTGTGCAGTTTGCTGGGATATAACTGTACTTGTTGTACTGGTGGGTACATTACTTTTATAAATTTGTCAGCAAAAGTAAAGCACTTAAGCGGAAAGTTTAAATGAATGCATGGAATTACTGATTTTGACTGGCTGCATTTTTTCATAGTGCCATAATAGTTAAATTGTGATTAAGTAGCCAAAATCTAACACACAGGCAAAAAATGCAGCATATTCAATCAGTGAAAAAAATGATTCAGTACGGAACCAATCTTCCATATTGTTTTAATAAATGAGCCTTTTGGGTCCTGTTGCTCTATTGGTTATATGAAGTACACAACATATTTTGCTGCTCCTTTTTATATTCCGTTTTATCATGCAACATAACAAGGGGAAGTCTTGGCTTTATTGTTTTGAAGATACTATTTTTCTGCAGTCAGCACTTAAAAGTCTAATTATCTTTCTTCACCCGCTGTCATTACTTCACTGTTTAATTAGACATTAATTAAATTTCATTGAGCAGTTTGCATACCTGTTTTGGCGAGCACAGCAATAATAAGCATTTTGGAAGTATTTGCGTTTTACCTCTCTGTTTTTTCTTTAATACTACATTACTTTAGTGAGTTTTTGAACCTTCCTATTTGCAGTGAAATGTCTGTTATTTTTAAGTTATTTCTTTTTGTGTAATTTCTTTTTGTGAACTATGTTTTTCTGGAATGACAATGAGGCATTCAATATAATACACAAACATTACTAATACACAAACATTAATTAATCTGCCATTATATACAATTTGTCAAATGTGAACCCCTCTGAAGAGCACCAGTTGGTCCCTCTAGAATTCCTGGTTGAGGATGGTCAATTAGATGCATATAGTTGTGAGTTGATGCTGGATTTTGCTAATTCTGTATGCAAATTCACGCAGCTTGAAAAAGGACCAATCAAACAGCACCAAAGTGGAATTCGGTTGGTCTAATTTCAAGCTGCATAAACTTGCATACAAGATTTACAAAATCCTGCTTTATCACAGAATTATTTGCATCTCATTGCCCATCCCTATTCCTGGTATGCTTTTCTTGCCTGGCCCTAGCTGTATACTCTAATTGGTGCACTAATGCTGAGGTGGTGACTTGAGTGAGGTCCCAGTCAGATACTTGCAGTTTTCAGGGATCCATGGGGCTCATTGGAAAATATAATAGTTTTTAACATAGGATTTTGGGTACTATTGTATTTTGATGCATACAATTACATACAATTACATGCTAGTGTTAGGAGTAGTAGTAATGGTGCCATAGCTGGGATGGATAGTTTGTGAGTTAGAGCCCTTTCCTATTGCAGATTGTGATTCTTACCACGATTTGCAGCTATTAACAAACGTGATATTCTGTGCATTGCGGCACGATTTTACATGTGATTATGTGTGGCACAGTTGCAATTTTCCAGGGAAAAGGCGCACTGTACAAGCCAGAATGAAGCTAAAGCTACATACAAACTTTTACTAATGTCTTAGAAAAACATGTAGAGTATACACAGATCTTCACTGACTTCAATGTCACTGACCAGGTCATTAGTAATCTATTGCATTGTATCATTAATGACCAATGGCCATCATTGTAATACCTTCCTTTGTAAATCCAGTTTAAGGCCTTGGACCCACTAGGAATCGCTGCAGCGCTTTAAAATCGCCACTGCACTGTGTGCAGCAATTCCTAGGGTGTTTGCAATGGCGATTACCCAACATTTTGAAGCGCTGTACATTAATATGTACAGCGCTTCCGATTTGCAATTTTTTTTTTTCAATAAAACTAGTATACTTACCAGGCGTCCGTCTTCCATCCATAGTCCAGCCCCTAAAGCAAGAGGTCATAGGTGCTTCTCTATGACCAATCAGAGAAGCGCCTGTGATCTTTTCCTTTAGGGGCAGGGCTTCGGACAGAAGAAGGAAATACAAAGACTCGGTAATTATAATTAATAATCGCTTTGATAATCGATTTATGCAGCGCTTATATACTTTGCATTGAGTGCTAACGCACTCAAAATGCTGCATGCCCTGCAATTCCGATTACCCCTAATTGCAATCGTACGAATGGGTTCCGCCACACTCACTTTTATTGACAAAGTATTTTTGGGAATCGCTGGCGATCCCAAAACATTGCCAAAAACGCCATAGTGGGAACCTACCGTAAGTGAGTAAAGTCTGACTGCTAAAAACTTAAAATGAGGCACACAGAAGTATATGTGAATTGCACTTCAATAAGATGCAAATAAATATAAATAATCTAAATAGAATAGCTCAGGTTGATTTTTTGTTATTGTGATGTGTATATAAAGCATTGTGTAGAACATATCATTTTAATGTCTGAAACAAGCTGGGATTTTGGCATTTTCTGTTGTTCTTTCCTGTATCCAGGGAGATGTTTGGGAGCAGAAACCTGACTGTATAATTCCTATGGCTAATGGCTCTGTGATGCAGCACTTGACTGTATGTGTTTCAAATGTGATGGTATAATCCATTGTCCTTGCTTCCATAATTTAATAATTTAGTTTCTCTAGTCATGTCCCCATGGGATGCTGTACATTGGCAAGTGTAGGATTTTCATGCAACCTGGGTGTATTTTGTGGTATATGCTGGCCATCTGATTGGCATAGCCAGAAGCTATGGAACCTCCGTCCTCTTGTCTGTGGCCACGTTCCTTGATCTCTTGGAGCAAATCCTAAAAAGACTGCTGATAATTTGAAGCATTTTCGGGAAGGAAAGCAATTTGATGTTGGTAATAAATTGTTACAAGTGAAACTGTAAATGCTAGTTGCAAATGTAAACCTGCCTAAAGTGACACGAAAATTTCCTGTCTTGCTGTTTTCGTCTCCCAGGAGAAGCTGCGACACAAAATTACATACGGACAAATAAAAGGCTGGCAACGGTTTTAGAAATCGTTGGCTTTGTTTCTGTTTAATGAAACTGATTTACGGTTTCTGTATTAGCAGATTAAGCAGTGTTCCTGCTACAGTAATGACAGTTTTACCAGACCTTCTCCATTAGTAAATTGATGCACCTTGTATAATATTTCTGATGTAGACTTCTTTAAAGGACTCTCAAGGTGACATGTGGCATGATGAGATAGACATGTACAGTGCCTAGCACACAAATAAGTAGGCTGTGTTCTTTTTTTTTTTTTTTTTTTTTTTTTCTTTCTCTGCCTGAAAAAGTTAAAAATCAATTCATGTCCGGGTCGGGACCGGGTCGGACTCTAGCGTAACCCTCGCTGATGAGGAATTGCAGCCATAAAACACTTTTGTGGCAGTAAATGGCTTCTAAGAGCAGGAAAGAGATAAAAAATGTCAATAGTTCATATATTTTAGCCCGGGCATACTTCAATTAATGCGTCATTGAGAAAAGGCCATGAAACAGTAAAAGCTTACAGTAAAACTGTGGGATAACTTTAAAGATTTTTAGGAGGACAGATACAATTGTTTATCTCAGGTTCTTTTTTTTTCGCCTCGGATGTCCTTTAAAGAGAACCCGAGGTGTGTTTAAAGAATGTTATCTGCATACAGAGGCTGGATCTGGCTATACAGCCAAGCCTCTGTTGCTATCCCAAACCCCACTAAGGTCCCCCTGCACTCTGCAATCCCTCATAAATCACAGCCGTGCTGTGAGGCTGTGTTTACATCTGTAGTGTCAGTCTCAGCTGCTCCCCCACCTCCTGCATAGCTCCGGCCCCTGCCCCCGTCCCTTCCCTCCAATCAGCAGGGAGGGAAGGGATGCAGGCGGGGACTGGAGTTCTGCAGGAGGCGGGGAGAGCAGCAGACTGACACTATAGAGATAAACACAGCCAGCTCTGACAAGCTGTTTGTCAGCAGCATGGCTGTGATTTATGAGGGATTGCAGAGTGCAGGGGGACCTTAGGGGGGTTTGGGATAGCAACAGAGGCTGGGCTGTATAGGCAGATCCAGCCTCTGTATGCAGATAATATTCTTCAAACTCACCTCGGGTTCTCTTTAATTACAAATGTATAGTCCCCTAGGTAGGGTCATTTAATTTATGGAAATGATTTTGCAGTGACCTTACTATTTTCTAACATTTTTTTGTAGTAATTACAGGGCAGAATCGCAATGGGGTTATTTCTGCGCGGACACGCATTGAATTGTTAGCGGAGACGTTTCGGAAGAAGCAGCCCTTCACCCACTTCCTTTCATTTGCCCTGAACCAGCCAGAGATACAGGAGAAGTTCATGCAGTTTAAAGAAGAGGTCCTAGCTAAATGCTCCAAGGTAAGTAAGTCTGTGTGTGTCTGCCTGTTTAAAGCAGGGGCACCCATTAGTTAGATTGTGATCTACCGTTAGATCACAAATGACTCCTGGGTAGATCCTACACCATTGGCCTGAGTGACATACGCGTAGTGCTCTGTCTCGTTGACTTGGATGAGATTAGAACGATATGCTGTCCTGAAGTTTTGCACAGCAGTTTAATGGAATATGATGATGCAAGGTGATGAGCCATACATTTAGAAGTATCAAGTGCTACTGCTGGTTACAATTTTCTGGATACTGAGCACGACATTGTAAGCATGATATTGTTACTATTTGTTCAATTACTATTCTGTTTGACTTATGCTTCATACACACTTGAGATAAAAGTCTCTGGAAAAGGCAAGATCACAGACCAATTATACCCCATTCCATGTAGTATGAGAGCCATACCTTCACAGTCTATTCTATGGAGCTGCACTCCCCATCAGATAAAATCTTTGCAAGATGCTGCACACAAAGATGCCCTTACACATTCAAAAGATCATTATCTGCAAAAAGATCTCTTCCTGCAATAGATCCATTCCTTCAAAATGCATTCATAGTCTATGAGATCTGCAGATCATCATACACACCTTGTTTAGCAGGCAATCATCTGCAGATCATCTGCAGATCAGATCCACCAGGATGGATTTTCAGATCTGCAGAGGATTGCCAGATATGCAGATGAAGTCTGTTAAACAAGGTGTGTATGAGGATCTGCAGATCTCATAGACTATGAATGCATTTTGCAGGAATGGATCTATTGCAGGAAGAGATCTTTTGCAGATAATGATCTTTTGAATGTGTAAGGGCATCTTTGTGTGCAGCATCTTGCAAAGATTTTATCTGATGGGGAGTGCAGCTCCATAGAATAGACTGTGAAGGTATGGCTCTCATACTACATGGAATGGGGTAAAATTGGTCTGTGATCTTGCCTTTTCCAGAGACTTTTATCTCAAGTGTGTATGCAGCATTACTGAGGAGAACTCTTTGATATGCATCTAATTGACTGGCAGCTTGTGGTCATCACTGATGGACAGCCACTGTGCATGTGATGTGCTGCAGTTGAATCTTGCATCTGTAGAGAGATTCTACCTGGTAGATGATTTTCAGTTCATCATTTTCAAAGTACCTTGCACGCTGAAAAAGTGTGGGCACCGCTGGTCTAAACTTAGCCTGTGGCCAATCAAATACCGTGAAACATTAAGGACCACAGTCTTTTTGCCCCTTAAGAACCAGAGCCTTTTTTTCCATTCAGACCACTGCAGCTTTCACAGTTTATTGCTCGGTCATACAACCTACCACCTAAATGAATTTTACCTCCTTTTCTTGTCACTAATACAGCTTTCTTTTGGTGCTATTTGATTGCTGCTGCGAGTTTTAGTTTTTATTATATTCATCAAAAAAGACATGAATTTTGTCAAAATAATGACTTTTTTAAATTTCTGTGCTGACATTTTTCAAATAAAGTTAAATTTCCTATGCATTTGAGCGCGAAAGTTACTCTGCTACATGTCTTTGATAAAAAAAAAAAAAACATTCAGTGTATATTTATTGGATTGGGTAAAAGTTATAGCGTTTACAAACTATGGTGCCAAAAGTGAATTTTCCCATTTTGAAGCATCTCTGACTTTCTGACCACCTGTCATGTTTCATGAGATGCTAAAATTCCAGGATAGTATAAATACCCCCCAAATGACCCCATTTTGGAAAGAAGACATCCCAAAGTATTCAGTGAGAGGCATGGTGAGTTCATAGAAGATTTTATTTTTTGTCACAAGTTAGCGGAAAATGACACTTTGTGACAAAAAAAAAAGTTTCCATTTCTTCTAACTTGCGACAAAAAAAATGAAATCTGCCACGAACTCACTATGCTCCTCTCTGAATACCTTGAAGTGTCTACTTTCCAAAATGGGGTCATTTGTGGGGTGTGTTCACTGTCCTGGCATTTTGGGGGGTGCCTAATTGTAAGCACCCCTGTAAAGCCTAAAGATGCTCATTGGACTCTGGGCCCCTTAGCGCAGTTAGGCTGCAAAAAAGTGCCACACATGTGGTATTGCGGTACTCAGGAGAAGTAGTATAATGTGTTTTGGGGTGTATTTTTACACATACCCATGCTGGGTGGGAGAAATATCTCCGTAAATGACAATTTTTTGATTTTTGTTTTTTTTTACACACAATTGTCTATTTACAGAGATATTTCTCCCACACGGCGATACCACATGTGTGCACTTTTTTGCACCCTAACTGCGCTAAGGGGCCCAAAGTCCAATGAGTAGCTTTAGGATTTCACATGTCATTTTTGTTTCAAGACTACTCTTCACGGTTTAGGCCCCCTAAAATGCCAGGGCAGTATAGGAACCCCACTAATGACCCCATTTTAGAAAGAAGACACCCCAAGGTATTCCGCAAAAAAAGTGGGATCATAGAAGATGGTGAGTTGGTGATGGTGAGTTCATAGAAGATTTTATTTTTTTGTCACAAGTTAGCGGAAATTGATTTTAATAGTTTTTTTTTCACAAAGTGTCATTTTCCCCTAATTTGTGACAAAAAAATAATAAAATCTTCTATGAACTCACCATACTCCTAACGGAATACCTTTGGGTGTCTTCTTTCTAAAATGGGGTCATTTGTGGGGTTCCTATACTGCCCTGGCATTTTAGGGGCCCTAAACCGTGAGGAGTAGTTTTGAAACCAAATGTCGCAAAATGACCTGTGAAATCCTAAAGGTACTCATTGGACTTTGAGCCCCTTAGCGCACTTAGGGTGTAAAAAAGTGCCACACATGTGGTACCGCCGTACTCAGGAGAAGTAGTATAATGTGTTTTGTGGTGTATTTTTACACATACCTATGCTGAGTGGGAGAAATATCTCTGTACATGTATATCTCTTTTTTTTTACACACAATTGTCCATTTACAGAGAGATTTCTCCCACCCAGCATGGGTATGTGTAAAAATACACCCCAAAACACATTAATTATACTACTTCTTCTGAGTACGGCGATACCACATGTGTGACACTTTTTTGCACCCTAAGTGCGCTAAGGGGCCCAAAGTCCAATGAGTACCTTTAGGATTTTATAGGTCATTTTGAGGCATTTGGATTCTAGACTACTCCTCACGGTTTAGGGCCCCTAAAATGCCAGGGCAGTATAGGAACCCCACAAGTGACCCCATTTTAGAAAGAAGACACCCCAAGGTATTCTGTTAGGTGTATGGTGAGTTCATAGAAGATTTTATTTTTTGTCACAAGTTAGTGAAAAATGACTTTGTGAAAAAAAAACAATAAAAATCAATTTCCGCTAACTTTTGACAAAAAAATAAAATCTTCTATGAACTCGTCATACACCTAACAGAATACCTTGGGGTGTCTTTTTTTCTAAAATGGGGTCACTTGTGGGGTTCCTATACTGCCCTGGCATTTTACGGGCCCAAAACCGTGAGTAGTCTGGAAACCAAATTTCTCAAAATGACTGTTCAGGGGTATAAGCATCTGCAAATTTTGATGACAGGTGGTCTATGAGGGGGCAAATTTTGTGGAACCGGTCATAAGCAGGGTGGCCTCTTAGATGACAGGTTGTATTGGGCCTGATCTGATGGATAGGAGTGCTAGGGGTGGTGACAGGAGGTGATTGATGGGTGTCTCAGGGGGTGGTTAGAGGGGAAAATAGATGCAATCAATGCACTGGGGAGGTGATCGGAAGGGGGTCTGAGGGGGATCTGAGGGTTTGGCCGAGTGATCAGGAGCCCACACGGGGCAAATTAGGGCCTGATCTGATGGGTAGGTGTGCTAGGGGGTGACAGGAGGTGATTGATGGGTGTCTCAAGGTGTGATTAGAGGGGGGAATAGATGCAAGCAATGCACTGACAAGGTGATCAGGGCTGGGGTCTGAGGGCGTTCTGAGGGTGTGGGCGGGTGATTGAGTGCCCTAGGGGCAGATAGGGGTCTAATCTGATAGGTAGCAGTGACAGGGGGTGATTGATGGGTAATTAGTGGGTGTTTAGGGTAGAGAACAGATGTAAACCCTGCACTTGCGAGGTGATCTGACGTCGGATCTGCGGGCGATCTATTGGTGTGGGTGGGTGATCAGATTGCCCGCAAGGGGCAGGTTAGGGGCTGATTGATGGGTGGCAGTGACAGGGGGTGATTGATGGGTGATTGACAGGTGATCAGTGGGTTATTACAGGGGGGATAGAGGCATACAGTACACAGGGGGGAGGGTCTGGGCGGGCGTCTGGGGAGAATCTGAGGGTGGGGGGGGGGGTGATCAGGAGGGAGCAGGGGGCAGTTTAGGGAATTAAAAAAATAGTGTCGACAGATAGTGACAGGGAGTGATTGATGGGTGATTAGGGGGGGTGATTGGGTGCAAACAGGGGTCTGGGGGGTGGGCAGGGGGGGAGGGGGGTCTGAGGGGTGCTGTGGGTGATCAGGGGGCAGGGGGGGGGGGAATCAGTGTGCTTGGGTGCAGACTAGGGTGGCTGCAGCCTGCCCTGGTGGTCCCTCGGACACTGGGACCACCAGGGCAGGAGGCAGCCTGTATAATAGGCTTTGTATACATTACAAAGCCTATTATACGCATGGATCGGTGGAGACTTGTATTCCTCCGCCCGCCGGCGCTGCTAAGTGGCCGGCGAGCTGGAGGCTAAATCCCCGGCCATCGATCCCCGGCGGAGGATCGCGTCACGGATGACGCAATCGCTCCGCCCATGCCCGTACAAGGACTGCCGCCAATTGTACAAGCGGCGGTCCTTGCGGGATCCACTTTCCGGCGGCCCCTGTGCAGTGGGCGGTCGGTAAGTGGTTAAGCATTGATAAGAAACCACTCCTGGCTGACTGTTCACGGTTTCTGCTGACAGGCCGAGGTGGTGCACAGCAGTGCTGGCTAACTTTTCTGTGGTTTATCTCTGCTCTATCCATAGAGCTAACATTATCAACAAGGTGGCAGCTTCTATGCAGACAAAAAAATGTAAATCAAGCAGCACTGAATAAAGGCTTGTTTTAAGGTTTGTGTATACAGCTCAATGGAATTGAAGATGTTTGCATTAAGGCCTTTCTGCCAATTCAGAGTCTGCGCCAAGTTGATAAGGGCGGGACAGCCACTTCTATGATTTAATATTTGTTCAGCTCAGTTTGGCTATCTGTTACCGTTTCTTTCCCTTTACTGTGTAAGGCAGGGCCGTGCAGAGGGTCCTTAAGTGGGGGGTGCTCAAATTTAAAAAAGGGGCCTGGCAACATCTTCCCCCGCATGCCCCCCTCCTCTTTTCTGGCTAGGGGGTATTGGTTGTCAACAGTACTGAATGCAGATGCTGGGTGCCATGTGGGTTCTGGGTGTGAGTACAGAGTCTCATGTGGGTTCTGGCTATGGGTGCAGGTACTGGATGTGACATGGGTGCGAATACTTGGCACCATGCCTGTACTGGGTGCTGGTACTTTATGTGCGGGTACGGGTTAAGTGGGTGCTTGGTGCAGATAGTGGGAGCCATGTGGAGGCTGTGTGCAGGTGTGAGTACTGGGTGCAATTTTAGGCATGGGTGCAGATACTTATACCTTTATAGCAGTATCAAGCAGACTTTGTGTCTCCTTCCAACCAACTCTTTTGGCGCCACCACCCTCAAATCAGCAGTGATAGGTGCCCACTGTTAGTGGGTTAGAGTGGGCACAGTGGAGCCCACAGTGGAGGCGCAGACTCACCTTTCATTACTGGGACCTCTGTTCCTCTTGATCAGCACCCAAGCTTCTTTTCAGGCAAAGAAGAAGTGGTTACCAATATGCAGTGGTTGCTAAGCATTAGTAGATGCAAAACTGCAGTAAGTGTCAAGGTGCAGCGGGTGGTAAGATGCAAAGGTTCACTTTGTGCTAAGTTGCAGTGGGTGATGAGATGCCAAAGTACAGTCTGTGTCAAGCTGCTGTGGGTACCAAGGTCCAGTTTGTATTGGGTGTTTATTTGCATTGGATGCTATGCTGTTTTGGGTGCTGAATGAGTAGCAGATGGTGATAAACAATAGTGGGTGCCATGTGAGTGTTAATTGGTACAGGGCGACATGTAAGTGTTGGACATGAGTGAGTAGGGAGTGTCATGTGTGGTCTGGATGTGTGCCATGGTAGAGTACTCTCCCATATGGGTTCAGACCAAGGATGGGTACTGGGTGCTATTTGGGTCCTGGCCATGGGCGGGTACTGGGTGCATATAATGGCTTTGGAACTTGGTGACGTGCGAGTACTGTGCCATGTGGGTGTTGATTATGGGGGTATTTGGGTCTTAGATACAAATACTGAGTGCCAAGTGGGTACTGGGAGTGAGTACATGGTGACAAATGGGTGATGGATGCTGGATAGTGGGATATTTGTTGTTATGTGGGTGCTAAAGGCAGATGCTGGGTGCCATGTGGATTCTGGGTGCTGACACAGGGTGTCATGTGGATTCTGGCTGTATGGGTGTGTATCAACTATCATTAAGGTGTTCATTGCAGGTACTCAGTCCCCTGTGAGTTCTGGGTGCAAGTACTGGATGTCATATGTGAGTGCTTGGTGTTTGTACTGGGCACTAAGTGGAGGCTTAGTGCAACTGGAACTACTGCAGATGAAGCATGTGGGTGTTGGGTGCAGGTACTGTGTATAACATAGGTGTGAATACTTGGTGCCATGCCTGCACTGGGTGCTAGCTATGGGTGGGCATTGTGTGTTATGTGGGTTCTGTGTGCAGGTACTTTGGGTGCTAGTACTAGTTATGCAAGTCCAGATAGTGGGTGCCATGTGAAGGCGGTGTGCAGGTGTGAGTAGTGAGTGCCATGTCGGGACTGGGTGCAAGTACTGTGCCATGTGGTGTGGGTGTGAGTACTGGGTGTCCGCTATAGGGTGAAGGGGTGCAGGTACTGGGTGTCATGTGGCTATTTGATGCAAGTACTAAGTGCCATATTGAGGCCGGATGTGAGTATTAGGTGCAGGGTGCAAGTACTGGGTGCTTGCTATAGTGGGGGTTACTGGTTGAGTGTAATGTGGGTGCTGAATATTGGTGGGATTGTTGTGGGTGCAGGGGGTGGGAGATCACTGTGGGTACTGCTATGAATGGCATAGTTGCTGCTAGGGGAGGTAGAGGTTAGTGTGGTTGCTGGGGGAGGTAGAGCTCAGTGTGGTTGCTGGGGGAGGTAGAGCTCAGTGTGGGTGCTGGGGGAAGGGTAGGTCACTGTGGGTGCTGGGGGGGGAGTAACTGTGGGTGCTGTGGAAGGTAGAGGTCAATATGAGTGCTGGAGGAAAGGGAGGTCACTGTGGGTCCTTTGGGGGAGGTCACTGTGTGTCTTGGGGGAGGTAGAGGTCATTGTGGGTGCTGGAGGAAGGGGAGGTCACTATGGGTACTGCTGTGAATGGCATAGTTGCTGCTAAGGGAGGTAGAGGTCAGTATGGGTGCTGGGGAAAGGGTAATTCACTGTGGGTGCTGTGGAAGGAAGAGATCAGTATGGGTGCTGGAGGAAGGGGAGGTGGACTGTAGGTGCTGGGATAGTCAGTGTAGTTACTGGAGGAGGGAGTGGATGCTGGGTGTTGGGAGAGGTCGTCGTGGGCGCTGGCAATGGGAGAGATCACTGCAGGTGCTGTTTTTGGGTTGGGAGGTCCCTGTGGGTGCTGTAGGGGACAGGAGGGAACCCACTGGGGGAGGGAAAGATCACTGTGGGTGCTGGGGGAGGGATAGGTCAGCAGGGGAGGACTGGGACCTTTTGGCCTGGGGGGAAAACACAAACTAGAGGCCCGTTTTCATGGCAGCCTCAGCCTAAATGACGTCACACATGCTCCCTATTTGCTATTTGTCGGTAGTCACATGTGGTGCCAATGCAAAAATACAGCAAGGATGCTTGTAGGACAGCATGACAGGTAAAGTATAACTGCACAGGCATCGGGTCACATAAAACATTTGGAGGGATGACAGCCAGGGGTTTCCGTTATGTCCATCTTTCGTGATTATAACACGCCGTTAGCGCTGCACACCCAATCAACCACATCGACCTGAGATTTCCCAGCATCTCAGATTCAACCAATTTTCGCCTGAAATCAGTCAAATTGTCAATTGGGCATGCATGTGGCGGCACCGATTTTCATCTAATTCGATAATAATTATCAAAACAATTTGTTAATCCCCCAGTCGACAGATGTATGCCACCTTAATTCCCCACCAAGGCTCACCCCCCCCCCCCCCACACAATTATGTCCAAAGCGGGACTGTCCCTTCAAAAGAGGTACAGTTGGGAGCTATGATTGTGAGAGGCCAGACAATTTTTTTTACCCACGGACCCTGCAGGTAAGCCTCTGCTCTGCATCATGCTGTATATATTTACCACTGCTTGCCCGCCCTATAATTGCTCTGTAATTGTGCTTTTTTTCCAGTCAGCCAGCTAGCCTAGTTGTTCACATTCCCTTATAAAAAAACCTGAATGCATCAGGCCCTGCACCAGCCCTAAATCATTAAATGAGAGGCAGCCTGGGGGGAAATCTCCCCCCGTCCCCCCTGGCCAGTCCTCCCCTGTAGGTCAGTGTGGGTGCTGGGGTAGGCAGGATCACTGCTAGAGCTGGGGAGGGAGAGGTCACTGTGGGTGCTAGGTGGAGGGAGAGGTAACTGTGGGTGCTAGGTGGAGGGAGAGGTCACTGTGGGTGCTAGGTGGAGGGAAAGGTCACTGTGGATGCTAGGTGGAGGGAGAGGTCACTGTGGATGCTAGGTGGAGGGAGTGGTCACTGTGGGTGCTAGGTGGAGGGAAAGGTCACTGTGGGTGCTAGGTGGAGGGAAAGGTCACTGTGGGTGCTAGGTGGAGGGAGAGATCACTGTGGGTGCTAGGTGGAGGGAGAGATCACTGTGGGTGCTAGGTGGAGGGAGAGATCACTGTGGGTGCTAGGTGGAGGGAGAGGTCACTGTGGGTGCTAGGTGATGGGAGATATCACTGTGGGTACTGGGGAGGGAGAAGTCAGTATGGGTCATAGGTGGAGGGAGAAGTCACTGTGGGTGCTAGGTGGATGGAGAGGTCACTGTGGGTGCTAGGGGAGGGAGTGGTCATTGTGGGTACTAGGTGGAGGGAGAGGTCACTATGGGTGCTGGGGGAGGTAGAGGTCAGTATGGGTCCTAGGTGGAGGGAGAGGTCAGTATGCCACACTAGGATTCCTGTTTGGGCCTCTTCACTGCAAAGTGTCCCAGGCGGGGGGGGCTTCCCGCGGGTGGGCGGGGCTTATCACGGTCAGGGGCGGGGCTTATTTTGCACGCCGAGAGGGGCCTTTTTTTTGAAGATCTTAAAAGGGGGGGTGCCTGGGCACCCAGAGCACCCCCCTCTGCACGTGCCTGGTGTAAGGTATGCAAATTAGCTTGTCGAACTGCAGCTGAATGTAAGCATCTTACCTGAATATTAAAGTGTACCTGAGACGGCGGGATTTAAAAAAAAAATACATAGCTGGGCTTCCTCCAACCCCTTTCAGACTGATCGCTCTTTGCCGTCCTCCTGTGCCGTCTGGATTTTCCACAGTTTGCCCTGGAAAGTCCTTCAGTTGGTGCCAGTCAGCGCACTGCGCAGGGCAGAACTCTCCCGACTACGGGAGCGCGACGATGGAGCGTGCGTGGCCAGGCCATGCATGTGCAGTTTGCTTGGGCTGGAATAATTTTCATACAAATTGCAAAGGATCCAGATGGTACAGGAGAATGGTAAGGGAGCAGTCAGCCTGGAGGAAGCCTGAAGTATGTGTAATTTTTTTTTTTTTAAAGGAATACTGTAGGGGGGTCGGGGGAAAATGAGTTGATCTTACCCGGGGCTTCTAATGGTCCCCTGCAGACATCCTGTGCCCACGCAGCCACTCACCGATGCTCCGGCCCGCCTCCGGTTCACTTCTGGAATTTAAGACTTTAAAGTCTGAAAACCACTGCGCCTGCGTTGCCGTGTCCTCAATCCCGCTGATGTCACCAGGAGTGTACTGCGCAGGCACAGACCATACTGGAGCTGCACAATACACTCCTGGTGACATCAGCGGGAGTGAGGACACGGCAACGCAAGCGCAGTGGTTTTCCGACTTTAAAGTCTGAAATTCCAGAAGTGAACCGGAGGCGGGGTCGGAGCATCGGTGAGTGGCGGCACAGGATGTCTGCAGGGGACCATTAGAAGCCACGGGTAAGATCAACTCATTTTCTCCCGACACCCCTACAGTATTCCTTTAAATAAATTTTTTTATTGATGCAATCACAAAGAACATAATAACTTACAATTCACATTGCAATATAATGCAGCAATTCTTCAAAGGTTACAGTTTTCGTGCATGAGAACAGAAGACTAATATATTAAGCATATAAGAAAAAGATGCACTAAAAATAGGGACATTAATCACATTCTTATAACCGTAGTGCAAGTAAGGCATTAAAGAACATCCTGAAAATGTTGTAACAAACAGTAAATGGAGGCATTTTTCTGGCAATAATAATAACCCTGATGGAGTTTCTCAAGCTGTGCTTAACTTCGAGCATCACAAGTATCTTATCCCCTTTCAAACTCACACCCTAACTCCAACAAGAGCCGCTCTCACCCCCCCCCCCCTCCACCTCCCGACCCCCCCCCCCCCCCCCGCCAATAAAGCTGGTCATCCGCTCAATTTATTTAGGCATTACCCAGCAACCTCTAGTTTACCCAGGGTTCCAGCCACCTTATTTAGCAAGTACCATGATGTGTTTTCAAATGGTTTCATAACCTGGTATATCTGCACTGGATCTAGGCAAGTTTCTATGAATTTTCTCCATGTTTTAAAGAATTTTGCCATTCGTTTCTTATTGCCCTTTTCCAACTGCAAAGACTCCATGTGCATGGTATGGTTCACCAATTCCTTCACTAAAGCACCAGAGGGAGGTAAGGAATATATCCAATGCTTTAATATTGCTTTCTGTGTAGCCAATAAGTATAAGTGTTCAAACTTGGATACATTGGGTGGATTCTTGTCAGCTTGGGAGTCAGAAGCATGTAATAAACAAAACATTACCTCTGGTTTTCTTTTATAATTTGTTACTCTATTCATTATCTTTACAGAATTTTCCCATACCAATGGTACATTTGGGCAGAACCACAACATATGTTCTAGATTAGGGTTAGGATCATTACACTTAGGGCATACTCTCGAGCTTGTAGAGGTAGAGTCTCCTTCATGCTTGTATGGGCCTTTGATTGGTATGTATGCTCTATGTAAGACCTTTAAAAACATTTCTCTCCAGTCTTCACTTAAAATTGCTTTTCTAACTGCCATCCAGCTAGCCTGTAATATTTCAGTGCATTGTTCTAGGTCAATAGTTAGTAATTCAGCCCATTTCCTCAAGTGTGTAGTGTTTTTCCTAGCAGGTGAGATGAAATCTCTTATAAAAGCATATATCCAAGACAAAGATCTTTGTTCTTTTGGGGAAGCTAAGATGTCTTCAAAGATCTTATGGACTTTTAATTTCCCATGCTTGCCTAAGACACTTGAGAATAAACTATCCACCTGATTAAAATAAAATGCATGTAATGATAAGCTGGGGTATTTAGCAGTAGCTTCATGGAAAGACATGAGAGACAGATCTTTCCGCAGGATATCACCTAGATTAATTAGACCCACTTTGGACCACTGAGAATAGATCGGATGCAATAGCCCTGGTGTAAATCCCGGGTTATTTAATAGAGGGAACCTGGGAGTCCCTCCAAACCTAGTTTTTTCCTCATTTCCCTCCAACATATGACAGTGTCTCTAATGATGAGATTCTGTTTAATATGTTGCGGGAGTTTATTTATTTAATTTAGTATGTAAAATGCCTTGGAAAGAAAAAGTGGCTATCAAAACTTTCTCTAGAGATGCGTTGGTGACATAAGAAGTATCTCCCATCCAATCTCGAACATGTCTAAAAATAGATGCCAGATTATATAAGCGGATATCTGGAATGTTCTGGAATGTTCAGACCTAAACAGGAAATAGGGGCCTTCAACTTTGATAAAGCAATACAAGGTTTCCTGGAACTCCATAGGAATTTTATAAAAGCACTTTCCATGCGTTTGATGTCTTTGTGCTTTATAAGAATAGGTAAGGTTTGAATGGGATATAGTAGTCTGGCAAAACTCATCATTTTTATCAAATGCACTCTTCCTGCTAGGGATATCGGTAACTGTTCCCAATTTTTTATTTCTTTTAAAATTTTTGTAATGACTGGAGAGAAATTTAGGCCATATACCTGTGTTATATCTCTTGGAATCTTGATACCCAGATATACAATATAGGATGAAGCTTGTTTAAGTCGAGAATTCAATAAGGGATTTGCCAGATAATTTCTATTGAGGAATAATAATTCACTCTTGTGATAATTAATAGACAGGCCAGACACCTTACCAAAAAAGTAATATGTCATCAGCAAACAAAGCTGAATGCACAACCTGTGGGCCCATCCGAATTCCCTCGAAAATACCCGAGAGGGCAAGGGCACGAGACAGGGGCTCTAAGGCTAAATTAAATAATAAAGGAGAAAGTAGGCATCCCTGTCTCGTACCCCTCCCCAGGGAAACGGAGGAGCCCAATGATCCTGGGATGGCAACCTTGGCTGTGGGGTTAGCATACATTAACCTAATATAGGTGAGAAAATTGCCTTGGAATCCATAGGATTCAAGATCTGTGAAAAGCCATGACCATTCAATGCTATCAAAGGCCTTCTCAGCATCAAGGGCCAAGAAGGCCTCCAATCCTTTACATCCACCCCGCAATCTGCCATATTCCAGCACTACCAAAGTTTTTCTTATGTTTAACACTGCGCTTCTGCCTCTCACGAATCCTACTTGATTATCTAATATAAGACCAGGAAGGAGTTCCGCCAACCTATCTGCCATAATTTTGGACATAATCTTGATATCAAGCTTTAAGAGGGAAATTGGCCTAAAGGAAGAAGGCTCCAAAGGATCTTTTCCTGGTTTTGCTATTAGCTTTATTCTGGCATCATTGGCTGTAGGGAGAAACTGCTGTTCTTTAAGAATATGGTTATACAGGGCCGCCATTGTATTTACGGCATGGCGGCCCAGGGGCCTTTCCAAGACTTATCTTTTTAATCACTCGTAGTACTTCTTGAGGTGTTATGGATGAATTCAAGCACTGTAAATCTATTTCAGATAATTTAGGTAGTGTCACCGAGCTGATATATTGTTTCTGTTCTATTTCGAGTGGAGTCTTGGAAGCATATAGTTGTGAGTAATATCTGTTAAAGACCTCCATTATTTCCTCTTGTCTTGTGCAAATCTTTCCCTGGTGATTTTTAATTTTGGAGATCACAGATCTGGTCCATCTGGGTTTGGTTAAGTTGGCCAACAACCTTCCCGCCTTGTTTCCAAATTTTAAAAAATGTTCTGCTGTAAAGGATCTAAAGGTCTTATCATATCTTTCTAGCCAAAAATCAGCCTCCTTTTTTGAAGCTACCCACTTGTCTCTCAGAGGAAGAAGCTGGGTTGGCAGTGTAAGCAGAATATGATTGGCAAGCATCATTACACACTTTCTGATAATTCTCCATTGTCTTTTTCCTGTATGAGGTAGTATATGAAATTATTTGTCCCCTAAGGACAGCTTTGGCTGTTTCCCAGAAAAGAACTGGTTGTTTCCAATGTTGTTTATTATTGGAACAATAGTCCCTCCACCATAGTATAATATCAGCTGCAAATTGTTCATCTGTGTATAAAAATGTAGGAAAGCGCAATTCCCTAGCAGATTGTTTAAAGGTATTATAACATGTAACCAAAATGGGAGCATGATCAGAAATCACCAAAGCTTTGATGTCTATTGAGTGAAATGAGGTGAGTATATTTTTGGAGACCAAGAAATTATCAATGCGTGAACTAGAGGAGTGAACCTGAGAGTAGAATGAATAATCTTTGTCATACGGATGAAGGTGGCGCCATACGTCAATCAAGTTAGTGGTTTCCATAAACATTTGGAAGGAACGGTCCTGTTGTCGCATGGTATGGGGTAGTGAGCTTAATGTTTGCCTATCCATAGGGGAATTGGGGACTGCGTTGAAATTGCCTGTCTAAATTATTTTAGAGGAATCAGGGGCTTGTAATACCTCACGCGTTAGCATTTGAAAAAATTGAGAATTATCAGAATTAGGAGCATATACGCCCCAGACTAAATACACCAGGTTATTTGCTTGCACTTCAAGTTTCATCCATCTACCTTCCTTAGCATCAAAGTCACAGAGAGATACTGTGCCCATAGAGTTTTTATTGATTAAGGCAATAATCCCTGCTCTTCTACCTTCTGAGGGGGCACCTATGACCTGGCCCACCCAAAATGTTTGCATTAGATTAAAATCCTTTTGCCTAAGGTGTGACTCCTGTAAGAAGGCTATGTCGACCTTCATTTTGTCCAAGTGTCTGAGTACCTGGGTAAGTTTCTGAGGTGTACCGAGACCTTTAACATTCCAACATAGAACTTTCATGGCGGCCAAAAAGGCCCTGAAGTGAAAGGTCTCAATAAATCCCAAATATTGACATAAGCACATAACATTCGGGTGGTGTCCCAGCAGCACCAACCCAAATCAAATCCTATCATCTTGAGCGGAAAGAAGTAATTGAGAAATAGATAAAACATTTGAAGGAGTCTCGAGGTAGAATAAATGGGGGCAGGCGGCAACCCAAAACAACAAAACTTATAACATATAACATAACTAGACACATATTTATCTGAGGGGCACTCAAACTGGCCAAGAGCCAGAAAGCTACATAATTACTGAGTGCATCCCTTTTTCCTCTAACCTTTAACCCATCCCAATATCGCAATGACTTCCTTTTTTCTGAGAGAATAACCTTTTCCCCTAAACAAAAAATGCAAAGAAGTAAACATATAGAACATAGCATATAGAACTGTTCCAGAAGGGAGAGGATAATCCTCTAATCCCTGCGCAGGCAGCAAGGTCTCGTCCTCCTCCCGCAGTCCGGTCACTAGGGCCGATCTTATGATTTGAAATACACATAGTATCAGGCCCTGTGAACCGAAGACAGAGAATAAACACAAATCTTATAATTCCCCCATTGTAGTAGTAGAAGAAAGAATAAATGGCTTTATAGGCCAAACAACCCAGTCTCATAGGTCTCATAAGGCAGAGCCCCTAACTACATTATTAATCTTCCCATCCCGCCGAATCCTGGCTGGAAAACACTTGTTGCGATGGAGTAACAGTTGCTGCCTCTGCGGGAGGCAGAGCCAGCTGGCCAGAGTCTGCAGTTTGAGAGTTTGTAGATCCATTACTATTATTTGATCGAACAAAAGTCTCAGCGTCAGATGGTGAGAGAAATGTGGACATTTTTCCGTCCTCAGTGTAAATGTGCAACGTCGCCGGATAGTTGAGAAGAAATCGAGTCTTACGTTTAACTAATAACTGGCAGACTGAATTAAAGGCTTTCCTGGCTTTATTAACTTCGGCTGAGTAATCAGCAAAAAGAAGAAATTTGTTCCCTTGTACTTCCAGAGACTTCTGGGCACGATAAGCCTTCAATATAGTGGCCTTCTCAGAATAGTCTAAATACCGGACAATGACAGGGCGAGGCGACTTTCTTTCCAGGTTTATCGGGCCGACCCGGTGAGCTCTTTCCACCTTCATACTAGTATTCAGGCCTAAAGCTGGCCACTAACGGTCCAATTTCTAGCGAAAAATCGTTAGAGCGATCAGAAATTCTGATCGGACGAAAAATCGTTCACTACACCATCAACTAACCAATCTTTGCTTCCTATCTATCACGACCACCAAGAAAATCCAAATTTTCGTTCGACGAAAATTCATTTGGGCGACATTTTTTTTCACTCGTTCATAATCGATTGTGTCCACCAATGGAGATTATTTACAACCAATCCGATCAGAATTTCTGATCGCTCGAACGATTTTTCACTAGAAATTGGACCGTTAGTGGCCAGCTTAAGGCTTGTGGTATCTCGGTTGAGCACAGAGCAGATAGCTAATTTGGCTTAACAGATTCCGGTACACCGATCACCCGAAGATTGTTGCGGCGTGACCGGTTCTCTAAGTCCTCCAGTCGGTCAGAAACAATAACCTGTTTGTTACAGGCTGACTGTGCTAGCTTAATGGCCTCCTGAGATCTAGTAGAAGATTCACTCACCCGTCTTTCTAGCTGCGTCATCTTAGCTTGATGATCTTCCGAAGCATCCTGAAGCTTTCGCATTTGCTGGCCCATTGCCTTCGCTATTAAAGTAGTTAGTTCTGGACGCAATAAGGACACCACCTTCTTGGCCAGATGGTGATAATCAATGCCCGGCCTTTGTTCCAAGCTGTATTCTGTGTCTGCGTCTGAAAACTCGTGCTCTGAGTCAGCAGGCACCATCTTGCCTTCACGCTTGTTTTTCCGGGAGGACCTCGGCGGCCGTTTCGCCTTCTCTTTTGCCGACCTTGTAATGTAGCGGTCCATAGTAGGGTAATCTCCGGGCTCTGACATGTCAGTTGAGAGTAAATTTGTTTGGCGAGATGAAGGGGGAATGTGACGGGAGGAGGATTACGAGCTGAGCTCACCGCTATGTTGCCATTCCTCTCAGCGCCGGAACCGGAAGTCGTAATTTTGTTTAAAAAATCTCCCTGTCTCATATTCCCTTTAGTAGACGCTAAAACATTTCTATCTGGATGAGCCAACTATGCTTATAACACTGACAAATTGAATCCATTAAACTAACAATAAGAATATGAGAACCTATGAAAGATACTACTGCACATACAATTGATTATCTTCTGAGTGTATTTTCAGTTCAAGTTTGCTTTAAATCAGCAAACATTTTCTTCACTGCCATAACTATGTGCAGTGTCTTTGTCTTGCTGAAGTTGGTAAAATCCATTGAAGTCAGTGGGCCAAGAATGTTGCTGTTTTGCCTTTATGTAGCAGAATTTGTGTATATGGCTTGAAGCAGGTAAAAAGGGCGCTGGCAGTGCCCTGTTTAAATGGGGGCCGCCAAAGCCTTGATTAGCAGTTATAAACTGTAATTTAGATGCCTGGAAGTGCACGATAAAATAGGCAGCTGGGCTACCGGCTGGGGGGGGGGGTGTTCTTTAGTTTTAGTAGTGGATGGGGGGTGTCCTTAGGGGTTAAGGTTAGGCACCATGGAGGGTGGGGTGATTAAGGTTGGGTACCATCAGTGAAGGGTTAAGGTTAGGTATCGATAAAGGTAGGGCTCAGTTTGAGTGTATAGTTAGGTTAGGTCTTAATAAAATATTGGTAAGAATTAGCGATATTTCATTATTGTAATTAAGCGGTAAATTGTTGGTAATTTTACCAACATTCTACTGGTGACTCTCTCCTGTATTTTCCTGGGTGCATTTTTTAAATTATGTATGTGTATGTGTCGTATATGTTTACGCGCTCTAGTAAAAATCCTCTGTAAAGTGCTGAAAAATAAATCTTCAGTGAAGATCCACAGACACTGTAAGGAAATACTAGCGATGGGCATGAAAGAGGGTGGAATTTGCACAACTTGTCACTACTTTATAAACAGGGCTCTCTACATTTTCACTTCAGATCTGCTTTAACTTAAAGAGAACCCGAGGTGGGTTTGAAGAATATTATCTGCATACAGAGGCTGGATCTGCCTATACAGCCCAGCCTCTGTTGCTATCCTAAACCCCCCTAAGGTCCCCCTGCACTCTGCAATCCCTCATAAATCACAGCCATGCTGCTGACAAACAGCTTGTCAGAGCTGGCTGTGTTTATCTCTATAGTGTCAGTCTGCTGCTCTCCCCGCCTCCTGCAGAACTCCAGTCCCCGCCTGCATCCCTTCCCTCCCTGCTGATTGGAGGGAAGGGACGGGGGCAGGGACCGGAGCTATGCAGGAGGCCGGGGAGCAGCTGAGACTGACACTACAGATGTAAACACAGCCTCACAGCATGGCTGGGATTTATGAGGGATTGCAGAGTGCAGGGGGACTTTAGTGGAGTTTGGGATAGCAACAGAGGCTGGGCTGTATAGGCAGATCCAGCCTCTGTATGCAGATAACATTCTTTAAACACACCTCGGGTTCTCTTTAAACATTTTTTGGTTATTAGTACACTTGTTAGACAATAGACTGGGTCATCGTTAAATGCATTTGGCAATGTCACTATAATGGGGAACATTTACTGCAGCTTCTGTTCTCAGGGCTGGGATGCAATGTGTTCTATTGGATACACAAAATAATGCACTATGAGCGAGCAGACTCCAATGATATTTATGCAGAAAGCCATATGTAGCTGATACTGCTTGGTGAGGGGAAGGTGGCAGATGGATCCATGGAAGAGAGAGCAAGACAGTCATTTCTTGCTGCAGAACAATTCATCTGCATTCATTTACATCTCCAGCATATGTCTTTAGATTGTTTATCTTCTTCCAGACATGTGGCAAAAGATCAGGAGAAAGTCTCCTTGGACTTGGCGTGTTTGACTCCTAAGGAAATGCTGACTGCATAAATACTAACATGTTTGTATACAAACATTTAATCCACAAGTTTACCCAGGTAAAAAAGCGACACCCTTCAACACTGAAGGTTAAAAATTCCATTTTGGTTTAAGCTAGAAAAAAAAAAACCATCCCAACTCCATCTGGCAATCTAATGCCCTATAGTAGTAGTTGTAACTAACTACTTTTTGTAACTATGTACTGTGTCTTTAAGAACTACATTTCACGGTTGACCGTACCGCATTTTCACAATACATAAGTATCGAACCCTTTCCACAGTTGCAGATTAACCTGCCTTTTTCAGTTTTAATAAGTGCTATGGAGTCTTTAGTAGTGATGTTCTATCTTTATCTTGAAAAGATCAGCTTTTGTTTTAATTTTCTTTGAGGCATTTTTATATTTACATAAGGTTATCATGTTCCATTGAAGTGATCCAGTAGAAAATCACATGACAGCAAACCTGTGGTAATACTGCATGTTGTGCAGCCTTATTACCATAGCAGCACATGCTCAATGGGGCTTATCTGAGCTCTGGTAAATATGCCTCTGGCATGCTGATTCCCACTGCCGTGTTTTTTTCATGTAGACCATGTAATTTACCTGTCCCATCATAGCCTGGCCTCTTTTCCATTGCATTGACCAGCCAGTTGCTAAGTGAGGTGTAGTTGAGCTCCTGCTTGGGCCCTTAAAGGGCAACTGAAATGAGAGGTATATGGAAGCTGCCGATTTATTTCCTTTTAAAGAGTAACTGTCAGGCTGCAGAAGCTAATTTAAACCTCTATTCTCCTGTGTTAAACAGTTTAGAAGGAAGCCATAAAGCCATTAGTGAAGATAAAAATCTCAGTTACCTTTGATGTGTGCTTATCAGAAAGGCTGTTATAGACCCATAAGGATGCAAGCCGCATACTAAACTGCAAAGCATTCTGGGGCCCTCCCCTCGGCTGCTAATGAGACGTTACAGCAGCTTGTAATCAGTCCAGCGCGTAGCACTGATAAATCTCCGGGCAGAGTACACTGCAGGAGTCAGCTATTGTTCCTAGCCACATGGCTCATTAATATTCACTGCACACTGTGTTGTTCAAGTAAGAGCATATCTGTGATCAGGAAGCAGGCAGGACATGACGACACATTTGACAGAAAAACATGGAGCCTGCCATGAGCTGTCAGGAGCATCTATCTCTGCATATACTATATACAAATTCTGTGAAATCCAAACGTGGACAGTGAAATGCATATGTAATGTAAGTACAGCCAATCTTTAGCTACTGATATGTGTTTATTTTCTCTGAGACCTTATACCTAACAGCTCCTCTTTAAGCAACACCAGTTGCCAGGCGGTCCTGCTGATACTCTGCGTGAACAAACATGCAGCACATCATGTGTTACTGACATTATTGTCCGGTCTGACAAGATTAGCTGCATTCTTGTTTAACTACTTTGGGACCATGGTGATTGAAATCTACACCCTCTTTTAGTGGCCTCCTGGCTGGCAGTGCGTAGATTTCAATCGCTGTCCGCAGTGTGCATTCGCCGTTTGCATCGCTCCCTGCCGATCGAGCCGCTCAAACTGACGTTTCTCACCGCAGCTCACAGGCTCTGCCTGTCTCTGACGGCAGAGCTATGTGAGCCGGTCAGTAGCCTATTTCATTGGCTCCTGGCCATGTCTATCAATGTAAGCCGCTCCCATTGTCTTACATTGATAGACACGGTCAGGAGCCAATGTAAGCAGCTCCTGACCGACTCACATGACTCTGCTGTCATAGAGATGGCAGAGTCTGTCTTGAGGATCCCGGCGATGGCGGCGGGTATGTGCAGCAATTCGTCGGGAGTCCGTCGTTTTTGTACCAGCAGTCTCTGGTCCTTAACCCTCCTGGCGGTATGAAACATTCCGCCAGGAGGCAGCTCAGCAGTTCTTTTTTGTTTGTTTGTTTTTTTAAATCATGTAGCGAGCCCAGGGCTCGCTACATGATAGCCGCTGCTCAGCGGCATCCCCCCGCCCGCTTCGATCGCCTTCGGCGATCTCCGATCAGGAAATCCCGTTCAAAGAACGGGATTTCCTGGAGGGCTTCCCCGTCGCCATGGCGACGGGGCGGGATGACGTCACCGACGTCGTGACGTCATTGGGAGTCCCGATCCACCCCTCGGCGCTGCCTGGCACTGATTGGCCAGGCAGCGCACGGGGTCTGGGGGGGGTGCCGCAACGGATAGCGGGGAGCGGGGCGGCGGTGATCGGTGTGCTGGCGCAGCTAGCAAAGTGCTAGCTGCGTCCAGCAAAAAAAAAATTATGTCAATCGGCCCAGCAGGGCCTGAGCGGCACCCTCCGGCGGCTTACCCCGTGTCACACACGGGGTTACTGCCAAGGAGGTTAAGGGGGCAGAGAACGCTGCTACTTAAGTGGTTAAGGTGTTATTCAGACACTGTAACAAAATAAAGCAGCAGGGCTGCCAGGCAACTGGTATTGTTCAAAAGGACATAAATATAGCAGCCTCCATATTCTTCAAACTTCAGTTGTCCTGTAACTGACTGGGGAGCTACTATTGCTAAGGAGAGACCATAAGTGACAGCAGTCTGCACTGCTTTGGTTGTAAGCCTGTCTTGTGATCTGTAGAGTTTTTTTTTCTTTTTTTTTTAGATTTAATAAACTTAGTTTAGTTAATCTATGCCTGTAGCTGGGTACGTACATGACCTGTACCTAGTTGTCTTTATCTGCAGCCTTACCAGTTCCAAGATACTGTTTCTGTGAACTGGCATTCAGAATTTAATTGCACATTGAAGAGGAGGCCACTTTAATGATTTAGTATAGTAGTAAAAATAGATTTGTCTGCAGATTCCACCATAATTCAATGCAGTATTTAGGCCCGGTTCGCTCACAGATGGTAAGGGAATGGATCAGAGCAAATCCAGTGTTAACCCGTGGGTTAATTTACATTTGTATATTCAAACGGATCTGTTCCGCACGCTCCGCTGAATGGACCGCAAGTGTGGTGCTGCCGCAATTTTTACTGGACTGTGGAGCCCAGCAAAACGGAGACGGAGGCTGAAGTACTGCACTGGAGGCAATGAGTAACAGATCTGTTCAACACACTACTACAAAATGGACCATTCTAGCCTGCAAAATCCACTTTAGTGATGGGGGTCTGGGGGAGATGTGGGGAAATGGAACTGAAGAAGCTGAACGCAATGGAACAGAAACGCATCTGGTTGAACGGTCATCGGATCAGTTTTCACAGATCCATTTACCATTTAAATACCAGTGTGAACCAGTCCTTACTGATTTTATTTATATATATATATATATATATATATATATATATATATATATATATATATATATATATATATATATATATATATATATATATTAGGGTTTCAACGGTATGAATTTCCACGGTATGGTAACCGTCAAAAATACCACAGTATTACGCTATATGGTATTACACAATTATTTGGACCCAGGCCGCCCCCTTACATTAAATGTCCACACCCACCCCCCACACCAGTATGGTAGCCAGATGTGCCCCACTCACTCAGCATACATATGATTAAGCCTGGGAGATTTGTGCGCAGGATAAAGCTGTAAAACGGCTCACCCTACTCCTGCAAAGGTCCTGGCAGCAATAAATACTATCCAGATCGCCATGGATAGTGGTGGAAGATGTAATTCGGGTTTCAGCTATTGCTGGCAGCTGAATTACAGTGTTTTTATAGTAATTTGTGCTCTGTCTTGACAGTGCGCAAATTACTCACTGAACGCCACTATAGTTGTAATTCCTATTACGGCGCCAGCTGCGCCCAAAACTCTGGTGCTGTTTTTACAGAGCTGCACTCCCTCAACTCCCCTGTATGGTAGCCAGTTATAGGTGCCTCCAGTATAGCTAGTTAGGTATAGGTGCCCCCAGTATAAGTAGCCAGGAATAGGTGTAGCCAGCAATAGGTGGCCGCAGTATAGGTAGTCAGGAATAAGTGTAGCCAGCAATAGGTGTTACCAGCAATAGGTGGCTGCAGTATAGGTAGCAAGGATAGGTGCAGCCAGTAATAGGTGGCCGGAGTATAGCCACCCAGGGCAGGTGCAGGCAGTAATAGGTGGCTGCAGCATAGGTAGCCAGGACAGGTGCAGCCAGTAATAGGTAGCCCGGATAGGTTCAGCCATTAATAGCTATCCAGGATAGGTGCAGTCAGTATTAGGAGGCCGCAGCATAGGTAGCCAGGAATAGGTGTAGGCAGTAATAGGTGGCCGCAGTCTAGGTAACCAGGAATAGGTGTAGGCAGTAATAGGTGGCTGCAGTCTAGGTAGCCAGTAATAAGTATAGGCAGCAATCGGTAGCAAGGATAGGTGCCGAAGTATAGAGAGCCAGATGGGGGGGACAGAGCAACACTGGGTAAACAGATACTCAATTGCCGGGGACGCTGTTACAGGGATCTGGAACGCAAGAACAGGAAGGAGGAAGAAGTAAGTGATACACGCGCAGAATCCCCGGCAAGTGAGTATCTGTTTCGCCCCCTGCCGCTCTTCAAGCGTCCGCTATTGCATCGCCGCCGATGTGTGGCCCCGGGCACCTGGTATAACGAGATTGTGCATGGTATGATTACCATGCACAATCAAACTGCGGTATACCATCATACCGATATACCACGGCAACCCTAGTGTGTGTGTGTGTGTGTGTGTGTGTGTGTGTGTGTGTGTGTGTGTGTGTGTGTGTGTGTGTTCTTGTTTGCTATAACTGAACTCCGCTTGAATAACTACCTACTCAAACTTTAAACTTGCACTGATGAAGGCCAATACAGCCTGAAGCAGCTATCTGTAATGCTACTCACATCAGCCATGTTATAGTCACCTACGATCATGGCTAGTGATTCAGTGTTTTTTTGGGAGGGGAAGAAGGGGGGGTGAGTCAATCGAACATGTATACAGATGTCCACCAATATTGCCAGCCCCCCCTTCAGCAATCTGTTGATATCCTCAGATGACTGCTGTTTTAGTTCTCTCTGTGAGCTGCTTGTCCTACCTCCTTTCCATAGGACAGAATAAGCTCGACACTGATCAGAGGCAAACTGCCAACCAAAGGGGTCGCAAAGGATTGCTTTGTTTGGTTCACCCAGCATCTGTATTTAGTTTAAAGGAAACCTGTCATTTCCAGCACAGGGTCCCTCTAAACTTATTTGACAAAAGCTTATCAAATAGGGAGGGACCCTTTTCTGGAACAATGGGGTGTAAGGTGTTCTGGGAAGCCACTGGACTATCCAGAGGCTTTCCACTACTGAGGTCAATGTCTAACATCATCATCTTTTTTTTTTTTTTTTTTTTTTTTTTTTTTTTTTTACACGCTTCAGGTACATTTTAACCCATGATTGAAATTCATTACAATCAGCAGCTGATATTCCTTTTCCCACAAGAAATCTTTACCTTTCATCGAATAGTTAATCATGGTGGTCTGTGTGCCTGATATTGTGGTGAAACCCCTCCCACAGTGTGATGTCATGAACACGGTCCTACAGTTTGCTGTCTGTGAACCGCTTTGCATTGAGGGAAATAATGTCTTTTTCCATCTGCTAAGCATACAGTATCTCCCTCTGTGCGTTTAACTCTCAGTTTTTCACAGACTGCAAACTGCAGGACCATGATCATGACATCACACTGTGGGAGGGGTTTCACCACAATATCAGCCACACAGAACTCCCTGATGATCTGTTAAAAGGTGGCCACACACCATACAATTTTTTTAAATATCTGTTCAATTTAAGAATTGCAATCAAATTTTCTGACTGATTGTAACATTTCAAAAATCTGACCAATGTACCACACACACACACATGTTCAATTTTTCCCCAATTATGATAAAACTGATTGGAAACTCTGAGAAAATTGCTAGGGTGTGTATATTAATACATTGACAATCTAACACACATCATACAATCTTTTTCAGTCGAAGGAAAAAAAGCTTTCAACTTTTTCGGGAGATATGATCATTTTTATTGAATTGCTGTAATATCAGATCATTTTATTGTATCGATTGTGGCCACCTTCAAGAACAAGCGACACCCATGCTAACCTAGAAGTAAAAAACACATATATAAGTAGATAAATACTACTTCTACTTGCATAACAGATGTATTGTGCTATCCACGTAATGATTCCTGTGAATTTTATAAAGGAAAATCCGAAAATCCTATTCTAGGCAGTGGCCATCTTGCAAAGCTAATGCTGACATCATATCCTCCCTGACTCTTGTTTTCCCCCTTCCTTTTCTTGCTCATTGTGTGTTCATTAGCTGCCCTCCTCCCAGAGTCTTCAGACACTCCCACTGAGGTGTATACTAACAACTGTGCTGTCTTTTTTTTTTTTTTTTGCACATCCAATCACTGAGTCACCTCAGCCTTGCTTGTAAACACAAGTAATCAGAGGGTGTTTCTGATGAGCACCTAGAGGGAAATAAATAAGAGGAGGAATATATTCTAGATAAAAAGAACTCCCAGCATTCAACTCTTTGGCACTATTTGGCACTAGGGCCAGTGCTCCTAAAGTATGTGATAACTACAAACCATAACAGCAGAAAATGTTTTGCAAGTTTTTAATGCAGCATTAGCATCTTTATCACCTAATACACTCAGACCAGTTGCTGTTGAAATTTGATTTTTATGGTGACAATACCGCTTTAAGGAAAGGTAAAGATTTCCTGGGGGAAAGGGGGTATCAGTTACTGATTGGGATGAAGTTCTATCCTGGGTTAAAGATCCTCTTTAAGTTACAGCAAATGAGACTGCCCACTGTCCTGAAGTGATGTATTAGTGTTGTTGCTGTTTGCACTCATGGAAATGGTAATTTGCAGACTCCTTCTGTATTAAAGAGGTAATACTATGAGGAACATTTGCATAGGTTTCTTTTTTGAAATATCAGTGCAAAGCAGAGTAATGGCTGTGGATATAATGGGTGCTATAAAGGAGAGTGTGTGGCAGGTTGACTACCAATGCTTTGGATTTGGACTTTGAATTTTCTGTAAAGGTCTCCATAGGAAATCACTGGAGAACAGCAAGATCCACAAGTTTTAAGTGGCATTTTCCAGAAAATCTTTGCACATTCAGAATGTTCTTTCGCTGTAGAAGAATGGTAAATACCGTCATCCAACATTTTTACAAGAAACAAATGCTTAATGGATTTTTTCTTAGGAAGGGCGATTATTCACTTTGGAAAGGCTTTATAGATCTGTTGCCTTTCCCATTGCTGAATACACAGTTAATCATACATCTAGCTTGTTTGTAGTCATAAATCTTAAATATAGTGATAAAGATATAGAAATACAGGTATTGTATAAACATTGTTTTTCTTTACAGATAACAGCCACTTTCATTGCCCATGAAATGTTAATACATGCTCTTATAATAGCTCGTCTGGACTATTGTAACATACTACTTTGTGGACTACTAACTAACTGACTGGCACTGCTCCAGTCTCTACTGAACTTGGCTGCTCGCCTCATTCATCTTTCTCTTTGTCTTCTTGCTCTTCCTCTGCTGATCCTTTCTGTCAAGTTCTTCATTGGTTACTAATTAACCAGAGGATCCAGTTCAAAATCTTAATCCTAACCTATAAACCTCTGCACAATTTATCTCCCCTGTACATCACATCTCCTCACTAGGTTCCGGATACTAACCCAATCACAACGTCGGATCTGCACAAAACTTTCTTTTGTCCTCTAGAATTACCTCCCTGCATTCTCATATACAAGATTTCACATGTGCTTCACACCTCCTCTGAAATGCCATTCCACAGCACTCCGTCACTCTCCAACCTTTTGATTGCTCCCTTTTTCCGACAAGCAAACGCTCTACCTTAGGTCATTCCCTTTTTTACCTCTGGCCAAGTTGCACTCCTACTACATATCCTAAAACACACTGCCTCTAGGTATGGTTATTGTATACTACCCCACCTTTTGCCCCCCATCCCTTTAGATTGTTAACTCACTAGGGCAGGGCTCTCTCACATTTATACATTTTTATACATTTTATTCATTGTGTTACTTTTGTCACTGTAATTACCAAGTCTGTATTTTGTACTAACTCTGTATTTTGCATATTGGTATGTACCATTGTCTGTATTATGTACCCCATGTTTGTTTCCTTTTTTTTTGTACAGCGCCACAGAATATGTTGGCGCTTTATAAATCAGTAATAATAATACTGTTTCATATATAATTGCGATATCACTACTCGACTGTTGTTCAGAATTTGCTGGGGATATAAACTGAGAGAACTGAAAGGGATTGTTGGATCTGCATGTTTTTTTATACAGTACATTGAAAAAGAGAAGGACAGTACTTGCTCAATAGCCCAACTGCACTACTCAGGACAAGTGTCTGGAACACAAGCAATAAAACTGTGTATACAAATATACGATCAGTACAATATGCCATTTATAGTGGACTCGCACTGTAATGGACAATGTATTTACAATGTCCCAGCAAGAAGAATTGTAACTGTGCAGGTCTGAAAGGACCAAACCAATCTGCTTTTACTCTTTAGTTGTTTTCATTAAGGGGCAGCCATACAGTAGTAGTATCATTCAACTTAACACTTGGCTTTATCAATACTTTCCCAATTTTGGGAGTACAGCTTGCATGGTTTGCTTATGTTACTAATCATTATTAGACCAATATGGCTTGCAGTAGTTCAGGTAGGTCCCCCTTACAGAAGAGTTTGAGAGCGTATGGACCAATACTGTATATCAGTGTCTTGGGCCTGTTGTTACTCTGACCCTTGTCATAATAGCAGCTTCCGAGTTAATGTTTGCTTGCAAAATTTGGGGCTAAATAGTAGTATACTGCAGACAGGGTTCTCAAAAATCCATGTAGCCCTGAAAAATGATTGCTTCAAAGTCAGAATTTTTCATGGACTGATAGCCAATAATGAATAATCCGTAGCCCCATGTCCATATGGATGCATTAATCTTCTATCCCCTCTTGCCATAGAACCGCAGGTTCCCGTAGTTTTGTTGAATGTCCCTGCTGAGCAATGCATGCGACATGTGAACATATTGCACCAATGCTACATAGAACTTGCATGAGTTCATTTTTTAATATTTTTTTATTATAAGGGTTAAAGAGACTCTACTAAAAAAGAAAACCCTCTGAGGGATACTTGCCTCGGGAGGCGGAAGCCTCAGCGTCCCAATGAGGCTTCCCTCCCCCTCCTTAGCTTGGGGGAATCCAGCGCTGGCTCCCCTGAAAGTCCCTCGACAAAGGCTGACAAGGGAGCGCCTGGGCAAGTAATATATACATAAAACGATCCTGCGCAGGTGCAGTAGCGGCTCTTCGTTCGGGTAAGGCGGAAATAGCTGAACCCGGTCGTATCTGCTCTAGTGCGCAGGCGCAAAGGACTCACGCTTGCGTAGCAGAGCAGATCCGATCAGGTACGGCTATTTCCGTCTTAACCCTACTGTAAGTATCATCCAGTAACATTGCTGCGCGGTGTGCAATGTTACTGGCCTTTTGTGCAATTTCCCCATGATGATAAAAATAGATACACATAATACTAGCCCAAGTAGGATATTCTCTGAAGTTCCTTTCCAGTATTGCAAAAGTTAAAAAATTTGAGTTGTCATCTATGCAAAAAATCTTGTGGAACTCAGTCTGGTTTCCGGAAAAGTAAAGTGGAGCTAAAGCAGCAGAGAAGGAGCGGGACAAGGCAGATAAGGTTTTAGTGCAGGAAAGTTCAAAGAGTCATTACTTTCTCTGAGTGTGGATTCTAAACAGCAACGGTAACAGTCTGATTCAATCTTTAAAATTACGGTAAGCTATTAAACTGAAAATTGAAATATGAGACTTATTTCCATGTTACAAATGTTCTATTTATCATCCCTACTACATGTAGAATTATCTCATAAAATTATTTTCACTTCAGTTTAATTTAAGTTTGCCGTCTTCCACACCTCAGACTTCAGATTGAGGTTTTCAGCTAGAAATAAACAAAACACCGTTAGATTCTTACCTATGGAGAGGGAAGGCTCTGGAACCTGTCCCCTCATTCCAGCGCTGGAATACCCCATTGCATGTATTCGGCCAACTGGTCGAATACCCATTCAGGGACCCTTAGAGGGCTTCGGTAACACTCGTGTCCCCAAGTGCTCCCGAAGATGGGCGGCTCCGTACTGCGTATGCATGAGCGTGCACTCGAAAGCGGTCGCACATGCATAGTAACGGAGCCGCTCATCTTAGCGAGTACTCGCGGGACTTCCCTCTCCTTAGGTAAGTATTTGATTTTTTTTTCCCTAGCTTCAGTTTTGCTTTAAGCTCAAAATAGAAACTTAAGTTCCATAAATCCTCTTTCTATCTGATGAGTTTGCTTGTTCTTTAATTTTGCTCATGTTAATGATATTGGCTATGGTGGAATTTCCATGTAAAGTCACAGATCTGGACTGTTTTCCTGCCCATTCACACGGTCCTTTTTTATTGTTAATTTTGAAGTTGGAATGCACTCCAATTCCTGCTAGGCTTGTCTGTAATTTAGTAATGGATGATGTTGGCTGTGTCAAGGTGAGCAGCAAATCATCCGTATAAAACTAATTGCTTCAGCTTCGATCCTTCCATCTCAAGGCCCTGAATTTCTTTGTCCAGCTGTATTGCCCAAATCAAAGCCTCAATTCCCAAATTAAATAAGTACAGAGAAAGGGAGCATTCATGGTCTCACTCCATTGATTACTGTGAAATCTTCAGAGAACTGGCTATTAATTCTGACACAGGCAGTCTGATTATGATAAAGCCCTCTGATTTTTTTTAATTAGTTCCTCTCCTAGTCCAGATTTCTGCATCATATAAGGTAGATGCCCTCTGTCAAGTCTGATGCTGAAAATGCATTTGAAAGAGGAATGACTGCTTCTTCTTTTGTGTCAGAGATGGATACAGTTGATGGCAATGTAAATGTTGTCCTGTATTTGCTCCTCTTAACCAATCCCTTCTTGCTGTGGAAGTAAGGCTCTGTTCCCACTAGAGTGGAGAATGGACTTTTTTTGTCCGTCCTCCGCTCATTACTAAGCAAAAAGTGAATGGCTCCTATGCTATACATTGGAGCCGTTCACACTTGACACACTGCAACCAATCTCCGTTGCAGCCGCCCTGTGCCCTAGCAGCTCCTCGAGTGTTCTTGCTGCGCGTTAGTTTCGTTTTCGGCCGACTGAGAGCCAGCCCCCGGCCATGCGTATTCTTGTCTGGCTTGCCGGCGTCAAGCGCGTCCTGCGCAGGTGCATTATGCCTAAGCAGGACGTGCTTGACGCCGGCAAGGCGGAGAAGAATATGCATGGCTGGGAGCTGACTTTTAGTCAGCTGAAAGCGACACTAACTTGCAGCGGGGACCGGAGGACACTCGAGAAGCTGCGGGGGCGCAGGACGGCTGCAGCGGGCTTAGGGAAGCCCCAGGTAAGTGAAACTTTTTTTTTTTTTATCTTGCGGGGTTAAGGCTTCCTTTAAAGGGAATCTTAAGTAAAAATAAACGTATGATATAATGAATTGTATGTGTAGTACAGCTCAGAAATAGATCATTAGTAGCACAGATACGAGTCTCATGTTGTTTCCAGTACAATATACAGTATCTATGCAAAAGAGCTTCTCTGAGTTCTCTGACTTATTGTCAGAGAGCAATTCTGAAGCACTTATTCATCAAAGAAACTGTGAAAGACAACTTCAGATAAGAATTTACTGCAGAGAAGTTCAACTTCAAAGGTTCATTAGCTCTGCTCTGTTTCATAGTTTAAAATGCAGAGTGTAGTTTGTAAACTGCAAATATCAGAGAATGAAAAAAAAAGCTATGTAACTGAAAATAAAAATGAGACTCTTTTCTTTTCTACTATTGTTCTATTAATTATCCGTACTACTCATACAATTTATTTTATTACAAGTTTTTTTTTTCTCCGCTTCAGTGTGACTTAAACTATGCTGAATCAGGCTCACACTGCCCCAAATATGGTGTAGTTTTACCTAAACACGGTCTCAAATGGGTTAAAAGAAAACCTGCAGTACTTTAGATGTGATGTGGCTTCTTTTTTCATATGACACCATCACCCACTATTTATCTCTGCAACAAATTGCAGTTTAGCTGCTGTGAGGTCTTGCATATTGTTAGGAGTTGGTAAAGTTGAACAGTAGAGTAGGTGATCTAGGTCTGTGCCTCACCTTTCTGGCCCCTGGATAAAAGTCAGCTTGTTCATGTATGAGCCTTGACTCAGTAATTGAAAGTTGTTGAGGATAACCTATTCAAGTTGTAAGGTTGGCATATGGGAGATACTGGTCAGATTTTCTTTGTGCCCAAAAGGGCACTCCAATAAGTTGTGTGCCATGTTATGAAATCTCAAAATCAATTTGTTTGAAACAGGTTTGTCTTCTAGTAGTACCGGTAATCATATTCTTCTTACATGAAAAGCAAACTTTATGTCCATAAACAGGTCAGAAATTAGGAGTTTTTATTGGATCAATACATTGCTTCAAAGCATATCGATTTTGACAAGCTGTTCATATTAATATTGTATGGGCTGACTTAAAGTGGTCTGAAATTCAGTATTTCTTCTTTGCTCTAAAAGATTCCTTACAGCCTTAAATCTACTGGCACTAAAAAATGGAGCAGAACAGCATTCAGACAGTTAAACACAGCACTTTGTCCTGCAGTGGAAAGCTCCTTCAGCTTGTGATCCACATCTGAGGTGATAATATTATCTTTTGTTTACATTCCTCATTTGTTACATTCTTAGCTGTGCTGAGAAGACACTATCTCTGCTTCAAGCATGCACACAATTCAGAAGAGCTTACTAGAAGATTTTAATATATAATAAAAATCAGCTTGAATAAAATGCAATGACAGCTTTCAGAGCAAATAAACTATTCTTTGGGAACTTGTAATTTGTAAATGGACAATATTAACTGCACAAAAGCAAATATGATCACTGTATGGGTAATAACAAGTAGGAAAACACATTTTCATTGAATATTATGTCAGAGTTTCAGACTACTTTAAACTCTCTAAATAAGACCTCACAGTGGTATTTCTTTTCCTGAATTTAAGGAACGCTCAGGACTTTTTATATAGCTTTTTTAGGATTCAAGTTGCGTACGTCTGATGAAGGCCCAGTAAAATGGGTGCATGATAATACCGAGCAATATTGGTAATTTTTCCCGATATTCTATTTTCCCCTATTTTCTATAGTAGGATATCAGTAATTCTATTACTGATATACTATTGACTCCCACTGTAACCCTGTTCTCACACTAACCCTTCCCCTATCTTTGCCTGACACTCACCTCCCCCACCTACTTCTTTTAATGCAAGAAAGTTATAAGCCATTCACCCTGCATACACCTTTTTTGTTAATTTGACTTTCTTGCAGTTTACATTTTGCTGTATTTCTCCAGACATTTTTTGGCAGCACAGTGCTGCTAGCAAGTTCTGCATGTTGATTAATTAGTGTTCTGTGAGAGATTACATCACATTTTGTGTGCTCACAAACATCTGTTCAAACTTTGGAAAGCAGAAGGTGTAGGTTTTGGGCTAGCCATATTCCATAGTGTTCCATTTTCAGTCTACACAATGGGATGCAGAGAAAGAAAGGTCACTGAGGCTTAATTAAAACAAATACAACTCAGAAACTTCCATGAAGTTACTTTTTTGAATTAAAAGCATTTCATAAGTAGTATGTCAGTATTGTAATATCTCAACTTAGGGATATCAAGCAATTGTAATGTGTAAAAAGCTAAAAATATGAGCAGCTAATCACTGCTTGCAGAAAACCAGAACCTTTTTTTTTGGGGGGGGGGGGTAGGGGGAAGAGGTGATGGGGTGGTTTGTACATTGACCAGATTACTCACAGCTTGTGTGCTTTGTCATCTGGATTCCCATCCAGGCTATACAAATTCACTAAATAAAATTAAATTAAATAAAAATTGAAAACACTGGCAGTTCAAAGCATTCATTGTCAGCTTGATGATGGGGTCCATTGCTGAGTCCACTGTGGGTCTGGAATGGCTTTGTGCCATTGGTTTAATAAATTGCAATAGAATCGGTTTTCTGAGGAAATGTGTGTGTGCAGGACTTTTATACAATTGATAGGTAATGATTGCAGTGCTGCAGAATTTTCAGCCCACTGACTGAACCATCTGAATGCAGTGCAGTTGATTTAGTATGAACTTGATGATGAGGACCAAATTGCATGAAGCAGCTGTGTGGCATTTGGATGTGTCTGTTGTGTACACTAGTAATTCTAACTGCAAAGGTTGGCCAAATTAAAGTGAAGGGAAGATTTTTACAGTTCGTCCCACTGTCCTTAAAGGGGCACTACAGCGAAAAACTGTAAAATTTAAAATATGTGCAAACATATACAAATAAGAAGTACATTTTTCCAGAGTAAAATGAGCCATAAATTACTTTTCTCCTATGTTGCTGTCACTTATATTATGTAGTAGAAATCTGACAGAAGCGACAGGTTTTGGACTAGTCCATCTCTTTATAGGGGATTCTCAGGGATATATTTATTTTCAAAAGCACTTAGTGAATTGCAGTTGCTCTGTCCAACTACCAAAAAACTGTGTAGGTAGCAGGGAAGCTGGCCAGCATCATTGTTTAAATCCTTTTTCGGGAATATCTGTATAAAGAATAAAAGCCTTACTGACAATCCCCTATGAAGAGATGGACTAGTCCAAAACCTGTCACTTCTGTCAGATTTCTACTAGCTACTTTCAGTGACAGCAACATAGGAGAAAAGTCATTTATGGCTCATTTTACTCTGGAAAAAATGTACTTCTTATTTGTATATGTTTGCACATATTTTACATTTTACAGTTTTTTGCTGTAGTGCCCCTTTAAGTAACCAACATAACAAATTATTGAAGATATCCAATGTTCTCTTAATTATCCTAGTTTCAGCATCAGAAATGCTTTTTATATGTACATATTGGCGAAAAAGATGAAATCCGCACACTCCCGGGTTCAAAAAGTCAAAAAGAGATTTATTCACGGATCACAGGTACAGATAAACGGCTGACATGTTTCGGACTAGATGTCCTTACTCATAGCCTTACGTAAGGCTTCCTGTCTGAGTCAGCCACTTACATACCTTACATAAGGCTATGAGTAAAGACATCTAGTCCGAAACATGTCTGCTGTTTAACTGTACCTGTGATCCATGAATATATCTCTTTTTTTTTGACTTTTTGAACCCAGGAATGTGCGAATTTCATCTTTTTCGCCATTACAGTTCTGCAACTTGACCTCCAGCACTTCCCTTGGGTGAGAGGTAGAGCGTTGGTTTTTCCTTATATATTATATTTACATATGGCTGTATGTTGGCATGTGGCTATGATGTCAGGCAGCTTTGTCAGATGTTCTCAATCGCATCATAGGGGAGCAAAAAAAAACAAAAAAACCTACAGTGTTTCACCTCACCAGTAATAAAGATACCAGAATCCCTGATACATTTTAAATCGGGGTGAGCTAAGATTTTACAATGGGCAAATGACTAAATAATTTAGAAATGAATACAGATTTTTTTTTTTTGGATTAAGATATGAAACGTTCAGTTCATCTATAAAGTACACCAGAGGCGAAAATAAACTAATTTAAATAAATGATTGTATCTTTCTTCCTTCTCCTAAAAATTCCACAGTTTTATTTTATGTTTAAATCTACTTTTTAAGTTTTAACTTTTATTGTTTTTTTCTCATTGACACATTCATTGAAGTATGCCAGAGCTAACATGTATGAACTGTTGACCCTTTTTATCTCTTTCCTGCTCTCAGAAGCCATTTTCTGCTAGGAAAGTGTTTTATAGTTGGAATTTCTTATCAGTGAGGGTCACACTGTAGTCACTTCCTGTCTGAGTCAGCCACTTACATACCCGATATTTAACTCTTTCAGGCAGAGAAAGAAAAAAAGGAAAACAGCATAGTTGTTTGTGTGCTAGGCACTGTACATACCCATGTCTATTACATCATGTCACATGTCACCTCGGGTATCCTTTAAGGCCCCATTCATTTGCCGGCGATTTCGGCAAAACGCTCAAGCGCTAGTGCATTTGAAAGCGCTAGTGTTATAAAACCCTATGGGCCCGTTCTTACTTGGGTGATTTGTGCTAAAAGCCGCAAATCGCCCAAAATGCAGACAACTGGCCTGCACCATTTTCAGGCGATCTCCCATCACGTTTCAGTGCTATAGAAGCACTAAAAGCGATCGCGGAGAAATCGCTGCACTGTCCAGTGATTTTTCCACGTCAAATCGTGGAAAAATCACGCCCGCAAAACGCCGGCAAAAATCGCCGGCGTTTTGCGCTTCTAAGTGTGAATGGGGCCTTAGTTCTCAGCAGGGCTGTGGAGTCGGAGTCGTGGAGTCGGGGCAATTTTGGGTGCCTGGAGTCGGAATCGGGAAAAAATGCACAGACTCCGACTCCTAATGAATTTAAACTGTAATTAAAATAGAAAATATGATAAAATGTTCTATTTCTCAGATAATAGTCATCATAAATAATTTATACATACAGTAATAGCTGTGCTTAGTCCACAAAAATGACGTAAACCAATCAAAATGAATGACTTGTGCTGCTTCAATAAAGCAGTCCCCGTATTTTTTAAGTCAGATATACACATCTGATTGTGACTGTATATATGATGTGTACACAGGAATCTCTCTATATACTAAATAACATCTATGCGGTAAGAATAAAGCCTTATGTGTAGCCGTGTCACTAATAGAGATGGTCAATGAGATGGAAATAATTCTGCATTGATTCTGATTTATGCAAATGTACGCACTCTCTTTGCTCATGAAATCAAATAATTTGATATGTTGTTAAAATTTGGTTTGGTGACTACGAATTAAATGGTACCTGAGAGGGATGAAAAGAAAAGTTTTATACATACCTGGGGCTTCTTCCAGCCCCCTTCAGGCTAATCAGGTCCCTCGCTGTCGTCCTCCACCACCTGGATTTTCTGCTGTGAGTCCTGGTAATTCAGCCAGTCAGTGCAGTACGGCCGCATGCCGCTTCCACAGCCAGGAGCGTTCTGCACCTGCGCAATAGTGCTGCGCAGGTGTAGTACGCTACCGGCGGCAGAGTGTGTGCATGCGCACTACGCCAGACTGGCTCAAGTACCTGGACTCATAGCAGAAGATCCAGGTGGCGGAGGAGGACAGCGAGGGACTGATTAGCCTGAAGGGGGCTGGAGGAAGCCCCAGGTATGTATAAAACTTTAATTTTATCTGTCTCAGGTTTACTTTGTTACACAGTAGTACTATACTCTACATCTGCACTCTCCACAGAGCTGCAGGGAATCCACTGAGAATGTTGTGCATATTGAACACAGAGGTGTTGTCTATCACCTATAAACCTGGTTCAGATTGTGCATGAAGAATGTGTAATAGAGGAAGAATCTCCTTATTCCCCTGCAGAGTACCTGCCCATCACTCTTACATGTACCCAGAGTTACATTGCCTAGGGCCTTGATAGATGTTCTTTGTTTCGGCCTGTACCTTTTTACAAGTACTCTTACCAAGGACTAGTTTTAGTCTATGACTAAACGGAATAAATATGGCAGTCTCCATATCCTTCTCACTTAAGTAGTCTTTTTAAATTCCTAAGTGTTGGCAGTTAAGAGACGAATTTCATGTTACATACTTTCAATCAACAAGATTGTAATATGCAAATTAGAGGAGTCGGAGTCGAGGAGTCGGTGGAATCCTAAACTGAGGAGTCGGAGTCGGTGGATTTTTGTACCGACTCCACAGCCCTGGTTCTCAGTGACTGAGACTAGCAAATATTTCTTGGTTATTCCAGCTATAGAATAAATGTACCACAGAGTTCATTGGGAAGATGTGCAGGCATGCTATCGGGGCTGTCAACAGAGAGAACTCATGAGTACTGTGTTTATTTCCTATGATTCTGAAAATCCTGGAGCTGTTACACTGGAAAGCAATGCTTATCTCTCTTAGTACAGACACAGCATTCTTTAACTGTGCACCAGCAATTGCAATTCTACAGATGTTAAAACTGCATACTGAGCCCTCTCCAAATCTAATCCTTGTTCTGTGTCCAATTCCATTTCGGATTGTTTGAAAAGATTATGCAATATCCTCATCTTGACACCGTAAAAGCCAATGTATTATTTAAGCCCCAAGATTCTGACCAGCCATAACAGCTCTTTAATTCTGCATTACAATACCTAGCAATAAAAAGTGTACTGGGAGGTTTTCGCTTTGTTTGTTCTGTACAGTAGTCCCTTGGCAGCTCTTGTAGGTTTAATATTCTGCCGACTAATCATTGTCAGTGTAAGGAATGGCTTCTTGGGACTGAGCTGAAAGGTAAGTGTGAGGCTGCCATTGTCAGCAGAGGTAGCAAGTGATCAGCATTTCCCTGTTGAAAGCCTGCTTGCTGCAGTAATGCGTTGTTTTCTCACAGGCAGGGAAAGCAACTACGGTAAGCCATCACATTACCTTCATGAGACAGAACATACTTAATAAAGCAGCACACACATTTCTTATCTCTGTAAAACAGTGGTTGGGGTACAACAATGACATACAAAAGACACTGAGAAAATGTTTCTCTTGAGATCTCCCTGGCAGTTTTCTTATCTCCGGCTCATCACTATCAGATAAAAAAGAAATAAGGTTTTTTTTGACAGATGCTTTATGAGAAAATACATAGATTGACCCACTGAACACATATCTCTCCGTAATGTTAACTGGCTACACTTGAACGGTTTGCTTTGAACAATATATATATTTTTTGGGGGGTGGGGGGGGGGAGGGTGAGGGTTAAATGGTTTTGCATGTATAGAAGTCAAATAATTGTTAACAAGCGTATATCTCTGACTTAAGAAAAATGACACAAACCACTCAATAAAAGTATCCCCAAAGGTATATCCGCTATTGAAATTCACATAGAACCATGTTTCCCTCCTGCTTGTTACATGGCTTTTTCTGCTTCAGAAACATTGTTTGACACAGTTTAAATGAGCTGCTAGAATGTGGTCTTCTATCTCTAGCCATGGTAACAAAATATAAGCAAGATAAGCAGCTTCTCACAAGTAGAGTCTTTTGTTCCTCAAGGTGACTCTATCTTGATCTGGAAGTCAGTGTATCTGTCTCTAATTATCTTCATGACTTTCCAGTACGGAATGATTATTCTAAAAGACTGATCCTGATTATTTTGTGTGGCCTTAAAGCAGCAGGGACAGCCATACTAACCCAGGAAAAAAAACACATACTGTATATAAATAGATAAATATTTATTCTACTTACATATGTATTGTACTGTCACCATTTTGATTTCAGTGAGTTTTCAAGAGAAGGCCCTTAGTGCAGAGCTTGGAGCACCTTCTTAGGCGCTCCTAGCTCTGCACCTTGGCTACCCAGACACTGCTTTATATGTTCTGAGGAAGCGGACTGTGCTCAGTGAAACGCGTTGTCGTTTTTGTGTCTTTCTTATATTGGCATTGCCCCTTCCTCTTAGAGGTAATCCATTTTATATTTATTACATCCATGGTTATTTTTTGGGGCGCCTTCTCCCTCCCAGTGATAAGTGTCTCATACACCAGGGAACTAATAAATTGTCCTCAGGTGTCTATACACTGGTAGTGGACCTGTAACTTAAGTCATTAAACTTAAACCACAAAACCAAGCAAGAAAAAGCTAATGCAGGTCTCCCAAATCCCAAAAGAAGCATTACAAATGTTATTGTGGATTAATTCTATTGACAAGTATCAAATAATCAGAAAATGTAAATCTATATTAAAACCACAAGGGTCTCAGGAGCAGCAGGAATCACCCCACACATGCTTTACTCACATGCTCGCACAACACTCAGAACCGTAATAGATGGTTTAAATCATAAATTGCACAGTGTAGTAGTAGCAGGACATATATAGGGGCTACAATTGGCCTGGTTATGTTGTCTCTAAGCGCTTAAATTGATTAAAAGATCCTTTTTTTGTAATGGACCGTAGTCTGTAAATGCTAGCCAGCAGGTGCATACTGAATGTGCTATGCACACAGAGTTCATATCCTATTGGTGCAGAGTGAGACTCCATCTTCCAAATAGTTAGAGTAAGCACAAGACGCGTGACAGCAGCATAAGTTGGCATGCTGTAATATGTAATATGTTGGCGCTTTATAAATACAATAAATAATAATAATAATAATGCATATGCAGTTCAGTCTTTACCATGTATTGATAACACTGCAAGAAGCCACAACACTTGCCAGTAGTGCATCAATACAGCTGTAGTAAGCAACTATATCGTCCAGCAACACAAGTCGTGGGATACAGCAATCCACACCGTCTGGGAACTCAGCACCCCAACACGCTGCGCATATGTAGACCCCAACACGCTGTGATACTCGCACCACCTTAGATCGGATCTCCGTGAGGTGTCAATGGCAAGCCGCCACGAGATCTACCCGCTTCCGCACCAATATAACAGCATGGCAACGGGGACCAGCCGGAGCTTGAGTGCGATAACGGTAGTAGCAGAAAATCACATCGCTCCAGTGTGAACACACACACAACATTACATTAGCAAGAGCTTTTAAAATACAAAGCGCTCAGAAAAGCTCTTGTGAACAAGCCCTTAAAGGGAAAAAAAATCCTCCCTGAGCCCAAATGGCATTTAGATAAAATCCCTGGATTAACACCACTGTGAATTGCATAGTATTATTGCCATGGATGTTCTTCAATGTGAGGAAAGAATCTAAGCCCCCTTAAACTAAGATATAGAACTTGCCATAACGACTTTCTGTGATTAATACGCTTTTCACGTCTGTGGGTGCCTTTACTGGAAGAAGAGTTTCCTCTGATCCTTGCCCAATTATTCAGGCTGCCAGAGAATAAACACTTAGTCAGGTTTAGAGGTGTACAAGAGTAAAATGACAAGGCATTTGGACAGGCAGATACATATGGCACATGTCTTTCCTTTTCCTTAAAAATGCATGTTGTGGGCACTCATTAGAGGAATTACAAGATTACATTATTTCACCACACTCTGAATAAGCGGATACGTAATGGGGTGTTACTGCTTCAGGGATGATACCGTGTGGAACCGAATTACAGTGTCTTCTGTTTTCCTGAGATGAGTGTACTCATATTTTATTCCATCTTGGCTGTTTATTGATGGTCTAATTGAAGTGCTGGTGGGAATGCTTTGTAACAGACGTGTTTAGAAATATAATTTAGTCATTTGGATTTATATAATACCGATGTTCCTTAATAGCACAGACCGAACAGTATGTGCAGATCACATAATGTATTACAAGGCATGAATAAACAAATAGAAGCGTGTGTTGCTTCTATAAGATCATAAATGTTGAAACTAAGTTGCTTGAAGCAAATAAAATGAAACCTGTATGTATGAAGGCATTTATCATTGTTTGTTTTTTTAATTAATTACAGTGTAGATAAGCTATTCATTTATTTTATTACACATTTGTATCAAGATTTGAATTCTGAGTTTCTGAGGGAGACACAAAAGAATACAAAATTGATTTGGCAGTTGATAAAGTCATAAGACTGTGAAGAAGGTAAGATTTTCAGTTTGTTACACAGATTTATAAGATACTGTAATAGTCTTTTGTGGTTGTTTTGTGCAAATGAAGCAATGTTTTTATGCTTTTGGGTAGGCTTAAGCCCTGTACATACGCTCAACCAAAGCCCGATTGTCGTCTGATTTAGTTCTGTTGGACGACAATCAGGCGTGTGTACGCATGGCAAATGACTAGACGAGCGACTGATAACAAGCCAATTGCCTGATCCATCTGGCAAATCAACTCGCATGACTGTTGGGCTGATATCGTGCAGTTGGCCATGTGTGTACAACATTGCTTGTACGGTGTACTTGTTTTGAATGCGGTCATGTCATGCAGTCCTTCATTTCATTTGCACGTGCAGTATGTTAATTTGTTGGTCATTCAGTTGGTTGGCTGACCGCTTTTCTCCATCAGAAAGCAGCGTTGGCGACTTGGTAGTCCCCTCCCCACTTGGTTTGCTCTAACTGCCTTCTCTCCTCTGTCTCTCTATCCCAGGCAAGCTGCAGTCGTTTTACCTGTAAACTTGCTCCTGCACACAGGGCTCAGGGAGTGTGCTGTTCTATGCAATTGCTGTGTGACAAATATGTAAATAGCCAAGTAGCGAAATTAGTAATCCCCAAAATCAAACTCGGGACCTTGTTCAGCACAAGGCAGTTCCTTTACCACTATGCCATGGACTCTGCTGTACGAAACGAGAAGATTATTTTTCAGCACAGTCATTCAACACGTGGTATAAGCGAGAATTACATGTGCTGAGTGACTGGCTTGTGACTCTCTCTCTTCTACCTCTAGAGGTAGTAGTCCTGCATGCATAATCAAACACTCATCACAACAGGAAGTGAGGATGTGAAACATGAAAATGTGGAGGTTTTTTGTCTACCGAGCAGCCGATTGATGTCACTGCTGCAAGGAAGTGTAATTCAGCATGTCTAGAACATAACTGGCTGCAGAATGAACTACAATTTTTTATTATATTAATGGACTACTATCGCGAAAATCTTAAAAGTTTACATACATGTAAACCTATACAAATAAGAAGTATGTCTTCCAGAGTAAAATGAGCCATAAATTACTTTTCTCCTATTTTGCTGTCACTTACAGTAGGTAGTAGACATCTGACAAAACCAACAGGTTTTGGACTAGCCCATCTCCTCATAGAGGATTCTCAGGGTTTTGTTTATTTTCAAAAGCACTTAGTGAATGGCTGTTGCTGTGTCCAACTGCCAAAAAAGTGTGCAGCGAGCAGGGAGTCTGGCCAGCATCATTGTATAAATACTTTTCAAGGAATGTCTTTATAAAGAATAAAAGTCTTGCTGAGAATCCTCCATGAACAGATGGACTAGTCCAAAACCTGTTGGTTCTGTCAGATTTCTTCTACCTACTGTAAGGGACCGCAAAATAGGGGAAAAGTAATTCATGGCTCATTTTACTCTGGAAGAAATATACTTCTTATTTGTATATGTTTCCGTGTATTTTAAGTTTTAAAATTTTTTCGTGATACTGGTCCTTTAAATTACACAAAGGGTTGTGCATTAGTAATAGAGGTATATGCAATATAATTTTCAGTGAAAGTTGAACTATGGTTTAAAGTCCCCTGTTTCAGATCTTTTATTGTTTGTAAAGGTCAGTAGGGTACTATGCCATTATTCACACTATCTTCAAACTTAACACAGACATCCTGGAGATCTTATATACTACTAGTGGACCTGAGCTCGTTAATATAACGGGCTCTAGACCTCCCTCACAAACCCCCTCCCACCCCTGTGACCGCCACATGTCAGCTTCCCCGCATGCACACCATGCCCGCAAACGCCTGGCCCCTTCCTCCTCCTGCTCTAACTGCCGCCCATGTGCCGCACATGCGCGGTACGCAAAAGCACGGACCCAGGGACACATAGGAGGAGGACGCAGGGACACAGGGGCTTTATTATATAGGATTTGTCAGTTGTAATTATACATGACACGGAGCAGAGGCGTTGCTAGGATCCTAAGAGATCCGGGGCACTTTTGGGCACTTCATCCGGAAAATGGGTTTGGCCACGCACTAGAATATGGATGTGGTCATGGGTGGAGCCAAATTTATATGAACTTAACAGCAGTCTAAGTAGGCCTGTCCAGCAAAATGTTAGATGAAGTCCCCTCTTCATTAATACAAAAAAACAAAAACAAAAGTGCAGCATATTGCATAAATAGGCAGTGTCACTTCTAGGCAGAGTTACCTGGCTTCTGTGTTCTGTGCTGGCTGGTCTGCCTTTCTGCTGGGCAGGCTGGCCTGCTGCCAAGTTATCTGGCAGTTCCCCCATAGCATTCGCTGAGCTTCTAGTGGACCCCCTCCCATGGGCCTCCCATTGACTCTCAGCATGCCCCCATAGAAGAACCACAGCTCCCTGCATGTCCACATAAAGGCATCACAGCACTCAGCATGCCACCAAAGCATCCAGTATTCCCATATAGAGGCAGCACAGAACCCAGCATAACCCCGATTGATACACCACAGCTCCCAGCATGCCCGCCATTGAGGCACCACAGCTGACACTGCCTGGAGGATATATGGGGCACCCCAGAGTACATCCAGGGCACAAGCCACTGATCTTTGGGGCTAGCAACGCCCCTGACATGGACACAGCTGCTGCATGCACATAATTGACACAGCTGTACCTGTGCACGCAGCAGCTGCATCCATGCCATGCATAAGCCCACACTAAGCTGCCACCTACCCACCCAAAGCCATAGCACTAAGTCACCACTAAGATGCCCAAACCCAGAACACTAAGCTGCTGATAGAAAAAGTATAAAAGACAGAAGAAGACCTAGAGATGAAAAGAGAGAGAAGAATAGAGTAGCAGCACTGAAAAGGAATGACAAAATGGAAAGAAGAGAATGGGAAAGTGTGTGGAAGAGTACTGAAAGACTAGCAGAGTACTGTCTGCAAGACTAAATAATCCCATGCTCAGACGCACCTGCACGCGGACACAACAACTACACAGGCTTTGAGCGGTGGTGGTGTTTGCTTTGTAGGCATGGTTGTTGCAGTACATGTATGTTGTGTTTGTGGAGTGCATGCACAGATGCATCCATACATGTTAATCAGGGGTTTACTGGTAACTTCAGAAAGCAGGCAGTTGCTAGGAAACTGGGAGCTGCTTTCCTCTGCCCTGATTAGATTATCTGACCCTGTCCACCACTTCCTCTGCCTCTAATGCTGGGCATACATGGACCGTTTTTGGCTCGATGCCGACGCGCCACCGCTCGTCCCTGCGGGAGCGGCTAATGAGCCGCTTGTTTCTTGCCATTAATAAATTTAAAACACTGCGCCACAGTTCACATAGAAAGGAAAAGTCAATTTGTTCACCAGTCCCCTGGGATCGCTGCAGAATATCCAGAATATGGTAAATGGTTTAAAAGGCTGCTGCGCTCTCCGGACCTAAAAATAAAATAAAATTAGACTCCACATAGGGTAATAACGTTCAAAATATTCAAAAAGTTCCACTGGCAATGACACAATTTTTTAACTTCAGTAGAAACCGGTGCATAGACAGAACCTCTGTGCCTGTAATCTCACTCAGTGATCACTCAGTGCAAATCCCCAAGGAAATGTATGCCTGAAGGCTCACCAGATGTTGCCCACCTCCGCTTGCAGGTGGAGACAACGCTTAGATTAGATGTCAATCAATAGCCTAGAATCAGTGTTGAAAATCTTCTTTTAATCCAATCAAGTAATCTCAATAAAAAAATATAAAAAGATACATAGCGTAATCCTGTACAGTTTGCCTCTGGTCGCATATAAACATTGCACTTACGCGTCCCAGAGTTTTTTCAGCATGTAAGATCCTTGCCGCTGCCCATCCGCTGGGTCTACACAGTGAAAGGAGGACTTCCGCGGTGTTCCGCTCCTGGTCTCTCCCTCAGCCGCAGGGTCTCTCTCTCGTCCGCGCTTGTTACTCCCGACCGGCCGGTCCGTTCGCTTCCTGGTACGCGTAACGACGTCAGACGTTAGCTCCGTCGTTACGCGTACCAGGAAGCGAACGGACCGGCCGGTCGGGAGTAACAAGCGCGGACGAGAGAGAGACCCTGCGGCTGAGGGAGAGACCAGGAGCGGAACACCGCGGAAGTCCTCCTTTCACTGTGTAGACCCAGCGGATGGGCAGCGGCAAGGATCTTACATGCTGAAAAAACTCTGGGACGCGTAAGTGCAATGTTTATATGCGACCAGAGGCAAACTGTACAGGATTACGCTATGTATCTTTTTATATTTTTTTATTGAATTACTTGATTGGATTAAAAGAAGATTTTCAACACTGATTCTAGGCTATTGATTGACATCTAATCTAAGCGTTGTCTCCACCTGCAAGCGGAGGTGGGCAACATCTGGTGAGCCTTCAGGCATACATTTCCTTGGGGATTTGCACTGAGTGATCACTGAGTGAGATTACAGGCACAGAGGTTCTGTCTATGCACCGGTTTCTACTGCAGTTAAAAAATTGTGTCATTGCCAGTGGAACTTTTTGAATATTTTGAACGTTATTACCCTATGTGGAGTCTAATTTTGTTTCTTGCCATTGTTCTCCCCGCCATTATCGAGCGCAGTATCGATCCGCCGGGGTATCGGACACGTCGGATATTATCAATCGAGCCATCAGACTCGATTGATAAGCCTCCCTCCTGTCCGTGTATGCCCAGCATAAGAGATTAACTCTTTGCGACTTGACTACAGTTAAAGTTCAGCAAATCTTAACCTTCTCCTGTCCAGTGCCTCCCTGCTCAGTGTGTAATAAACCACTTCACCCATTCAACAACCTCCCCAGTGTTTTAAAAAATAGATTAAATTACAGAATAGTAATAAATAGTTTCTAATTACAAGAAGAATAGGGTAGGAAGAGAGGTACACATGGCTTTTATAAACACTCTGGGGAGTGCACAGGAAAAGTTTCATGCTGTAATGCATATTGAGCATGTGGAAACTTGTTAAAGCAGGATGATTAGCCATACTATGCCAGGGAAAATAACACATATATAAGTAGATAAATACTTGATCTACTTACATGACACAGGCATTGTACTGTCCACATTTTGATTTCAGTGAATTTTATATAGTAAATGAAGGGAATCCTGGTAGGAACCATGTCTTTTGCTCACATTTTGAGGCTAAATACTGATGGCATTTCTTCCCTTAACTTTTTTTCTTTTTTCCGCCAATCACTGAGTCACCTCAGCCTTGCTTGTAAACACAAGTGAGCAGAGGATTATGTTTCAGCTAGGCAGTGAAATAAAGGGAAGAGGAGGAATATATTATAGATAAAAAGAGCCCCCAGCATGCAACTGAATGGCAATGGCTAATAAACGGCCAGTGCTCCTAAGGTATGTGATAACTCCAAACCATAACAGCAGAAAAAGTTTTGAATGCACTTCGACCAATTGCTGTGACAATCCCGCTTTAAGTAGATAAAGATGTGTTGAGCAGTAGCTGCAGTATTGGTTACAAAAACTTCAAGGCAACCTAAAGCGAGATGTACTGTATATGGAGGCTGACATATTTATTTCCTTTCAAACAAAATCAATTACCTGGCAGTCCTACTGTTCTTTTTGGCTGTAGTTGTGCCTGAACCATACCTGAAACAATCATGGGGCTAATCTTGCCAGATTTGTGTCAGAAACATCTGATCTGCAAGCTTGTTCAGAGTGTGTAGCTAAAAGTATTAGAGGTAGAGCTTCAACAGGACTGCCAGACAATTGGTATTGTTTAAAATGAAAAAAAAAATGTAATTAGTATTGCAGGCTAGACTGATGTATACTTGTTTTTTTCTATCCACTTGCTTTATACTCCCTTTGAAAGTATTGTTGACTATTATGACGGTATTCTTTTGTTCAGTATTTCATTCAGATGCATTGGAAATGAAAAATCACAAGGTTAGGACTTGTTCGAGCTTCCCACTTGTGAGCCTCAGCATTCTGTTTAATGTACAGTCGTGGCCGAAATTGTTGGCACCCTAGAACCAAAATTGTGGAAAAATATCAACAATCTCAAGGCTACAAGTCTACCTCCAGAGAAATAGATTTGTCTTTGTCCACAGTGTGCACCATTATCAAGATGTTTGCAACCCATGGCACTGCAGCTAATCTCCCTGGGCATGGAAGGAAGATAAAAATTGCTGAAAGTTTGCAACACAGGATAGTCCGGTTGGTGGATAAGCAACCCCAGACAAGTTCCAAAGAAATTCAAGCTGTCCTGCAGGCTCAGCGAACATCAGTGTCGGTGTGAACTCTCCGTCGACATTTAAATGAAATTAAACTTTATGGTAGGAGACCTAGGTCCACCCCACTGCTGACACCGAGACATAATAAAGCAAGACTACAGTTTCCCAAAATGTACTTGGGTAAGCCAAAATCCTTTTGGGAAAACATGTTTTGGACAGATGAGACCAAGATGGAGCTTTTCTGGTAAAGCACGTCAGTCTTTTTACCAAAAACGGAATGAGGCCTACCACGAAAAGAACACAGTACCTTCAGTAAAAAATGGTGGAGATTCAATGATGTTTTGGGGTTGTTTTGCTGCCTTTGGCACTGGGTGCCTTTAATGTGTGCAGGGCATCATGAAATCTGTGGATTACTAAAGAATTTTGGGCCGCACTGTAGAGCTCAGTGTCAGAAAGCTGAGTTTGCGTCCGAGATCTTGGATCTTCCAGCAGGACAATGTCCTCAAACATACGTCAAAAAGCACCCAGAAATAGATGGCAGCAAAGCGCTGGAGAGTTCTGAGTTGGGCAGCAATGAGTCCACATCTAAATCCCATTGAACACTTGTGGATAGATATTAAATTGCTGTTTGGAAAAGGCACCCTTCCTGTAAAAGAGACCTGGAGTAGTTTGCAAATGAAGAGTGGTCCAAAATTCCGAGTGAGGGGTGTAAGAAGCTTCTTGATTGTTATAGGAAGCAACTTATTTCAGTTATTTTTTCCAAAGGGTGTGCAACCAAATATTAATTTAAGGGTGCCAGTAATTTTGTCCAGCCCATTTTTGGAGTTGTGTGTGACATTATGTCGAATTTTCTTTTTTACCCTCCTTTTGTTTTGTTCCAGTACACAAAAGGGAACAAACGTGTATATAAAAACGTGTTACTGAAATACTTTTCTGTGAGAAATACTTGATTTTCTGGAAACATTTCTGGGGTGCCAACAATTTCAGCCATGACTATCTTCAGGTAACTGATGGATCCATTTCCGATGTGTGCATGGTGAATGTCAAAGCTGGGTGATATCTGGTCTCTGTAGTGAGGGCTGGGGTAGTGAATATATTTACCTTGTATGTGACCACCCCATGTCCTTTATCATAATCTTCCTGTCGCTGCATCCTCCTGTGTCCGTGCATCTGTGGCTGGCGCACATAAGTGGCACGTGCTTGTGGGCGACAGTTATGCACAGCGCGGGGCGCACACTGAGACTAAGTTCTCTGGCGCCCATTATTTATCAGGCTTCTGGTCCAGTGTTTTTATAATAAAACAGCTGACAAGAGAATGTGTAAATATTTATGAAGTTATGAAGCAACTGTCAAGCCCAGAACTTGCGCCAGACATTTATTTCCTTATTGATCTTATGTTGCCATTTTTATATTCATTGGCAATTATCCAATTCACTTTTTCTCCTAAGTTTTTCTTCTGTTTAACCACTTGAGGACCGTGGGCTTTAACCCCCTTAAGGACCAGGCACTTTTTTTCCATTCAGACCACTGCAGCTTTCAAGGTTTATTGCTCGCTCATACAACCTACCACCTAAATCAATTTTGGCTCCTTTTCTTGTCACTAATAAAGCTTTCTTTTGGTGCTATTTGATTGCTGCTGCGATTTTTACTTTTTATTATATTCATCAAAAAATACATGAATTTTGGCAAAAAAAAATTATTTTTTTTAACTTTCTGTGCTGACATTTTTAAAATAAAGTAAAATTTCTGTATACATGCAGCACGAAAAATGTGGACAAACATGTTTTTGATGGAAAAAAACCCATTCAGCCTATATTTATTGGTTTGGGTAAAAGTTATAGAATTTACAAACTATGGTGCAAAAAGTGAATTTTCCCATTTTCAAGCATCTATGACTTTTCTGACCCCCTGTCATGTTTCATGAGGGGCTAGAATTCCAGGATAGTATAAATACCCCCCAAATGACCCCATTTTAGAAAGAAGACATCCCAAAGTATTCACTGAGAGGCATAGTGAGTTCATAGAAGATATTTTTTGTCACAAGTAAGCGGAAAATGACACTTTGTGACAAAAATAAATAAATTGTAAGCACCCCTGTAAAGCCTAAAGGTGCTCATTGGACTTTGGACCCCTTAGCGCAGTTAGGCTGCAAAAAAGTGCCACACATGTGGTATTGCCGTACTCAGGAGAAGTAGTACAATGTGTTTTGAGGTGTATTTTTACACATGTTACACGTGATATCTGTACAGCGCTCACTCCCCACAGTCATATATCCACAAGTTGATCACACAAAGTTCCACACTTTGCCCCTTTTTTCAGATCTCTGCCAGAAATGAATACTCTCACCGATGTGTAGAGGCTGATTTGCCACAGATCAGCTAAATACGTGTTTCAGATGAACTTCAAGTCTGCTTTCCTCACACTGGCTCCTCAACTTTGGTTCCACTTGTTCCTCAGAAAGAAAGTTTAGACATAGTGTAAAACTGTAGTTTCAAGGTTCTCTAAACGTGTGGTCGTAAGTGCACCTTTGCACCATATGTGTTCCCCACTCCGTGTGCCCGTACTATTCCCGTCACCGGATAATATGGGAGAAATTCCTGCTCACCAGATCTCTATGCTGCCCCGTCACAGACCAGCAAGCTCTCGCATGGATGCAACAACATCAATTATCCCTTCACAGGTTTCCAGTATCCTTTGCCTTAGGTTTACCTCAGAGAGAAAGAAGGCCAATGTACATAGCGTGAATCTGTTACAGTCCACAATTCCTATAAGCTCTATATAGTGCAGAGTGAATACACCTCTTCACAGTGAACGACCTCCACACTTAGTGCCCGTGTTTACCACTGCCACCAAACAAACAGGTACCCCTAACCTCTCACCAGATATCTTGCTGACCTCACATGGACCAGCAATCAGCGCTTTTTGGTGTCAGTTTAGGAGCTTTCAGCCAGATGTGACATGTAATACCTGCAGGGCTAATATATAACTCTCATAGCGTAATACCGTCTTTATTCCGTCATAAAAGATTAAAAGTTACACTCACATTTAGTAAAATAGTATGCGCGTATCATAAAACCATTTGGACGTCCTCACCGCCGCTCAGCTGACCAGCAAGCCTCTGATGAGTCATTCTGACGAAACCGGTAGGGCGTGGCTTCAAGCGGCAGAGAGGAAGACGCTTGCTGAGCGGCGGTGAGGACGTCCAAATGGTTTTATGATATGCGTATACTATTTTACTAAATGTGAGTGTAACTTTTAATCTTTTATGATGGAATAAAGACGGTATTACGCTAAGAGTATTCATTTCTGGCAGAGATCTGAAAAAAGGGCAAAGTGTGGAACTTTGTGTGATCAACTTGTGGATATATGACTGTGGGGAGTGAGCGCTGTACAGATATCACGTGTAACATTAGGAAGAGGGGAATTGCTATCCCCACTGTATAGCGATCCACCCAGCAGTTTGGTGACAATCTAAAAAAACTTAGGGAGTGGACACTGTGATATTTTAAGGAGCGCTCATACTACCTTTTTTTCTGTATTTTTACACATACCCATGCTGGGGGGGGGAGAAATATCTCTGTAAATGACAATTTTTTGATTTTTTTTTTTTTACACACAATTATCCATTTACAGAGAGATTTCTCCCACCCAGCATGGGTATGTGTAAAAATACACCCCAAAACACATTGTACTACTTCTCCCGAGTACGGCAATACCACATGTGTGGCACTTTTTTTGCACCCTAACTGTGCTAAGGGGCCCAAAGTCCAATGAGTACCTTTAGGATTTCACAGGTCATTTTGCGGAATTTGATTTCCAGACTACTCCTCACGGTTTAGGGCCCCTAAAAGGCCAGGGCAGTATAGGAACCCTGCAAATGACCCCATTTTAAAAAGAAGACACCCAAAGTTATTCCGTTAGGAGTATGGTGAGTTCATAGAAGATTTTATTTTTTGTCACAAGTTAGCGGAAATTGATTTGTATTGTTTTTTTTTCACAAAGTGTCACTTTCCGCTAACTTGTGACAAAAAATAAAATCTTCTATGAACTCACCATAGTCCTAACAGAATACCTTGGGGTGTCTTCTTTCTAAAATGGGGTCATTTGTGGGGTTCCTATACTGCCCTGGCATTTTAGGGGCCCTAAACCATGAGGAGTAGTCTGGAAATCAAATGCCGCAAAATGACGTGTGAAATCCTAAAGGTACTCATTGGACTTTGGGCCCCTTAGCACAGTTAGGGTGCAAAAAAGTGCCACACATGTGGTATCGCCGTACTCGGGAGAAGTAGTATAATGTGTTTTGGGGTGTATTTTTACACATACCCATGCTGGGTGGGAGAAATATCTCTGTAAATGACAATCTTTTGATTTTTTTTTTTACACACAATTGTCCATTTACAGAGATATTTCTCCCACCCAGCATGGGTATGTGTAAAAATACACCCCAAAACACATTGTACTACTTCTCCCGAGTACGGCGATACCACATGTGTGGCACTTTTTTGCACCCTAACTGCGCTAAGGGGCCCAAAGTCCAATGAGTACCTTTAGGATTTCACAGGTCATTTTTGTTTCAAGACTACTCCTCACGGTTTAGGGCCCCTAAAATTCCAGGGCAGTATAAGAACCCCACTAATGACCCCATTTTAGAAAGAAGACACCCCAAGGTATTCCGTTAGGAGTATGGTGAGTTCATAGAAGATTTTATTTTTGTCACAAGTTAGCGGAAATTGATTTTAATTGTTTTTTTTTTACAAAGTGTCATTTTCCGCTCACTTGTGACAAAAAATATAATCTTCTATGAACTCGCCATACTCCTAACGGAATACCTTTGGGTGTCTTCATTCTAGAATGGGGTCATTTGTGGGGTTCCTATACTGCCCTGGCATTTTAGGGGCCCTAAACCGTGAGGAGTAGTCTTGAAACCAACAATGTCGCAAAATAACCTTCGATTTAGAATAACTTCCCAGCACTTTCCAACTAAAAAAGTACCTAAAAGTTGCTGAAAAGTACTATTAAATTTATTTTGAGTATTTTCTTGCTTTCTGGTGGCTTAAAAGGCATTTTATTGACAAGTTTAAAAATATAACCTAGGAGAAAACTCAGGTGAAAAAGTGAATTGCATATGGCCCCTAGGGTGTAAAAAAGTGCCACACATGTGGTACCGCTGTACTCAGGAGAAGTAGTATAATGTGTTTTGTGGTGTATTTTTACACATACCCATGCTGGGTGGGAGAAATATCTCTGTAAATGACAATCTTTTGATTTTTTTTTACACACAATTGTCCATTTACAGAAAGATTTCTCCCACCCAGCATGGGTATGTGTAAAAATACACCCCAAAACACATTATACTACTTCTCCTGAGTACGGCGATACCACATGTGTGACACTTTTTTGCAGCCTGGGTGCGCTAAGGGCCCAACGTCCTATTCACAGGTCATTTTGAGGCATTTGTTTTGTAGACTACTCCTCACGGTTTAGGGCCCCTAAAATGCCAGGGCAGTATAGGAACCCCACAAATGACCCCATTTTAGAAAGAAGACACCCCAAGGTATTCCGTTAAGGTATTCCGTTAGGAGTATGGTGAGTTCATAGAAGATTTTATTTTTTGTCACAAGGTAGTGAAAAATGACACTTTGTGAAAAAACAATAAAAATTAATTTCCGCTAACTTTTGACAAAAAATAAAATCTTCTATGAACTCGTCATACACCTAACAGAATACCTTGGGGTGTCTTTTTTTCTAAACTGGGGTCACTTGTGGGGTTCCTATACCGCCCTGGCATTTTACGGGCCCAAAACCGTGAGTAGTCTGGAAACCAAATGTCTCAAAATGACTGTTCAGGGGTATAAGCATCTGCAAATTTTGATGACAGGTGGTTTATGAGGGGGCGAATTTTGTGGAACTGGTCATAAGCAGGGTGGCCTTTTAGATGACAGGTTGTATTGGGCCTGATCTGATGGATAGGAGTGCTAGGGGGGTGACAGGAGGTGATTGATGGGTGTCTCAGGGGTTGGTTAGAGGGGAAAATAGATGCAATCAATGCACTGGGGAGGTGATCGGAATAGGGTCTGAGGGGGATCTGAGGGTTTGGCCGAGTGATCAGGAGCCCACACGGGGCAAATTAGGGCCTGATCTGATGGGTAGGTGTGCTAGGGGGTGACAGGAGGTGATTGATGGGTGTCTCAAGGTGTGATTAGAGGGGGGAATAGATGCAAGCAATGCACTGGCGAGGTGATCAGGGCTGGGGTCTGAGGGCGTTCTGAGGGTATGGGCGGGTGATTGAGTGCCCTAGGGGCAGATAGAGGTCTAATCTGATGGGTAGCAGTGACAGGGGGTGATTGATGGGTAATTAGTGGGTGTTTGGAGGAGAGAACAGATGTAAACACTGTACTTGGGAGGTGATCTGATGTCGGATCTGCGGGCGATCTATTGGTGTGGGTGGGTGATCAGATTGCCTGCAAGGGGCAGGTTAGGGGCTGATTGATGGGTGGCAGTGACAGGGGGTGATTGATGGGTGGCAGTGACAGGGGGTGATTGACAGGTGATCAGTGGGTTATTACAGGGAAGGACAGATGTAAATAATGCCCTGGCGAATTGATAAGGGGGGGTCTGAGGGCAATCTGAGCGTGTAGGCGGGTGATTGGGTGCCCGCAAGGGGCAGATTAGGGTCTGATCTGATGGGTAACAGTGACAGGTGGTGATAGGGGGTGATTGATGGGTGATTGATGGGTAATTAGTGGGTGTTTAGAGGAGAGAATAGATGTAAACACTGCGCTTGGGTGGTGATCTGATGTCGGATCTGCGGGCGATCTATTGGTGTGGGTGGGTGATCAGATTGCAGGTTAGGGGCTGATTGATGGGTGGCAGTGACAGGGGGTGATTGATGGGTGATTGACAGGTGATTGACAGGTGATCAGGGGGGATAGATGCATACAGTACATGGGGGGGTCTGGGGAGAATCTGAGGGGTGGGGGGTGATCAGGAGGGAGCAGGGGGCAGGGGGGGGATAAAAAAAATAGCGTTGACAGATAGTGACAGGGAGTGATTGATGGGTGATTAGGGGGGTGATTGGGTGCAAACAGTGGTCTGGGGGGTGGGCAGGGGAGGGGTCTGAGGGGTGCTGTGGGTGATCAGGGGGCAGGGGGGGGGGAAATCAGTGTGCTTGGTGCAGACTAGGGTGGCTGTAGCCTGCCCTGGTGGTCCCTCGGACACTGGGACCACCAGCGCAGGAGGCAGCCTGTATAATACACTTTGTAAACATTACAAAGTGTATTATACACTTTGTATGCGGCGATCGTCGGGGTAACATCCCGCCGGCGCTTCCGTATGGCCGGTGGGATGTTGCGGCGGGTGAGCGGAGACAGGCACCGGCGGAGAATCGCGTCACGGATGACGCGATCGCTCCGCCCATGCCCCTACAAGGACCGCCGCCATTTGTCAATACGGCGGTCCTTGCGGAGTCCACTTCCCGGCCGCCAATTGTCAATACGGCGGTCGGGAAGTGGTTAAAGTGTACCTGTGATGGCAAAATAAAAAGAGCTTATACTTATCCAGGGCTGACGTGACTGAGCCAGATTACTGAGGCTGATTGCAGCCGATATAGAGGCATTCAAGGGGGACAGCTATGGATGCATTGTTGCTCATGGGGCTGGAGGAAGCGTGGGGTGAGTATAAAATCTTTATATTTTGCCATCTCAAGTTTACTTTAAAATAACTTTTCAGCACTGCAATTGAAAAAAGTACCAAAAGGTAGGTGATAAAGTACTTTAAAAAAAAAAAATCTTGCTCTCTGGTGGCTTAAAAGGCATTTTATTGAAGAAGATAAAGAAAAAGTTAATTGCATCAGCCCCATTGATTGATGTGTGGTCTTAACTGTTGCAAATTAGGAGCTTATGTTTTAAACTCCTACATTACTCCTATGAAACCCCTGTTGTTGTTTTTCCCTTGCTGTTCAGCGATTGGTAATTTATAGGTAGGGATGAGTGGCAAGTTCTGATAATATTCAAAGCTCCATTGACCCTGGTGGAAGTGAAAGCTGTGCAAACAGTAGCTGTCTATCAGTTAGCTGGCATATATATCAATGAATGACCTTATGGTTGATTAATCATCAGTTAGTGGCTTTCATTTGCTTGCATGGTTTCCACTTCCTGGGTCAGTACAAATTTGCTTGTTAGGAGAATCTTCTGCTTCTGTGTGCAGAGGAAAGCTTGTTGTGTGGTTGATTTATAGCTAGCTATAGATAAACCATCCAATCGGCAGAAATCATTCTCAGAAGCCAGTGCTATCAGAGAAATACAATAGGCAGAAATACCTGTCCGCACTGTTTTTCTTTTAAATTGACTACAGTATGAGTCTCAGATTAGATTCAGGAAATCAACAGGCAGGCAGTGCCGTTCTCTTACAGAGCTGATCCTTCTGTTTGCCTCTTTTTAGAAACTCATTTTGCAGTCATTTATTGTTATGGAATTGGTAGACTTCCCCAATTTCCATATTAATAGAAGATGAAAGATATCCTAGACCACAGTGCTGCTTTCATCTGCTTTGAATATTGTTCATGTGAAAGTGGAAACAAAAAAAGAATGGCAGAAAGTTGCAAAAGGGTGTAATACTAAATGGTTTTATACACTTTAACCAGTTCACGTCCAGATGACATGAAAATAAGTCTCTGCACTTTCCAACCTACAACAGCTTAGAGAACACTGTTTAACTCTGACCTGACAACATCACTACAGAGTTAAAAAAAATGACTGCAAACCTCTCTCCTCCTCCCAGGGAATTCAATGGCAGAGTTAATTAGTAAACAAGTTTAAAGTACACAGTCCAGGAGCAGACCGTAAGAGCAGGTCCACACTAGGTCCGTGACAGATCGGATCCGTCCCCCCTCCCCACCAACCGCTGTCACCCCCGACCTGGCTGCTATCACCTCCAGCATGGCGGCCCCCTCCCCACCCACAGGCTGGGACACAGAAAACTGATCCATTTCTGTGTCCAAAACTGCCTTTTTTGAGGGGCATCCGTTTTCCTATTGCCTATCACTATCCCTCCATGTATCAGGATCCATATGCGGTGCAGGAAAATGCAGTAGATCTGGACCTTCCATTCAGGTTTTGAAAATAGTTCCCCGCAAATGCAAACGCAGACCCATTTTGTTTAGGTAAAGACGGCTGCTATTTTTAACATTGCTTTCCATGGCTCCGGTTTTTATCATGTTTTAAAAAAACGGAGCCACGGATACATTCCTGGACCTAGTGCGAACTAGAGATGTCGCGAACCTCCGATTTTCGGTTTGCGAACCCTGTTCGCTAACCTCCGCGAAAGGTTCGGTTCGTGAAAAAGTTCACGAACCGCAATAGACTTCAATGGGTAGGCGAACTTTAAAAATGTGAAAAAAATTCTACCGGCTGCAAAAATGATAGAAAACATGTTTCAAGGGCTCTAATACCTGGAGCTCCACCCTCCACCCTTCTACCCTTCTACCTATTCCCTCCTCCCTCCTACCGGAGGGAGGAGGGAATAGGTATAATACGGAGGGAGCAGGGTCTCATCTGCCAGGGAATTATACTATTTCAAAAACCAGTTTACATACCATGGCTGGGAATTGAACCCAGATCTCACTGTGTGGTGGGCAAGTCACCCTAACCGCTGTACCACAACAGTACTAACTGAAGCTGGCCTAGCATTTACTATTTATGCTCAATGCAATAGAAACATTAGGTTGCTTAAAGGGAACCTTAACTGACAGTGATATGAATGTTTCCTGTAAACAATACTAGTTGCCTGGCAGTCCAGCTGATCTGTGACTGCAATAGTGGCTGAATCACACCCTGAAACAAGCATGCAGCTAATCCAGTCTGACTTCAGTCAGAGCACCTGATCTGCATGCTTGTTCAGGGGCTGTGGCTAAAAGTATTAGAGACACAGGATCAGCAGGCTATTCAGGCAACTGGTATTATTTTAAAAGGAAAAATCCATATCCTTCTCAGTTTAGGTTCCCTTTAAGGATTTGTAGCATAAAAGCCAACTCACATTGGCTGGGAATCGAACCCAGGTCTCACTGTGTGGTGGGCAAGCACCCTAACTGCTGTACCACAACAGTACTAACTGAAGCTGGCCTAGCATTTACTATTTATGCTCAATGCAATAGAAACATTAGGTTGCTTAAAGGGAACCTTAACTGAGAGTGATATAGATGTTTCCTGTAAACAATACCAGTTGTCTGGTAATGGCCTGGTAAGTAATGTCTGGATGGTGTAGTGCTTAAGTGCTCTGCCTCTGACACAGGAGACCAGGGTTCGAATCTCGGCTCTGTCTGTTCAGTAAGCCAGCACCAATTCAGTAGGAGACCTTAGGCAAGTCTTCCTAACACTGCTACTGCCCATAGAGCATGCCCTAGTGGCTGCAGCTCTGGTGCTTTGAGTCCGCCAGGAGAAAAGCGTGATATAAATGCTATTTGTCTTGTCTACTTTTTCTCTTGTATTGAGCATAAATGGTAAATGCTAGGCCAGCTTCAGTTAGTACTGTTGTGGTACAGCGGTTAGGGTGCTTGCCCACCACAAGGTAAGACCCGGGTCCAAATCCCAGCCAATGTGAGTTGGCTTTTATGCTACAAATCCTTAAAGGGAACCTAAACGGTGAAGGATATGGATTTTTCCTTTTAAAATAATACCAGTTGCCTGAATCGCCTGCTGATCCTGTGTCTCTAATACTTTTAGCCACAGCCCCTGAACAAGCATGCAGATCAGGTGCTCTGACTAGCTGCATGCTTGTTTCAGGGAGGAGGGTGGAGGGAGGAGGGAATAGGTAGAAGGGTAGGAGGGAGGAGGGTGGAGGGAAGCAGCTGTCCCTTAACTAATTAGTGTAGGCAGACAAGTGAGTGAAATGGCATAAGGACATTGCTTGGAGGAGGGAGGGAGGGGGGCGGGCCTCCAGCAGTGAGAGCAGTGTGTTTGGCAATAATGTGACTGCTGACTGTGATGTAGAGGGTCAAAGTTTTGCTCAATACAGCATTATGGGGCGAATCGAACTTCCGCAAAAGCAAACCCCCAAAGTTCGCCTGGAATAATACCAGTTGCCGGAATCGCCTGCTGATCCTGTGTCTCTAATACTTTTAGCCACAGCCCCTGAACAAGCATACAGATCAGGTGCTCTGACTGAAGTCAGACTGGATTAGCTTCATGCTTGTTTCAGGGAGGAGGGTGGAGGGAGGAAGGAGGGAATAGGTAGGAGGGAGGAGGGTGGAGGGAAGCAGCTGTCCCTTAACTAATTAGTGTAGGCAGACAAGTGAGTGAAATGGCATAAGGGCCTTGCTTGGAGGAGGGAGGGAGGGGGGCGGGCCTCCAGCAGTGAGAGCAGTGTGTTTGGCAATAATGTGACTGCTGACTGATGTAGAGGGTCAAAGCTTTGCTCAATACAGCATTATGGGGCGAATCAAACTTCCGCAAAAGTTCGCCTGGTGCAGGCGAACGCGAACCCCCAAAGTTCGCCTGGAACCGTTCGCCGGCGAACAGTTCGCTACATCTCTAGTGCGAACCTACTTTAACAGATTGTATACATTACTTAATTGTTAAATCTAATACATTAGCAAAGCAAATGAACTGTTAAAATAAGCAGGAGCAATAGACAAGTAAAATGTGTGGGTGTAATGTACAATAGAACTGTTTACCTTGAAGGGAACCTTAACCCAAGGGTAAAAAAAAAGTTTCACTTAGCTGGGGCTTCCCCAAGCCCCGGCAGCCGTCCTGTGCCCTCGCAACTCCTCGAGTATCCTCCGGTCCCCGCCGCGGGTTAGTTTCGTTTTTGGCCGACAAAGAGTCAGCCCCTGGCAACGCGTACTCTTCCTTGCCTTCCCCGCCGTCAAGCGCGTCATGCGCGGGCGCAGTATGCTTGCTATTCCTGCCAGTGACACTGATTCCTTTGGTGTTAGAGAAGAGACTGAAATCTTCAGGCAAGCTAATACTGATTGTTCTGGATGGTACCAAAAGAGTTTGTTGTCCACTATTGTTGGCTATGTCAACAAAATAACTTTAGAGGATTCCACTAGCATAAAACATAGGCCTCAATTCACTAAGATCATGCTAGAGATAATAAGGCAAGAGAAAACTTACCTCCACACGTGAGAGAGTTATCTTACCTCTTCATTCCTTAAGTTACCTCTCCTGTAGTTAATTTACCTCCTCTGTAGTTAATTTACCTCCTCTGTAGTTATTTTCACATGCAGCTAATTAACAGCCAGCCTTTAACTCTGGAGTTATTTTAAGGATTGGAGAGTTAATTTAAAGACAGAAGAGTTAACTTTAGGCTTGCCTGAGGTAAAATGTTTCCTGAATACTACATGCCTTATCACCATGGTAACAACTCTAGAAGAGTTATTAAAGACAGGAGATAAGTTTAGTGAATTGAGGCCATTGTCCAAAGTATATCTTTATTTGACAGAGGGAAGCTTGAGAAGATAATGCTAATATCCAAAGGCCTTTCCTTAAAGAGAGTCTGAAGCGAGAATAAATCTCGCTTCAGACCTCATAAATAGCAGGGGCACGTGTGCCCCTGCTAAAACGCCGCTATAGCGCGGCTTAACGGGGGTCCCTTCACCCCCAAATCCCCCTCGATACACCCGGGGAGCGCTTCCTGGTTGGGGCAGGGCTAGCCGCCGCAACCCTGCCCCACGCGCGTCTGTCAGCGCGTATCTCCGCCTCTCCCGCGCCCCTCTCAGTCTTCCTTCACTGAGAGGGGCGGGGGAGAGGCGGCGATGCGCCGCTGACAGACGCGACTGGAGGCAGGGCTGCAGCCGTTAGCCCTGCCTCCAGGAAGCAATAAATCACGACCAAATTTGCGACCAAGTGTCGCAGTGGTCGTTTTGGGGGTGAAGGGACCCCCGTTAAGCCGCGCTATAGCGGCGGTTTAGCAGGGGCACACGTGCCCCTGCTATTTATGAGCTCTGAAGCGAGATTTATTCTCACTTCAGAGTCTCTATAACAACAGAAATCCTGTTGTATGATTAACCACTTAAGGACCACAGTCTTTTCGCCCCTTAAGGACCAGAGCCTTTTTCTCCATTCAGACCACTGCAGCTTTCACGGTTTATTGCTCGGTCATACAACCTACCACCTAAAGGAATTTTACCTCCTTTTCTTGTCACTAATACAGCTTTCTTTTGCTGCTATTTGATAGCTGCTGCGAGTTTTAGTTTTTATTATATTCATCAAAAAAGACATGAATTTTGGCAAAAAAATGACTTTTTTAACTTGCTGTGCTGACATTTTTCAAATAAAGTAAAATTTCCTATACATTTGAGCGCGAAAGTTATTCTGCTACATGTCTTTGATAAAAAAAAACCATTCAGTGTATATTTATTGAATTGGGTAAAAGTTATAGCGTTTACAAACTATGGTGCCAAAAGTGAATTTTCCCATTTTCAAGCATCTCTGACTTTTCTGCGCACCTGTCAGGTTTCATGAGGGGATAAAATTCCAGGATAGTACAAATACCCCCCAAATGACCCCATTTTGGAAAGAAGACATCCCAAAGTATTCAGTGAGAGGCATGGTGAGTTCATAGAAGATTTTATTTTTTGTCACAAGTTAGCGGAAAATGACACTTTTTGACAAAAAAAAAAAAAAGTTTCCATTTCTTCTAACCTGCGACAAAAAAAAATTAAATCTGCCACGGACTCACTATGCTCCTCTCTGAATACCTTGAAGTGTCTACTTTCCAAAATGGGGTCATTTGTGGGGTGTGTTCACTGTCCTGGCATTTTGGGGGGTGCCTAATTGTAAGCACCCCTGTAAAGCCTAAAGATGCTCATTGGACTTTGAGCCCCTTAGCGCAGTTAGGCTGCAAAAAAGTGCCACACATGTGGTATTGCCGTACTCAGGAGAAGTAGTATAATGTGTTTTGGGGTGTATTTTTACACATACCCATGCTGGGTGGGAGAAATATCTCCGTAAATGACAATTGTTTTATTTTTTTTACACACAATTGTCTATTTATAGAGATATTTCTCCCACTCAGCATGGGTATGTGGAAAAATACACCCCAAAACACATTATACTACTTCTCCTGAGTACGGCGATACCACATGTGTGGCACTTTTTTGCACCCTAACTGCGCTAAGGGGCCCAAAGTTCAATGAGTATCTTAAGGATTTCACAGGTCATTTTGAGAAATTTCGTTTCAAGACTACTCCTCACGGTTTAGGGCCCCTAAAATGCCAGGACAGTATAGGAACCCCACAAATTACCCCATTTTAGAAAGAAGACACCCCAAGGTATTCCGTTAGGAGGATGGTGAGTTCATAGAAGATTTTTTTTTTTTTGTCACAAGTTAGCGGAAATTGATTTTGGTTTTTTTCACAAAGTGTCATTTTCCGCTAACTTGTGACAAAAAATAAAATCTTCTATGAACTCACCATACTCCTAACGGAATACCTTGGGGTGTCTTCTTTCTAAAATGGGGTCATTTGTGGGGTTCCTATACTGCCCTGGCATTTTAGGGGCCCTAAACCGTGAGGCGTAGTCTTGAAACCAAATGTCGCAAAATGACCTGTGAAATCTTAAAGGTACTCATTGGATTTTGGGCCCCTTAGCGCACTTAGGGTGCAAAAAAGTGCCACCCATGTGGTACCGCCGTACTCAGGAGAAGTAGAATACTGTGTTTTGGGGTGTATTTTTACACATACCCATGCTGGGTGGGAGAAATATCTCCGTAAATGACAATTGTTTTTGAGGCATTTGTTTTCTAGACTACTCCTCACGGTTTAGGGCCCCTAAAATGCCAGGGCAGTATAGGAACCCCACAAGTGACTCCATTTTAGAAAGAAGACACCCCAAGGTATTCCGTTAGGGGTATGGTGAGTTCATAGAAGATTTTATTTTTTGTCACAAGTTAGTGAAAAATGACACTTTGTGAAAAAAACAATAAAAATCCAATTTCCGCTAACTTTTGACAAAAAATAAAATCTTCTATGAACTCATCATACACCTAACAGAATACCTTGGGGTGTCTTCTTTCTAAAATGGGGTCACTTGTGGGGTTCCTATACTGCCCTGGCATTTTACGGGCTCAAAACTGTGAGTAGTCTGGAAACCAAATTTCTCAAAATGACTGTTCAGGGGTATAAGCATCTGCAAATTTTGATGACAGGTGGTCTATGAGGGGGCAAATTTTGTTGAACCGGTCATAAGCAGGGTGGCCTCTTAGATGACAGGATGTTTTGGGCCTGATCTGATGGATAGGAGTGCTAGGGGGGTGACAGAAGGTGATTGATGGGTGTCTCAGGGGGCGGTTAGAGGGGAAAATAGATGCAATCAATGCACTGGGGAGGTGATCGGAAGGGGGTCTGAGGGGGATCTGAGGGTTTGGCCGAGTGATCAGGAGCCCACACGGGGCAAATTAGGGCCTGATCTGATGGGTAGGTGTGCTAGGGGGTGACAGGAGGTGATTGATAGCAGTAGGAGAACAGAGGCGCCAGCAGGATAAAAGTGGATAAAAACTTTAAAATTTGCTGGGAGGAAGTGGTGGACTTACCTCCATAAAGCAGACACGAAAGACTGTCTGAATAGTAGTCACATTTATTAATTAGTACCCCAAAACAGTGCAACGCGTTTCGCAGGCCCAGCCCGCTTCATCAGGCAATAAAAATGGGGACAAGACTGTAGACAAGAGACAGTACATTATGCTATAGTAAATTCTGCAAATTTGCATATTAATATATTGCATATCATAAAGCATACCATATGAAATAAATAGCTTCGTGGAGATGGCATAAAAGAGTTGGGTGTGCAAGTAGACAATAGGGGGTAGAGGCTATGGTGCTCGTGATAGTAATGGGCTATGGGGTGTTATTTTACACAGATTTGCAATGAGTGGTATTGGTAATGGAAAAGGGTATATGTCAGCAAGAGTAATGGGTAATAGAGCATTGAGAAGAGAACAGGGGGCCAGAAATACAGGGTAAAGTGTGCAAATAAAATAACATAAAGAACTCACCAGAATTTCAGCAATAGCAGGTGTAGCGCCTCAGTGAAGTGGTGAGGACGCTCAGCTCCTTATATATACAGGTTCTTGCTAAAAGGGCCAATTAGATGTATGGGAGGTATTTGGTGGGCGGGGTTAGGGTGAGTGTGCGAGCAGCCAATGGGCTCTCGCCACCTGTGTTCAGTGAATTGGGTTTTTGGGAAGGGTGGGTGGGGTTAGGGCGGGCTTGTGAGTAGCCAATGGGCTCTCGCCACCTGTGTTCGGTGTATTGGGTAGTTGGGGGGCGGATACAGGTATCATGGTTACCAAATGTGCAGCTGAATAGTGTACTAGCTGAATAGAGTACTGGTTAAGGGCACTGCCTTTGACATGGGAGACCAGGGTTCAAATCCTGGCCGGGGCATTATCTACTCATTGGTGTTTGGATGCTGTAAATGGGCAAAAGAATAAATTAAGTAAAAAAGAATATGCAAAGGTCTTTTTCAAGATTTAAATAAATATAATGATTCGAACCAGTGGGAATAAAATTAGTATATTTGACAGAGGGATTGATGTGTAAAAGTATTTAGCTGCCATCTAGTGGACCAAAAAGTTATGACCCGGTCCTAAGACACAAGCATCAATAGACATGTAAGAGCAACATAAAAATTAATAGAATAAATAGACATGTAAAAGCACCATAAAAATTAATAGAAACATAAATATAATATAAAAAATAACCAAATATGGATCAACTTAGTAGTCCTGGACAATTGTAGCAACTGGTGAAAAAGCACATAACAATCAAACCAAATTACACTTTTTGACATAAAAATATGTAGAATAATAATCAAGCCAGAGGTGTAGTTGTAAAAATGGACGGTTACACTAAAACTTATTGGGACAAATAAAATAAAATACAATAAATAAAAAGTCATGAAACAAGACAAAAAAAGGGTAAAAGAGAGCGGCCAAGATAAAAGAAAAACGGTACAGGAGGTATTTTAGTAAATTTTTTCCAGAACTTCATTTAGACCCTCAGGGCTGAGGGTTCTTATAGTTTGTATCCAGAACATTTCAAATTTTTTTAGTTTTTCGAATGCGTTTGACGAACTTGCATCAATTGAGTCAATTAGTGTAATGTTGAAGAATTGTGGGTTATTGGCGTGGTGAGTGCAGAAGTGCCGTGATACGCTGTGAAGGGGGAATTTTTTAGTGATGTTTCTTTTGTGTTGTCCGATTCTGCTGCGGGCCAACTGTGTAGTCCTCCCCACGTACTGGAGTCGACAGGGACATGAAATGAGGTAGATGACAAATTTAGATTCGCAGGTGAGGTGTTTTTTTATGGGATATTGAATACCGGTACTGGAGGACACAAAGAATGTGCAGGTGTTGATGAATTGACAGGCTGTGCAACGGTTTTTGTTGCAAGGGAAACAACCAGGCTCCTGTGTTTGAAGGGTGGTGGGTTGGTTTGGTATACGTAATTTGCTTGGCGCTAAGAGATTGCGGAGATTTGGTGCTCTCCTATATGTAATTGATGGTGTTGTGGGTAGTATAGGTCGTAGATAGGGGTCTTGCATAAGGATGTCCCATCGTTTTTTTAGGATATTGCGGATGGACAGATGTTGGGCATTGTAACGAGTGATGAATCTGGGGGGGCATGTAGTATTAGTAGGTTGTTTGGTAGTGGTATGAGGGTTGGGATGTTTGGCTCTGTATCTTGCATCTTTGATCAGTTTTTTGGGGTAATGGCGGTCTGTGAATTTTTTGGTAAGGATCTCTGATTGAATGTCAAATTGTGATTGGTCCGTGCAGTTCCTATGTATTCTTCTGTATTGACTGTAGGGGGTGTTAGTAATCCAAGGGTGGTGGTGAAAGCTATTGAAATGTATGTAGTTGTTGGCATCGACTGGTTTGAAGTATGTTTTTGTCATAATGTGATTCGATTCTATGTATAAAGTGAGATCAAGGAATTCAATGGAGGAAATGTGGTGGTGGTGTGTGAATTGGAGTCCTGCTGTATTAGAGTTGAGGTAACTGACAAAATGTGGAATGCGTGAAGCGTCGCCTTTCCAGATGAAGATTAGGTCGTCAATATACCGCTTGTATAGTACTATGTTGTCGGAAAACGGATGATGTGTGGATAGTTTAAGTACTTCCAGGAGCCCCATTGTAAGATTGGCATACGAGGGGGCGAACGAGCTCCCCATCGCGGTCCCACTCGTCTGATGGTAAATTTTATCATTAAATGTGAATATGTTGTTTTTTAAGATGAATTCTGCACATTGCAGAAGGAAGGTTTGTTGTGTAGGTGGCATGGAAGGGTTGGTGGCTAAATAATATTGTAAGGCTTGAAGACCGAAGGAATGGGGGATATTGGTATAGAGGGAAGTGACATCGCATGTTAGCCAGACATAATCTGGCTGCCAAGCGATGCCACGTAGGAGTAGTATGAGCTGTTGTGAATCCTTGAGGAAGGAGGGCAGGGACTGTACGTGTGGCTGTAGGTGTTGGTCCAGGAATCTGGAAAGGTTGCAGGTGATGGAGTTGATACCTGATATAATGGGTCTACCGGGCGGTTTTTGTAAACTTTTATGTATTTTTGGTAAATAGTAGAAGATGGGGGTAATCGGTTGAGCGTTGATAATAAAATTTCTTTCATTTTTGGTGATGATGTTAGACAGGAAGGCATTATTGATAAGGGTTTTTAATGTAATATTTAGAGAGGGAGTTGGATCTGTAGTCAAGGTTTCGTAATGTTTGGGATTGTCGAGGAGCCTGGCTGCTTCCTCTAGGTAGTCTGCGTGATTGAGTATGACAATGCCCCCCCCCTTTATCTGCAGGTTTAATAATCAGGTTATGGTTTTTTTGTAGATTTTTGAGGGCGTGGGATTCACGTGGATTAAGGTTGGATTTGGCGGTGGGTAGGTCATCCTGTAGCGTTTGTAGGTCTTTAAGAACTAAAGAGTAGAAGGTTTCAATGTAGCAGCCCTTAGAGGCTGCTGGGTAAAAGCGGGATCTCCCTTTTAACTGAGTAGTAATGTATTTTTCTGTGCTAATTTCAGGATGAGAAATGGTAACATTGGGTAGGGTGTCATTGTTGGTGATGATAAGCGAGGTTAGGGCATTATCTTCAGTGGGTTTGAGGTTTTTGATGGCAAAATGTCTTTTAAGTGTTAGTTTGCGGATATAACTATTGAGATCTGAGAAAAGTTCGAATGTATTGACTTGATTAGTTGGGCAAAAGGATAGGCCTTTTTCTAAGAGAGTAGACTCATGGGTGCTAAGAATGTGGTCTGATAAATTGAAAATGCATCTGCTAGCGTTTGTGGGGGGTGGGGTTGTGATTATGGTTTGTTTCTTTTTCCTTTTCCCTCTACTTCCTCTTTTTCTATGTCTGGTAGTGGTCGTTTGGATTTGTTGGTGAGTTGGAAAAGTACTATCTCTGATCGCGGGCTTGGTAATTGGGTAGAGAGAATGTTTTGTGATAGTGCTGAGGGAAGTTCTAAAAAAGAGGGGGAAAGGGTGTGGTTAGCTGATTCACTGCCGGAGGTGGGGTTGTCATTAGTCATTTGAAAAAAGGTTTTTATATCAGTTTGGAGTTTGTGTGAGTTGGTGGTAGTATTGACCTGGGGTGGATTGGGGTTTTGATTGGTAGGGGATAGTGGGGTGGGGTGTATTGTAAAGTCTAAAGAGTCGGGGTCCGAGTGGCAGATGCTAATCTGGGATGCTTGGGCAGGTGAATCAACGGTGGTTGTAACAGGTATAGTGGGAGTGGTATTTGAATTGGTGATGTTAGTGTTCTGAGTGGTTTTGAGCAATGTTGCCGGGGGGCCATTGGGTATAAAGTTGAATTGGATAGAGGTCTGGTCTTTGTTGTTTTTTTTGCCGGCCCCAGTACGGGGGGTAGAGGTGATAGATGTTTTCTTGTTGGTTTTAGTGCGTTGGGTTTTTGGAGTTGCTGTGGGGTTTTTTGTGAGATCAAAACTGTTTGGGGGAGGGGCCATGCCCATGAAGGGAGTGGGCTTGGGTACGGTGTTGGGGTGTGGTAGGGGAACAGTGTGTGAGGCTGGAGGTGTATGCAAAGGTGGTGGGGGAAGTGCTAAGGATGGTGTTGGTGCCTTTGGTGTGGGGAGTAGAATGGGAGGTGGTGGGAAGGGTGGGAACCTATATGTGGGTGGGGGAATATTGAGACTCATAAGTGGGGGAGGTGGATGATTGGGGCCCGTAGGCTGCGCAGCGGGGATGGGACGTGGCTTGCGTTCCCTCTCCCGATGCTCAGCATACGCTAGACGGTCCCTGTTCAGTTTTTTAAGTTTTGACTCTATGGTGTCAAGTTCGAAGCGTTTAACTCTAGAAGTGAGATTTGACATTCAGTGCAGATTGGTACATTTACCTTGAAGTCTGCACTGCTGGTATGATGGAGAGGATCATAGCTAAAAGAAAAACCTTAATCAGTGAATTGCAGCCCATCATAAATGAATGTAGGGAATTCCTACTTAACCATAAAAATAGTGACAAATATCACCCTCTTATGTCAAATCTCACTTCTAGAGTTAAACGCTTCGAACTTGACACCATAGAGTCAAAACTTTAAAAACTGAACAGGGACCGTCTAGCGTATGCTGAGCATCGGGAGAGGGAACGCAAGCCACGTCCCATCCCCGCTGCGCAGCCTACGGGCCCCAATCATCCACCTCCCCCACTTATGAGTCTCAATATTCCCCCACCCACATATAGGTTCCCACCCTTCCCACCACCTCCCATTCTACTCCCCACACCAAAGGCACCAACACCATGCTTAGCACTTCCCCCACCACCTTTGCATACACCTCCAGCCTCACACACTGTTCCCCTACCACACCCCAACACCGTACCCAAGCCCACTCCCTTCATGGGCATGGCCCCTCCCCCAAACAGTTTTGATCTCACAAAAAAACCCACAGCAACTCCAAAAACCCAACGCACTAAAACCAACAAGAAAACATCTATCACCTCTACCCCCCGTACTGGGGCCGGCAAAAAAAACAACAAAGTCCAGACCTCTATCCAATTCAACTTTATACCCAATGGCCCCCCGGCAACATTGCTCAAAACCACTCAGAACACTAACATCACCAATTCAAATACCACTCCCACTATACCTGTTACAACCACCGTTGATTCACCTGCCCAAGCATCCCAGATTAGCATCTGCCACTCGGACCCCGACTCTTTAGACTTTACAATACACCCCACCCCACTATCCCCTACCAATCAAAACCCCAATCCACCCCAGGTCAATACTACCACCAACTCACACAAACTCCAAACTGATATAAAAACCTTTTTTCAAATGACTAATGACAACCCCACCTCCGGCAGTGAATCAGCTAACCACACCCTTTCCCCCTCTTTTTTAGAACTTCCCTCAGCACTATCACAAAACATTCTCTCTACCCAATTACCAAGCCCGCGATCAGAGATAGTACTTTTCCAACTCACCAACAAATCCAAACGACCACTACCAGACATAGAAAAAGAGGAAGTAGAGGGAAAAGGAAAAAGAAACAAACCATAATCACAACCCCACCCCCCACAAACGCTAGCAGATGCATTTTCAATTTATCAGACCACATTCTTAGCACCCATGAGTCTACTCTCTTAGAAAAAGGCCTATCCTTTTGCCCAACTAATCAAGTCAATACATTCGAACTTTTCTCAGATCTCAATAGTTATATCCGCAAACTAACACTTAAAAGACATTTTGCCATCAAAAACCTCAAACCCACTGAAGATAATGCCCTAACCTCGCTTATCATCACCAACAATGACACCCTACCCAATGTTACCATTTCTCATCCTGAAATTAGCACAGAAAAATACATTACTACTCAGTTAAAAGGGAGATCCCGCTTTTACCCAGCAGCCTCTAAGGGCTGCTACATTGAAACCTTCTACTCTTTAGTTCTTAAAGACCTACAAACGCTACAGGATGACCTACCCACCGCCAAATCCAACCTTAATCCACGTGAATCCCACGCCCTCAAAAATCTACAAAAAAACCATAACCTGATTATTAAACCTGCAGATAAAGGGGGGGGGGCATTGTCATACTCAATCACGCAGACTACCTAGAGGAAGCAGCCAGGCTCCTCGACAATCCCAAACATTACGAAACCTTGACTACAGATCCAACTCCCTCTCTAAATATTACATTAAAAACCCTTATCAATAATGCCTTCCTGTCTAACATCATCACCAAAAATGAAAGAAATTTTATTATCAACGCTCAACCGATTACCCCCATCTTCTACTATTTACCAAAAATACATAAAAGTTTACAAAAACCGCCCGGTAGACCCATTATATCAGGTATCAACTCCATCACCTGCAACCTTTCCAGATTCCTGGACCAACACCTACAGCCACACGTACAGTCCCTGCCCTCCTTCCTCAAGGATTCACAACAGCTCATACTACTCCTACGTGGCATCGCTTGGCAGCCAGATTATGTCTGGCTAACATGCGATGTCACTTCCCTCTATACCAATATCCCCCATTCCTTCGGTCTTCAAGCCTTACAATATTATTTAGCCACCAACCCTTCCATGCCACCTACACAACAAACCTTCCTTCTGCAATGTGCAGAATTCATCTTAAAAAACAACATATTCACATTTAATGATAAAATTTACCATCAGACGAGTGGGACCGCGATGGGGAGCTCGTTCGCCCCCTCGTATGCCAATCTTACAATGGGGCTCCTGGAAGTACTTAAACTATCCACACATCATCCGTTTTCCGACAACATAGTACTATACAAGCGGTATATTGACGACCTAATCTTCATCTGGAAAGGCGACGCTTCACGCATTCCACATTTTGTCAGTTACCTCAACTCTAATACAGCAGGACTCCAATTCACACACCACCACCACATTTCCTCCATTGAATTCCTTGATCTCACTTTATACATAGAATCGAATCACATTATGACAAAAACATACTTCAAACCAGTCGATGCCAACAACTACATACATTTCAATAGCTTTCACCACCACCCTTGGATTACTAACACCCCCTACAGTCAATACAGAAGAATACATAGGAACTGCACGGACCAATCACAATTTGACATTCAATCAGAGATCCTTACCAAAAAATTCACAGACCGCCATTACCCCAAAAAACTGATCAAAGATGCAAGATACAGAGCCAAACATCCCAACCCTCATACCACTACCAAACAACCTACTAATACTACATGCCCCCCCAGATTCATCACTCGTTACAATGCCCAACATCTGTCCATCCGCAATATCCTAAAAAAACGATGGGACATCCTTATGCAAGACCCCTATCTACGACCTATACTACCCACAACACCATCAATTACATATAGGAGAGCACCAAATCTCCGCAATCTCTTAGCGCCAAGCAAATTACGTATACCAAACCAACCCACCACCCTTCAAACACAGGAGCCTGGTTGTTTCCCTTGCAACAAAAACCGTTGCACAGCCTGTCAATTCATCAACACCTGCACATTCTTTGTGTCCTCCAGTACCGGTATTCAATATCCCATAAAAAAACACCTCACCTGCGAATCTAAATTTGTCATCTACCTCATTTCATGTCCCTGTCGACTCCAGTACGTGGGGAGGACTACACAGTTGGCCCGCAGCAGAATCGGACAACACAAAAGAAACATCACTAAAAAATTCCCCCTTCACAGCGTATCACGGCACTTCTGCACTCACCACGCCAATAACCCACAATTCTTCAACATTACACTAATTGACTCAATTGATGCAAGTTCGTCAAACGCATTCGAAAAACTAAAAAAATTTGAAATGTTCTGGATACAAACTATAAGAACCCTCAGCCCTGAGGGTCTAAATGAAGTTCTGGAAAAAATTTACTAAAATACCTCCTGTACCGTTTTTCTTTTATCTTGGCCGCTCTCTTTTACCCTTTTTTTGTCTTGTTTCATGACTTTTTATTTATTGTATTTTATTTTATTTGTCCCAATAAGTTTTAGTGTAACCGTCCATTTTTACAACTACACCTCTGGCTTGATTATTATTCTACATATTTTTATGTCAAAAAGTGTAATTTGGTTTGATTGTTATGTGCTTTTTCACCAGTTGCTACAATTGTCCAGGACTACTAAGTTGATCCATATTTGGTTATTTTTTATATTATATTTATGTTTCTATTAATTTTTATGGTGCTTTTACATGTCTATTTATTCTATTAATTTTTATGTTGCTCTTACATGTCTATTGATGCTTGTGTCTTAGGACCGGGTCATAACTTTTTGGTCCACTAGATGGCAGCTAAATACTTTTACACATCAATCCCTCTGTCAAATATACTAATTTTATTCCCACTGGTTCGAATCATTATATTTATTTAAATCTTGAAAAAGACCTTTGCATATTCTTTTTTACTTAATTTATTCTTTTGCCCATTTACAGCATCCAAACACCAATGAGTAGATAATGCCCCGGCCAGGATTTGAACCCTGGTCTCCCATGTCAAAGGCAGTGCCCTTAACCAGTACTCTATTCAGCTAGTACACTATTCAGCTGCACATTTGGTAACCATGATACCTGTATCCGCCCCCCAACTACCCAATACACCGAACACAGGTGGCGAGAGCCCATTGGCTACTCACAAGCCCGCCCTAACCCCACCCACCCTTCCCAAAAACCCAATTCACTGAACACAGGTGGCGAGAGCCCATTGGCTGCTCGCACACTCACCCTAACCCCGCCCACCAAATACCTCCCATACATCTAATTGGCCCTTTTAGCAAGAACCTGTATATATAAGGAGCTGAGCGTCCTCACCACTTCACTGAGGCGCTACACCTGCTATTGCTGAAATTCTGGTGAGTTCTTTATGTTATTTTATTTGCACACTTTACCCTGTATTTCTGGCCCCCTGTTCTCTTCTCAATGCTCTATTACCCATTACTCTTGCTGACATATACCCTTTTCCATTACCAATACCACTCATTGCAAATCTGTGTAAAATAACACCCCATAGCCCATTACTATCACGAGCACCATAGCCTCTACCCCCTATTGTCTACTTGCACACCCAACTCTTTTATGCCATCTCCACGAAGCTATTTATTTCATATGGTATGCTTTATGATATGCAATATATTAATATGCAAATTTGCAGAATTTACTATAGCATAATGTACTGTCTCTTGTCTACAGTCTTGTCCCCATTTTTATTGCCTGATGAAGCGGGCTGGGCCTGCGAAACGCGTTGCACTGTTTTGGGGTACTAATTAATAAATGTGACTACTATTCAGACAGTCTTTCGTGTCTGCTTTATGGAGGTAAGTCCACCACTTCCTCCCAGCAAATTTTAAAGTTTTTATCCACTTTTATCCTGCTGGCGCCTCTGTTCTCCTACTGCTATACCGTGTCCACCCCTGGTGGAGGGGTGATCTACCCCCTTTCGCATCTACAGAGAGCGACTTCTTATCCCTGAGTGAGGACAGGTCTAATCTCCTCACCTGCCTATACAGTGGTTGCCTGTGTGGTAACCTATGTTTGTGAGTATAATTTTCTCACGATAACCTTTACTTCATTTATGCTTAACATACTACACTATATTGGGCTCTCGGTTTCTCTACTCTTAGGAGGTGATTGATGGGTGTCTCAAGGTGTGATTAGAGGGGGGAAATAGATGCAAGCAATGCACTAGCGAGGTGATCAGGGCTGGGGTCTGAGGGCGTTCTGAGGTGTGGGCGGGTGATTGGGTGCCCGCAAGGGGCAGATTAGGGTCTAATCTGATGGGTAACAGTGACAGGTGGTGATAGGGGGTGATTAATGGGTAATTAGTGGGTGTTTAGAGGAGAGAAGAGATGTAAACACTGCACTTGGGAGGTGATCTGATGTCGGATCTGCGGGCGATCAATTGGTGTGGGTGGGTGATCAGATTGCCCGCAAGGGGCAGGTTAGGGGCTGATTGATGGGTGGCAGTGACAGGGGGTGATTGATGGGTGGCAGTGACAGGGGGTGATTGATAGGTGATTGACAGGTGATCAGTGGGTTATTACAGGGAATAACAGATGTAAATATTGCACTGGCGAATTGATAAGGGGGGGTCTGAGGGCAATCTGAGCGTGTGGGCGGGTGATTGGGTGCCTGCAAGGGGCAGATTAGGGTCTAATCTGATGGGTAACAGTGACAGGTGGTGATAGGGGGTGATTGATGGGTAATTAGTGGGTGTTTAGAGGAGAGTAGAGATGTAAACACTGCACTTGGGAGGTGATCTGATGTCGGATCTGCGGGGGATCTATTGGTGTGGGTGGGTGATCAGATTGCCCGCAAGGGGCAGGTTAGGGGCTGATTGATGGGTAGCAGTGACAGGGGGTGATTGACGGGTGATTGACAGGTGATTGACAGGTGATCAGGGGGGATAGATGCATACAGTACACGAGGGGGGGGGGGGGGTCTGGGGAAAATCTGAGGGGTGGGGGGGTGATCAGGAGGGAGTAGGGGGCAGATTAGGGACTAAAAAAAAAATTGCGTTGACAGATAGTGACAGGGAGTGATTGATGGGTGATTAGGGGGGTGACTGGGTGCAAACAGTGGTCTGGGGGGTGGGCAGGGGGGGGGTCTGAGGGGTGCTGTGGGCAATCAGGGGGCAGGGGGGGGGGAAATCAGTGTGCTTGGGTGCAGACTAGGGTGGCTGCAGCCTGCCCTGGTGGTCCCTTGGACACTGGGACCACCAGGGCAGGAGGCAGCCAGTATAATAGGCTTTGTATACATTACAAAGCCTATTATACATACGTGCAGCGGCGATCCGGGTGCTAGTAACCCGCCGGCGCTTCCGAACGGCCGGTGGGTTACAGCGAACGGTGGGCGGAGCCAGTCCCCGGCGGCTGATCGCGTCACGAATGACGCGATCGCCGCATAGCCACTTCCGCACCTGCCCCCGCCGATGGGCGTATTGCGGTCGTTTGGGTCCGGACTTTGCCGCCGCCCATCGGCTGGGGGCGGTCCTCAAGTGGTTAATACATAGGAAATACTGAGTGTGTACTCAGTGATTTCAAAAAATGAATATGCCTGTAGCCTTGGAATTTTTACACACACAAAAAAAAACTACAAAAAAGGAACTTATAAGTTTATTTAGAAAAGGTAAAGCGTTTAGAAAGTAGAATTCTTAAATTGGATCGTTAGTGGCCACCTTTAGTGACATTGACAGGATTGAAGAAACATTCAAAGCATCAACAAGCTATTGCACAATGGGGCACTTCTAAAGCCTCTCCATGGCTCCTGAGGACAGCGCTTTAATATGGAGACTGTGAGAGGAATGGTAAGGCTCTATAGGATCCAGAGCCTTCCCTCTCCATAGGGAAGTATCTGACTTTTTTTTTAATTTCAATGCAGATTTGCTTTAGGACTTTGGGAGGAAAGTATTATAGGCAGTGGGCTCCAGCCATCTGTTGGTGATCACTGCACCTCTCCTTTGAGTTTCATTGAGAAAACTAACCTGGTGATTTATATTTGGTACCCTCCAACACAGGTGGCTAATCCATTATATTGTGAGTTATCTGTTGTTTAAAAAACTTTCTGGGTAAACCAGCTTTACTTGCTATGCACTGTAGGACTCAAAGTGTATTTTTAGATGAGAAATTTCAGAAGAAATGTTTATTGAATGGCCCTGTATTGAAGCAGGTGGTTTGGGCGCTGAGCGCCGATCGTCTGAGCTGGGCACCGCTATAGCACTAATGCTATGGTGCGCACACCACACAAGGGTAATTTAGGGTTCCGGCAACGTCCGACCCCCAAATTAAATCTCCCTCCGAGTTGCTATGGCTGCAGGGTGAACCGTCATTTGGCTTACCCTGCACCCAGCTCGCCATCGGCACAACTATACGTATGCCCCTGGATTACCATAAATATTTCCAGGTGAGCTAACTCCATGTCTTTGCTGCTCTGTTGTATGAATTTTACAGGCATAAACTCACACTATTGAGTCTTTATAGAAGCACTTAATTAATTAATAATCCATATTGACAAGTGACATCCAGCTTGTGGACTGTGCTCTTTAGACTCCATACCCCTTTGCTAGTTGCTCTTTTAGCACAGTTTTTTTTCTTTAATATTTAAATTTTACAACTGTTTGGAAGCTGGAAGGTTGTATAACTGATACAAGGTACGTAAAGATTTCTTTACAGCAGGGGAGCCATTGGGAGCTATTACACACTGCTTTTTTTGGTATGGATTTATTATACTCAGTACATTAATAAATAAGCTCTTAAGCTTTTATGTTTGCTACTTATGTCGTATCACTGAATGTTCACACGTTCATCAATCAAACTCCTGCTGCAAGTGATACATCTGCCTCTGTTCCTGGGCCATCTGATCATCTTATGCTGGTGCAGTGAATGGCATAAACATGGTGTTTGCTGTGTCTGTTACCTGCTCGAAATGGTAAAGTATAGTCTGCCTAATATAAAACTCCACTTTAGTTGGCAAATAAGCCATCCCCTTAGTTACCCTGTATAAGGATTTTAACAAGCTTGTTATTGTGTTTTTTTTTGTTTATTTATTTTTTACCTTGATTCATTAGCAGAGTTATAAATGGTCACATTCCTTACTCCCCAGCACAATGCTTATAGGTTCTTTTAGTTTGCTCACCACTGCAGGTGGTTTCTCCAGAGTTGCAATGCGTCTTTCTCTGTGCAGCTAAATACTCATTCAGTGCAGTTATTGGAGTGTTACTAGTTAGTATTTTTTAAGGGTAGCGCAAAAATATACTTGTTTTGTGTGGTTGACACAGACAAATGCAGACACAGAACATATATAGTGATGTGAAAAACTATTTGCCCCCTTCCTGATTTCTTATTGTTTTGCATGTTTGTCACACTTAAATGTTTCTGGTCAACAAAAAACGTTAACTATTAGTCAAAGATAACATAATTGAACACAAAATGCAGTTTTAAATGATGGTTTTTATTATTTAGTGAGAAAAATAACTCAAAACCTACATGGAGCTGTGTGAAAAAGAAATTGCCCCCTGAACCTAATAACTGGTTGGGCCACCCTAAGCAGCAATAACTGCAATCAAGCGTTTGCGATAACTTGCAACGAGTCTGGAGGAATTTTGGCCCACTCATCTTTGCAGAATTGTTGTAATTCAGCTTTATTTGAGGGTTTTATAGCATGAGCCGCCTTTTTAAAGTGAACCTCCGGACTAAAAATCGACTCAGCAGCACTGAAAAGGCTTGGTGTTTCTTTAACAGTTTCACAGCATCAGAACTTTGTTTCTCTTATACAAGCCTCATTTTTAGCTGCACAGAAGAAAACTGCCCGGGCTTTTTTTCCCTGATGCTGTGCAAAGCATGATGGGATTTCTGATGTTGTTGTTCTCGTTCTGCTGTTTTGGTGCAATTTTTTTTTTTTTACATTTTGAATTTGACATTTGAAGCCTAGCGTGTGCAGCTGGGAGGGGTAATCAGGACACAGGACAGTTGGAACTGTGTCTCCTGCTCCTTGTCACCTCCTTTCAACCAAAAAGATGGCTGCCCCCATGACAAAGATGGCAGCCCCCATGAATCACAAACATTTGCCTGTTCTTTTAAAACAGGGTGGGTAAGAGATTATATTACCTATCTATTCTAATTAACATAACTAATGTAACTTGATGACAGTATGTTTGTTTAGGCTGAAGTTCCCCTTTAAGGTCATGCCACAACATCTCAATAGGATTCAGGTCAGGACTTTGACTAGGCCACTCCAAAGTCTTCATTTTGTTTTTCTTCAGCCATTCAGAGGTGCATTTGCTGGTGTGTTTTGGGTCATTGTCCTGCTGCAGCACTTAAGATCACTTCAGCTTGAGTTGACGAACAGATGGCCGGACATTCTCCTTCAGGATTTTTTGGTAGACAGTAGAATTCATGGTTCCAGCTATCACAGCAAGCCTTCCAGGTCCTGAAGCAGCAAAACAACCCCAGACCATCACACTACCACCACCATATTTTACTGTTGGTATGATGTTCTTTTGCTGAAATGCTGTGTTACTTCTACGCCAGATGTAACAGGACACGCACCTTCCAAAAAGTTCAACTTTTGTCTCGTCGGTCCACAAGGTATTTTCCCCAAAGTCTTGGCAATCATTGAGATGTTTTTTTTAGCAAAATTGAGACGAGCCTTAATGTTCTTTTTGCTTAAAAGTGGTTTGCTCCTTGGATATCTGCCATGCAGGCCGTTTTTGCCCAGTCTCTTTCTTATGGTGGAGTCGTGAACACTGACCTTAATTGAGGCAAATGAGGCCTGCAGTTCTTTAGATGTTTTCCTGGGGTCTTTTGTGGCCTCTCGGATGAGTTTTCTCTGCGCTCTTGGGGTCATTTTGGTCGGCCGGCCACTCCTGGGAAGGTTCATCACTGTTCCATGTTTTTGCCATTTGTGGATAATGGCTCTCACTGTGGTTCGCTGGTGTCCCAAAGCTTTAGAAATGGCTTTATAACCTTTACCAGACTGATAGATCTCAATTACTTTTGTTCTCATTTGTTCCTGAATTTCTTTGGATCTTGGCATGATGTCTGGCTTTTGAGAAGTTTTTGGTCTACTTCTCTATGTCAGATAGCTCCTATTTAAGTGATTTCTTGATTGAAACAGGTGTGGCAGTAATCAGGCCTGGGGGTTACTACAGAAATTGAACTCAGGTGTGATAAACCACAGTTAAGTTATTTTTTAACAAGGGGGGGCAATCACTTTTTTTTTCTCACTAAATAATAAAAACCATCATTTAAACTGCATTTTGTGTTCAATTATGTTATCTTTGACTAATAGTTAACGGTTTTTGATGAGCAGAAACATTTAAGTGTGACAAAAATGCAAAAGAATAAGAAATCAGGAAGGGGGCAAATAGTTTTTCACATCACTGTGTGATGCGATATATATATCGCTTTTCTCCTTTTGGACTCAAATCGCTGCAGCCACTAGCATGCGCTCTATAGACAGTAACACTGGTTGGAAACACTGTTTACACTTGAAGGCCCTTTTACATATGCACAGCAGGTTGCTAACTATAGAAGAAAGGCAATTACATGAGGATTAGTATAACAACAATATACAGTTCACTGTAGCAATTTATTTATTTTTACCAAAGTAGAATATCACTTTAATTTCCCTATCTGTTTTCCTGATTGTGGTTTGGGGTTAATTAGAAGTGCTTAAAAAGAATCTGTATTGTTAAAATCGCTCAAAAGTAAACATACCAGTGCGTTAGGGGACATCTCCTATTACCCTCTGTCACAATTTCGCCGCTCCTCGCCGCATTAAAAGTGGTTAAAAACAGTTTTAAAAAGTTTGTTTGTAAACAAACAAAATGGCCACCAAAACAGGAAGTAGGTTGATGTACAGTATGTCCACACATAGAAAATACATCCATACACAAGCAGGCTGTATACAGCATTCCTTTTGAATCTCAAGAGATCATTTGTGTGTTTCTTTCCCCCATGCACTGAAGTTTCAGGCTGCTCTTTTCTTCCTGCAAACAGCTTTGCCCTTGTTTGTAATTCCTCAGTATGTGAAAGCCCAGCCAGCTCAGAGGATGATTTATCCAGCTTGTAAAAGATAAGAGATAAGAGAGAAGCTGCTCTAATCTAAATAATACACAGGCAGTGTGCAGAGAGGGGCCTGGAAGGGGGCGTGCATCACAGAACCACAACACTGAAGAACTTGGCAGCCTTCCAGACACAGGCCGACAAGTCTGACAGGGGAAAGATACATTGATTTATTACAGAGACTGTGATAGCAGAAAGTGCTGCAGTTAGCCAGAACACATTAGAATAGCTTTTGGAACTTGTAGGATGATAAAAAACAGGATGCAATTTTTGTTACGGAGTCTCTTTAAAGCAGTAACCCCGAGCCACACATGGAGATACCAGTGGGCGGGGCATATCTATATGCAGAAGGCGGAGCCCCAGGATCCAGCCCCACACAGCCCATCTTCATTGTCTCCTCCTAGGTGCTCAATCTCTATAGTAAGTGCTCCATCTGTCACATGATGAAAGATGGTGTTCACACCATAGACACTGAGTGCCTAGGAGGTGACCATGAAGATGTGTTGGGACAGGTGGTTAGTTAAATTAAAAAAAAAAAAAGTTTAAATTGGCATTGATGATTACTTTCCTTTTTCTAGTACTTCAGTGTGTTCTTACCCATCTATGCACTAGTTATCAAATCAATATTCTTGCTGTTTTTTTTATTGTTGGTTTTGCATATAAAATGTCCTAATGAAGAGCCTTGTGACATGGCTGTAGCCACTTTACCTGCTCTAACATTGCACTGGGCATTCAGCTACCGAAGGCATGGTTATATCGCCTAAACTTCTTAGATGGCTGCTCAATCTGCTGACATGGTGGTGATCACTTAGCCCCAGTGACAAGTCTAAGTAGGGAGGAGCAAGACTGTAGAGTGTTTTGTAGGTGAGGGTTAGGATCTTGTGTTGTATCCTTTGTGTGATTGGCAGCCAGTGGAGGGACTGACTGGTGTGGAATAGATTAGAGGGGTGAGAAGTGAGGTGGTTGAATGATGACACACAATTCTTGATGGACTAGAGAGCAGCCAGATGACTAGCAGATTAGCCACAGAGCCGGGAGTTGCAGTATTGAGGATGTGAAACAATTGAGGCATGCATAAGAAGTTTGGTTGTGTCCAGGATAAGGAAGGAGTCAGTGTGGGAAATGTTGTTTAGGTGGAGATAACAGAAGGTGGGTGGATACTCCAAGGGTTGGTGATCCTTCAGAGGCTGCCAGTGGGACACTGGAGAAGACCGGAGTTGTGGCGAGGGACACAAATGACTTCTAGGGGCTGGGAGAGGCCTCAGGTAAGTAAAGCTACATTTATTCATTCACCTTGTATGTTGCATTGCCGTCTCTTGCTTACAGCCAATTTAGTGAAAATGTAATAATATGCATTCTGTGATATGATTTATCTAGGACACTGAATTTCAAAAGGAGTTTTTTTTAATCCTTGTTTAAAACTGTAGTTGAATTATTTATTGTACAATATGTCCAGAGTAAGAAAATGAGCTGTGTTGTATTCTAATAATATACTAGCCATCATCTTGCATTCCGATGCTCCTGTATGAAAAGTCCATTACCTCACTGTATAATCATGCTAACCACCAGGGCCAGATCTATCCTAAAGTGACCTGAATGACCTGATTCAGGGCGTCAGACTGTAGGGGGCGGCAGGTCCATAGAGACTGATAAGCGTCCACGGGCACCATTGTTGTAATGATTGCCTGTGCACAGCCACAGATAAGGAATTATACAAATGCTCAATGTTTGTAGACTGTAGGCCCTCCCCTCAACCAGGGCTCCTCCTAAGGGTTCGTAAAAAAAAAAAAAAGCATCTTAGGTGTGAGTTTGAAAGACAAGACATATTTTTGTAAACACAAACCCCCAAAAACACCTGGAAACCCAAACAGCTTTTGGAATGTAAAAAGACAATAATAAATTAAAAACCAGTCAGGCATGCCCAATAGGTCTATTGTCTCCTGAGTAGATCGAGGTCGCGTGGCCGCGTCCTGTCAAAGTTTGCTGCCGCAGCTGTCAAAATTTGCTACCGCCATGCAGTCGTGACTGTCAAAATATGCTACCTAGCAGCCGTGGCTATTGGAATTTGATGCCTAGCTGCATCGAGGAGAGGGGAGAGGCGTGACTAAAGGAGATCGGCGTGGCTGAAGGGGAAAGGAGCAAATGGTGAGGCAGCATCTCCTCCCCTTTCACGCTGTGTGAGACATGCACAGTGATGTGGCCACGCCCAGCCCCCCAGTCCCGCACTTACTTGGGACTCCGGAGAGGAAACAGAGACTGACCGGAGGCTTTCTAGGTGGGCACATATTTTTGGTCTTGGTGGTGGCTCTGGGAGAGGGGAAGGGGGAGATTTGTTGACTCGTATGCCAATCTATATGGTTGTGGTGCAATTCAAATTGCAGAGTCCAAGAGATCTAACAACATTTTAAATGTTAAACTTAGCAGTTATAATGTTGGTATATTACTATATAAGACTTTTAATACCAGCATTATAAATGCTAAGTTTAGCATTTGAAATGTTGGTAGATCTCTTGGACTCTGCAATTTTCATAGTAGCTCACGATCTGAAAAAGTGTGAGCATCCCTGCTAGAAGTGGACTGTCACCAAGAAGGGTGTGGCTACCACCTACAAATAAGAACGTTTTTAGTACAGACAAGTATAAACTAATTCACTCTCATTCAGGGCTAATTAAAACCTAATTATTTTACCATAGCCTATACACAATACAAAGGCTTGCTATCTTGTAATTATTCTATACAAGCAGTGAGCAATAGCAATTCTACCTAATAAAAGGCAAGTGTCCCAGCGTCCTGTCCCTGTGTAAGTGCTTTTGCGCTACTGCACCGACAGCCGTTGGGAGAGGACGCAGGACGGACCAGGGGGCGGGCCGGCCAGGTGCGCGCGGCAGGCGGGTGCGCGTGTGGTGGTGACAGACCTAGAGCCTGTTTCTAAATGGGCTTTGGTCACAAGTCACTACTAAAAGGCCAGACTAAAGGTGGCCACACACCATACAATTTTTTAAATATCTGTTCAATTTAAGAATTGCATTCAATTTTTTCTAAATGATTGTAACATTTCAAAAATGTGACCAATGTACCACACACATGTGTTACATTTTTCCCCAATTTTGATAAAAATGATTGGAAACTCTGACAAAATTGCTAGGGTGTGTATATTGATAGTCTGACAATCTAACACACACCATACAATTTTTAGAAAGATTGAAGAAAAATATCTGGCATTCCGGATCGATAAAAATCGAAGAAAACGGGAAATCCGATCGGATTTTTCAGTCGAATGAAAAAAAAACTTTCAGTTTTTTCGGGAGATACGATCGTTTCTATCGAATTGCCGTAAAATCGGATCATTTTATTGTATCGTGTGTGGCCACCTTAAGCCTTATACATGTGGTAGATGGAACTCGGTGGCAACAGCCATTTGGTGAAGCAGTATATTTGGGCAGATAAAAACATGTGGAACTTTTGCTTTTCCCTTTCTATTCCTGATTAATAAAAAAGTCCTATCTATGTACTATCTGAATGTTTATACTTTATTTCCTTTTTATGAAGCTCTTAGCAGTCCTATACTGAGCAGAACATTGCTGTATACAATCCCCCTGCAGTTCTCTTGGGATCACGTTCTGGTAAACTCATGCAGTATGTCTGCTCTGTATAATATGCTTTGTTGCACTGGATATTTGTTTTCTGCCTTTTCTGATGACTGTTTGTTTGGAAACACCAGATTACAGTGATGAGAAGCTATTTTAATCAGTGGACCTCCTCTTCCTTCAAAGCAGCCATTCTCCATGTTTAGCTGTGCTGTTTCTCTGTGTATAGAAGTGTAGAAATGATTTTTTTTTCTTGCGGATTCCCAGGTATTCTGATGAATGATGCAGCTTTCGGAAAACTCAACAAATTTAAAGACCACAGTACTCCAATAAAAAGGTGTAGGTAATTGAAGTAGCTGTTGGAAATATTAGAAGGGATATTTGAGAAATATCTCTTAACTCCAACTCTGTACGTGTAAATCTGCTTGAAAATAAATGCTGGTCAAACTTTCTGTAGATTGCAGCATGAGCTGCTGATTTCTTGCCCTCCCAGCCCTGGGATATGATTGCAGTCTATTTTTTCAACCCTGGCAACTGTGTTGATGCTCCGAATAAGAAGTACATTGTTTCAAGAAGCACAATCTCCTCTCTTTAGCAGCAAGGCAAAATTATATTCACCCTTGCTTTCTAGTAAAAGGCCTTTTTGGTCTACAAACAAGTGTGGCAATCTCTGGAGGATCCAGAGGGGGCCTCATGTTAATGTGGTGGTGGGGGGGGGAGGAGGGGGAGGTGTTCACAGACAAGCATGGAAAGCTTGTCATGGAGGATGCAGAGGCTTCCTTATCCTTTGGTATGTATTTGCTTTTTAATGTGGATCTGAGCTCAGAACTTCCTCTCTGCTTTAAACGATTATGGACAGTATGAAAGCAATCAGGAAAAAAATGTCTTTGTTACGATGCCCAGGAATACAAAAAAAGCCCTGCAAATTTACTGTATGAACTTTCAGGTAACAAAGGAAGGGTTAAAGCATCTGTCTTTCCTCTACAGCTGTTATAATTTGCATAGGATTTATGCTTTGCACATGAGACAGCATGGGAAATGCAAAAGACCCACAACAGAGCGGAAAATGTCATATGTAGGCAAGAACTGAAATATCCCAAACCAGGAATAAGTGAGAAAATAAGGGTTTAATAATTATGCGAATACAAGGATTGTGACTGACAATGGGCTCTATTCACAAAGCATTACCGCATTCGGTAGTGCTGAAAACAGCTGATTTTACTGATCACCTTCCCAAATTACAATTCACTAAACCTATCTGTTCACAGAAAATCCTGACTAGTGAGGTAAATTACCGACTTGTGCGATAATTACCTCAGGAAATGTCAAGTGAGTCAAACTTGTAGATGTGCACTCGTGTCTACAGTATGTCCCAATGATGTGCCTGGCAAAGGATCTCCAATCCATAAGACATCCAAAGGAAGAAGCCGACACCATCTGTATTATGCTCTTTAAGTATTTATTGTAACAAACTGTCACATAATCAAAGCAACGTTTCGGAGCGTCCACTCCTTCATCAAGCAGGAGGCAGTAGTACATCTAAACACATTTCACAAAGCCATTTATACCCAGTCACATATTGCCACCAACAGGTAGAAAAACAGACCTGATGGGGAACTAGTATATCGTGACAAGGACCAGTCATTGTTCTTTACATTTATTTTTATTATATGTATTTTATTTTTTATTTTTTTCATTTAATTATTTTATTTATTAATATGAATAGAAGGCTTTATAACACAGTGTGTGATCTTTCTTCTTTATCTCTGCAGAGCCTGCTGCTGTGGTGGGAGGTGGGACTATTGCGACTACCTCTTGTCCGTCACAGATACTGGCCGATTCCATCCTCTTTATGAGAGGCCGTTGACTGGTGGGTACAAGCTGGAGGGCTTGGTGCTGATTCCCGTGGGGGGTTCTCTACGTTGATGTTCGAAGCGCCGGGAGCAATCTTGGATGCTGTGTGCTGATTGTGGAAGCTGGCCGCGGGAGGTTGGCTGATTCGGCCTCTCTCCGAACTTCATGCACTCTGACATCAGCTGGAGACAGCGGAGGTTACTTCCGCAATGCCTCCGACTGGTTGCTAGGAGATGTGCGTTGGTTTTGGAGGGGGGCGCTGATTGGTCCATGGGCGGCTGGCTCGTCCTGGCGTGCGCCCGCTAGTCTTTGCATGGCTGGTGTTCTGCCAACGATGACGTATCATGCCGCAGTTCCCCATCAGGTCCGTGGGCCGGTGGGAGTTACTGCGGCGGTAACGGATGAAGGGGGCATTCTCTGACATCCTTGGGGACCGCCTCTAGTGTGTGCTGTGCATTTCCCACTTCCCATCACATGGTATGTAGGCGCTCTTGTGACTGGTCCTTGTCACGATATACTAGTTCCCCATCAGGTCCGTTTTTCTACCTGTTGGTAATTGGATTATTCATCCAGCCTTAAGATTGGCTGGGCAATATGTGATTGGGTATAAATGGCTTTGTAAAATGTGTTTAGATGTACTACTGCCTCCTGCTTGATAAAGGAGCGGACGCTCCGAAACATCGCTTTGATTATGTGACAGTTTGTTACAATAAATACTTAAAGAGCATAATACAGATGGTGCCGGCTTCTTCCTTTGGATCTCAGGAAATGTCAAGAAATGTCAATTCGCAAAGATTTAGGCCCTTTTCTATTGGCGAAAGTGATGCGATGCAGCTACGCATCACTTGCGCCCACATCACTTCCGCATCTCCTGATGCGAAAGTCAATTGAAGAGATGGGACGCGGCTGTGGGCAGATGCGCGAGATTCTTGGATTTCTTCGCACCGCTCTGCACAACATGCACGCAGTGGAAACTATTCCATTGCCGTGCATGTGTTTCAGCATACCCGCGGTGCCATGCGGCTACATAGCCGCATCGCAACACTTCTAGTGGACACGGGCCCTTACCCATTTAATTTACCCGCCAAAAGTGTTCGGTATTTTTCTCCAGCTTACAGCAGCTGATAACTGGCTCTCCCCATGCTGTCTCTGTGCTGTAGATTAGACAGACAGCCTTTGGGTAGAGCCTGGCAGCCAATAGGGAGAGCCACACAGCCTGCTTCTCACTGTGATTTGATGCAATAGGTTATCAGGTGGGTCTTTCACTGTATCAAAGCAGAGGAAGCTGACAATTCTGAGGGCTTTCCTGCATCCCTTTAGATGTGTAAATCTGTATTCTAGCATACAGAAGAGCTCCCCCTGGTGGCTGCAGCACCCCATCACTCTCCTTCCTGGTCAAATAGCCCTTACACAGCCTGGAGGTGTGTTTGGGGTCATTGTCCAGTTGAAAAAAAACTATGGTCCAACTAAACGCAAACTGGATGGAATAGTATGCCGCTGCAAGATGCTGTGGTAGCCATGCTGGTTCAGTATGCTTTCAACTTTGAATAAATCCCCAACCGTGTCACCAGCAAAGCAACCCCACTTCATCACATCTCCTCCATGCTTCACGGTGGGAACCAGGCATGTAGAACCCAACCGTTCACCTTTTCTGCGTCGCACAGAAAAGACACGGTGGTTGGAACCAAAGATCTTAAATTTGGACTCATCAGACCAAAGCACAGATTTCCACTGGTCTAATGTCCATTCCTTGTGTTCTTTAGCCCAAACAAGTCTCTTCTGCTTGTTGCCTGTCCTTAGCAGTGGTTTCCTAGCAGATATTCTACCATGAAGGCCTGATTCACACAGTCTCCTCTTAACAGTTGTTCTAGAGATGTGTCTGCTGCTAGAACTCAGTGTGGCATTGACCTGGTCTCTAATCTGAGCTGCTTTTAACCTGCGATTTCTGAGGCTGGTGACTCGGATGAACTTCTCCTCCGCAGCAGAGGTGACTCTTGGTCTTCCTTTCCTGGGACGGTCCACATGCGAGCCAGTTTCTTTGTAGTGTTTGATGGTTTTTGAGACTGCACCTGGGGATACTTTCAAAGTTTTCCCAATTCTTCGGACTGACTGACCATCATTTCTTAAAGTAATGATGGCCACTCGTTTTTCTTTACTTGGCTGCTTTTTTCTTGCCATAATACAAATTCTAACAGTCTATTCAGTAGGACTATCAGCTGTGTATCCACGTGACTTCTCCACAACGCAACTTATGGTCCCAACCCCATTTATAAGGCAAGAAATCCCACTTATTAAACCAGACAGGGCACACCTGTGAAGTGAAAACCATTTCAGGTGACTACCTCTTGAAACTCATCAAGAGAATGCCAAGAGTGTGCAAAGCAGTAATCAAAGCAAAAGGTGGCTACTTTGAAGAACCTAGCATATGACATATTTTCAGTTGTTTCACACTTTTTGGTTATGTACTATACTTCCACATGTGTTAATTCATAATTTGGATGCCTTCAGTGTGAATCTATAATGTTCATAGTCCTGAAAATAAAGAAAACTCTTTGAATGAGTCCAAACTTTTGGTCTGTACTGTATATATACTGCGCAGAAAAAGTGGGATCAGCGCTTCACCAGGCCGCCTCTGAATGGCCTCAGCTCAGAGATGCGCTGAGCCCCCCCAGGAACTACAAACGCACCTTGAACCCAAACAGAGGCTCTGCATATACACCAAAGAAAAACTAACAAGTGGGAGCAGCTGACCAGAATTAAATCAAACATAGCAAAGAAATGAACAGCGCTACTTAAAAACAGATGAATGCTTACCTGCAAAAAAGTGCAGACCCCACTCATGGGATACAAATACACAATGAGCACACATACAACCTGTCTACCACTTGGAGGATGTTCGTTTCCACTAACAGCTTGCATGCAATTTGTTAGGTACTCGTCCCTCCCACTGTCGAAGAAGTCTTTCCTCCATGGGAGGGGACCTAACACTAACTAAATCCTACCTATGCATAAGCATAGCCTGGGCGCGCTACCAGTAAAATTAAGAATTGCGCAGAAAAAGTGGGATCAGCGCATCACCAGGCCGCCTCTGAATGGCCTCAGCTCAACTGTATATATACTCAGCTCAACTGTATATATACTCAGGATCTCTCCTGTAGTATGTTCTGTCAGTTGCAGTGGAACTGCAACCGGGCAGTTCTGTCTTATCTGCTTGCATTCGGTTGCGCATTCGCAATAAGTCTCATTGTCATTTGCAATCACTCTGCAGTTCAGAGCAGCTCAGGATGCTAGTAGTTAGTGTATTTGGGAGAAGCAAAACATACAAAAAAATCCCTGCAGGTGCACCACAAACACCAAGCTCAAAGTCTAAATAATTAATCAGGGATATACCAAAGACACGGAAGATCAAAAATTGAAAAATACTTTTTCTTTTTTATTTGCAAAAAGGTGCAGAAATATGTACACAAAATGTTTAATCACGTAAAAAGTGCTTATAATTGATTGAAAAAAAGGCAACAACATTGATTTGTTTCGGGTTAGTAACCCTTCTTCAGGCCTTTAAATATAGTGAACATCTGCACAGTTGGAATACAAGGTAGAAACTCATCTGGTCAAATATAAAGCCAGGGCAGACCACCACAAGATCAAACAAAGAGCCGCATGGAGACCGGACATCCAAATAGGGTGGTCTGACCACCCTGTTTGGATGTCCGGTCTCCATGCGGCTCTTTGTTTGATCTTGTGGTGGTCTGCCCTGGCTTTATATTTGACCAGATGAGTTTCTACCTTGTATTCCAACTGTGCAGATGTTCACTATATTTAAAGGCCTGAAGAAGGGTTACTAACCCGAAACAAATCGATGTTGTTGCCTTTTTTTCAATCAATTATAAGCACTTTTTACGTGATTAAAGATTTTGTGTACATATTTCTGCACCTTTTTGCAAATAAACAAGAAAAAGTATTTTTCAATTTTTGATCTTCCGTGTCTTTGGTATATCCCTGATTAATTATTTAGACTTTCAGCTCAGGATGCTGTCATGATTCCTCCTATTGCTTGCTGCAGTTGAACTGCAGCCAGATAGCCCTGGATTTCCTACATGCATGTTGTTGCATAATATTGCATGCATTTGTTATGAGAGTCCTTTTTCACATTCAGCTAGCAGCTTGTAATCAAGCTAGCTCAGGATTGAGTAATTACCATTCAGCTGTGTGGGAATTTGCATGCCTGCCTCCATTGGCTGATGTCCACATAAAACTCTGCCTCCCAATTCAGACTCCGCCCGACATAGCGTACAGCTACTATAGTTGTCGTTTGGCCCATGCTGTGAAAGTTGTTATTGTGAAATAGTATAATGCCTTGCTCTGTATTTTTATGCCTGCTGGACCTTTGCTGCACCCGCGGAGGTCAGTGAAGTCCACTATCCTGATAGCTTGGATTCTGCCATCACCATGTTGGTGACTGGTAGTATTCCTGCTAGTCTTGTTTCTGGGGACATAACTATAGGCTGTGATTGCTATTAGTTACGGTCCTTCCGGTTTGTCTTGTTCGTGCCAGTGTGGATGCTTGCTGGGGCAGCGATTAGTCTTGCAAGCATTCTGTCTGTCTTTCTGTTGTCTGTCTTGTTACTTAGCCAGAGACTCAGGCGGCAGCCGCTCTGTGCAACAGTCAGTCAGTCTGTCTGTCCATTGTTTGTCTTGTTACTCAGATCATAGGCAGTGCGGCATTGCACTTAGCAACCATTGTGTGTTATTTGTGGCGGTATCGGAAGCCCAGAGCTGGAGTTGCTCTGGGCAATCTTGCTCCCTTGTTCATTACTCCTGTGGCAACCTGTGTAGCCTCTTCCATAACCCAGCTACATAGTCTTGTTGCTCTTGGTGGTAGGTCTGCTTTCTGCATCAGCTTGTATGCTTGCTTGCCTAAGTCCTATTAGGGCCAGCTAGTGGCGTGCCAGGCAGGGTCAGCAGGTGAAGAGCGAGCCCTCTAGTCTTGACTCAGAAAGTATACCCCCCTAAGCGCTCTCTCTCTCCCTCTCTCTCTCTCTCTTTCTGTATGTGTGTATATATATATATATATATATATATATATATATATATATATATATATATATATATATTCCGCAGCGCTTTACATAGTGTATATTTAGTCTTGTCACTAACTGTCCCTCTGAGGAGCTCACAATCTAATCCCTACTATAGTCATATGTCTATGTATGTATCGTGTAGTGTATGTAACATGGTCTAGGGACAATTTTAGGGGGAATCCAACTAACTTATCTGCATGTTTTGGTAATGTGGGAGGAAACTGGAGTGCCCGGAGGAAACCTACACAGACACAGGGAGAACATACAAACTCCTTGCAGATGTTGACCTGGGTGGGATACGAACCGGGGACCCAGTGCTGCAAGGCGAGAGCGCCAACCACTACGCCACCATGTGCACACGACCCCAGAACTTTAATAATATATACAAACTATTTACAAGATATATACAAACAATATGCAGGGCATAGTGAATATGCAATCAGGTAGTCAAAAACAGGCAGAGTTCACAGTCCAGGAGATCGTACAAATAAGTAGACGCTTAGGCAAAGAATTGTCAAGATCAAGCAAAAGGTCATACATGGGAAGGCAACAGATCACAGAGATGCAGGACAACCAGAAACAGGTACTGAAAACAGGAACAGGGAACTCAGGCTAGGATGGCCAGGACACTGGAACAATGAACTAGCAACTGGGTGAATGTTCAGGCGTGGGAAATACTGATGCTGGTGGGTCAGGAGACCGTCCAGATCTCCTCCCAGCAACAGTCTGTCGAAACATATAGCGAGCCCTCTGCTGGTGGGCATAGATAAGTTCGTGTTGCAAGATCCCAGAGGAGAGCAAGGACATCTGCGGGTGAAATAGAGGAAGTTCATGCAGGCAGTTCATAATGGCACCAGCAGATGCGGATTGTGACGACAGCTAAGGCCAAGGCGCTCTGAGTCATGTCTACTGATTACACACGTATTAAACTATATCTAAATAATAACAAACGCAGCTCAGTCAAGCCGATTTCTACAACATTTCTAGGAGGAATGAACAGTTTTCAGTCTGTTCTTTGCAAGAGCTTGGGTGCACATTAAACTTATTTACGCCTCAGGTTCTCTTTAAATTTAGAACGTCTCTAAGAGACAGGGCACAAATGTATCAATGTACTCTGCGATGGATAACAATAATGTTTGTTGCATGAAGTTACTTTTTGATATGGTACGTTCCCCACGTTTGGAAGGCCATCAGTCTAAGCAGAGACCTGGGCCTGCGATGTCAACATCATAATCTACAAAATATAATAATTAACTTGCAGTGGTCTCATACATATATTTTTGGATAACACAGCTAGACTCCTCTATTCTTCTTACCGCTCTGCTTCCAATTCTTCCCTCTGCAAGCCTTACACTGGCTCCCTATCTGCTTCAGGATCAGATTCTGTTCCTGCCCTACAATTCTGTGCACAAGACCTGCCCAACTTACATCTTTTAAATTGTCCATAGATATATATACCTGCCTGCCCCCTCCGTTCCTCCAATTATCTCCGCCTATCCGCCCCACACATTTTTCTACTACCATGCACACCCACAGGACTTATCAAGAGCCGCCCCCACACCATGGGACTCCCTCCCACCCCCCTTAGACTCACCTCTTCCTTCAGCACCTTCATATGAGCCCTCAAAGCACACTTCTTTAAAATCGCCTACCACATTTTAACTCTCTCAGCCGAGCACATTTTCCACAGCCCTACCTTATGTGTCGCTCCCTTTACATTGTAAGCCTTTGGCAGGGTCTTCCCCTCCCTAAGTGTGTTCTTCTTGACCTTGCAACCCCAGCTATGACACCCTTTCCATGGACTAACTCGGACTTGAATTGCTTGGTCGCTGTAAAATCACATGATCATGCATCGTATACCCTGTTTGCATATATAACCTTGTGCAATGTTCTATAACCGTGTGCTACTTTTCTTTTTTTTCAAATACTTTTTATTTATACAGAAGTTTTTATACAAAACAAAGGAGGAGAACGTTGCGCTGTCATGTGAATACATATATACAATCGGATAATAGTGTCATCATATAGTTATACAAAAGATTGTACACATAGGCTAAAGAGGGTATATGTAGCCCTGTGAGGTGGAATCTCACTGACAGGGCTTGCCAAGTCCAACAAGATGCTGAAGTAACGGGAGTGAGTGCGGGAATAAAGTCCATAAAAGGTGATGCATATTGAGTGTCCCCTTGTATTACGTTCCATGTGGATATGCTGGTTTTCATATATTACAAAACAAACCTCTCAAGTGAGATAGATTCAGTACATAACTCTTACTAACACATCAAATATCCATCAATATGACAGTACACCAGATTGAACTAATAGAAGGAAAGAAAAAAGGCAGAGCTATAAGATAGCTCCGGAAAAAGAAGACAGAAAAAGATAATGAGGAGAAGAAAGATAACAAATGAATATAACTCGTAGGGTCTAGTTGTGGAACATCCGACACTATTTCAAATCTAAGCAGAGCCGGGACAAGGTCCTCCAGCACCCAAGGCTGAGACACCAAAGCGCGCCCCATCATCCTTGCCCCCCCCCCAGCCGTCACACACTGATTGCTATTAGACTAAGAGGCGCCACATGGCCCACAACCTCCCCAACACCTTAATATCTAGTTATCTGGCTTGCAGTCACTGCCATGTATCCCCTTTTCTTATTTCTTTCTGCTTCAAACACAATTAGGAATGACAGCTGAATGAATTCTGCGCCCCCTCCTACACTGCGCCCTGAGGCTGGAGCCTCTCCAGCCTATGCCTCGGCCCGGCCCTGAATCTAAGGTATATGCAGTAGTTAATTAGTCAACGCTAGAAGGTTAGAGAGAAGGGCGGTCGCCACTTGGGGCGCCGGTGACTATATCAAGAGAAGTTTGAACTCTTCAGATTCCCTATAATAGTTCCAAAATCTCCACGTCTTGGCGTATTGTTCAGTTCGATTTTGTAGGGTCATTATTGTGTTTTCCATCCCACTAGTATAGCGTATCTCCTGATCCAATTACTTTAAGGTGGGTATAATAGGAGTTCCCCATTTACGGACTATGAGTAGCTTAGCTGCATTTAAAATCTGTTTTACTATGGAGTTTTTGTAGGCCTTTATGCTCCAGTTATTACAATGGAGGAAAAAGAATTGCGGGTTAAAGAGGACCTCTCTATCTGTCATTTTTCAGATTAGGTGAACTACTTTCCTCCAGAAGGGGGCGATCAAGGGACATTCCCACAACAGATGTAGTAGGGAGCCTACAGAAGTACATCCCCTCCAGCAGTGAGGGTCTCTATTTGGGAAGATAATATGCAGTTTCTGTCGGGTGAGGTACCATTGTGATAGGATTTTAAAATTGATTTCCTGCAGCTTAACCGTTATCGAGGATTTATGGGTGAATATGCACATCTTTGTTCTCTGAGCATCAGAAAACGTACACCGGAGGTCTCTTTCCCATCTGTTAAGGTATGAGAGTGAGCCAGGTGAGTGGCTGATCAGTAAGGAATATACTGCAGATAAAGTCTTCCGAGATGGGCCTACTGTTCCGCAAAGCAGTTCGAAGGCAGATTTTGATCTAGAGAGACCCGGTGAGATTCCCAACGCTCTACATAGAGAACGAAGCTGCGCCAGACCCAACCAGTCTAAGGTGTGAACTCCGGATCTATTTCTCAATTGTTAGCCATTTCCCCTGACTCCAAAAATTGTCTGTGAAAATAATACCAGCCAATTTCCAGTTCCTAAAGTGGTTGGCATGACAGCCTAGCTCAAATTCTGGGTTGTCAAATAAAGGTATTCTGGGGGGAGGCCATGGTGAGATGTCTTCCTTATGTCTGGTGATCGAAAGCACTCGGAGAGTATTATATATTAAGTGTGAGCCCGTCCAGTTGCGGCGTGGAGAGGAAGAGGACCAGGGCAGGTTAGTAGGGGGGTATTCAGAGATGTGATGCTCAATGTCAACCCATTGCTTAGTAGCATGGTGTCTGTGCCAGTCTACAATTCTGGTAAGAACTGCTGCGTAGTAATATTTTTTGATATCGGGTGCGGCTAGTCCACCCATTTGTTTAGGCCTATGTAAGATGGGTCTCTTGAGCCTAGGGGGTTTCCCCTTCCAAATAAATTTACCAAAAATCATTTGAGCAGATCTCAAAAAGGAGTTAGGGATTTGTACTGGCAGAGTCTGGAATAGATATAAGAGCCTGGGCATAATATTCATTTTTAAGATCGCGATTCTACCCATCCAAGAGAAATGTAAACAGTTCCATCTAGTCAGGTCTGTCTTTAGGGTCTCGAGTATGGGTGGGAAATTCATTTGAAAAATGTCCTTTATGTCTGGGGTAATTTTCGTACCCAGATAATTAATATGGGTGGAGGACCATCGAAAAGGAAATTGAGTCGCCAGGTGCGACTGTAGTTCCCGTGGGAGGGATATATTTAAGGCCTCACATTTGTCATAATTGACTTTAAATAGGCTTAAGTCACCAAAGTTTTTAAATTCAGATAATAAGTTAGGTAAGGTAATCAGGGGATTCGTGATGTAAAAAAGCAAGTCATCCGCATAGGCGGCCACTTTTTGCATTTTTGAGGAAATTGCTATACCGTTTATATCTGGGTTTTCTCTAACATGACACAGGAGTGGTTCCAGCGACAACGCAAAAATGAGCGGGGAGAGGGGGCATCCCTGTCGGGTACCATTTGATATTTGGAAGGGGCTAGAGAGGGCCCCATTAGTCCTAACGCATGCCGATGGCCTAGAATAAAGGGCGGATATACCACGTAGCATCCTAGGGCCCAAACCAATGTGAACAAGAACCTCAGTAATCCACGTCCAATCTACCCGGTCGAAGGCCTTCTCTGCATCCGTGGACAAGAGCATACATGAAATATCCCTCGACCGGGCAAACTGGACGAGATCCAGTGTTCGGATAGTGTTATCGCGGCCCTCTCGATCGGGAATAAATCCCACCTGATCCCAATTTACCACATCCCCTACTAAAGGCGCTATTCTATTGGCTATCAGCTTAGCGAAAATTTTCAAGTCTAAGTTGAGCAAGGATATAGGCCTGTAGTTTGAGCAAGCATTGGGGTCTTCGCCAGGTTTATGGATTACCGAAATGTGCGATTCTAGTGTTTGGGGGGTAAAAGAAGCTACTTTATCAGGGTCCAGGATGTCTTTAAACATTTTGCATAGATGTGGAAGGAGGGTCTGTTTGTATTTTTTATAGTATTCGATGGGTAGACCATCGGGGCCTGGTGCTTTGCCTGGTTTAATTTGTGCAATCACCGCCAGCACCTCTGCTTCAGTAAATTGCTCATCTATTGTTTCAGCTGCCTCAGGGAGGAAGCGAGGCATTCCAGACTCTGCCAGGTAGCCCCGTATTTTTTCCCTCAGCACATGTGAATCTTCAGCAGAATTGCTTTTAAGATTATAGAGTGACGAGTAGAAGCCCCTGAATGTGTTGGCAATGGATTCGCTGCGTATATGTTTTCCTGAATGAGTATCTATGATTTGGGGTATATAGTTCCTACGCTGTTGTTGGCGTAAGGCCCTAGCTAATAGACGACCAGATTTATTGCCGTGCGTATAAAATAGGTTTTGGCATCTATGTGCGGCGAGTCTGGCTCTATCGCTGAGGATTTTTTTTATCGATTCTCTGGCTTCAGTGAGTTTATCTAAATCTGATTGGTTTAGAGACCGTTTATGTTTAAGTTCCAGTATATGTATTTCGGAAGAAAGGTCTGCCAGCCTTTGTTCTTTCTAACTGTCGCTCATGCATTGCCTTTTTAAGTTTATTGAGCTTACTGTAGGAGATGGAGTATTTACCGTGTGAGGTGTCTTGGGCTGGATTTAATGGAATGTTAAGGTCACCACCAATGATGACACTGCCATCAACGAAGGCATCCAATATTGAAAAGAAACATATCAAAAAAGATACCTGGTCTGTGTTGGGGGCGTATACAGAACAGAGGGTGTATCTTGTGTCAGCAGTTTTACATTTTAGTAATACAAACCTACCCTCACCATCTGTTTTTGTTTCCACTTCACTGACCGGAAGGTGCTTATGTAGTAGTATGTCTGTACCCTTAGTTTTGGAGTCAGGGGAATTACTCATATAAATTGATTGATAATGTTTATCTTTTAATTTGGGACGGTTACCCCCTTTGAAGTGAGTTTCTTGAATTAGTACAACATTTGCTCATTGTTTATGCATATCATGCAATAGCATTGACCTCTTCTCTGGAATATTAAGCCCTCTAGCGTTGATGGATACCACCTTTAAAGAGTAACTGTCAGGCTGCAGAAGCTAATTTAAACCTCTATTCTCCTGTGTTAAACAGTTTAGACAGAAGCCAAAAAGGCATTACTAAAGATAAAAATCTCTCTTACATTTGATGTGTGCTTATCAGCAAAGCTAAGCTCCTAAGGAGGACGCAAGCCGCATTCCATACTGCAAAGCATTCTGGGGCCCTCCCCTCGGCTGCTAAGGAGAAGACGGGATCAAGTTTCAGCAGCTTCTAACTCAGTCCAGCCACAGCACAGATAAATCTCCGGGCAGAGTACACTGCAGGAGTCCGCTATTGTTCCTAGCCACATGGCTCATTAATATTCACTGCACACTGTGTTATTCTGTACGAGCTCCTCTGTGATCAGGAAGCAGGCAGGACATGACGACACATTTGGCTTCACAAACATGGAACCTGCCATGGGCTGTCAGGAGCATCATTCTCTGCATATACTATATAGAAATTCTGTGAAATCCAAACGTGGACAGTGAAATGCATATGTAATGTAAGTACAGCCAATCTTTAGCTACTGATATATGTGTTTATTTTCTCTGAGACCTTATACCTAACAGCTCCTCTTTAAGGACACCATTGATTTGGAGTAAATAGAACGCATGTCAGATAGCCACAACAGACCCTAAAACTTAACAGAAACAATATAAACAGAAGTATAGGTGTGTAACTATCACACCCATAACTAGGTATTACCTTGGGGTGATACTTAGCCCTCAGGACCATCCTATGTGGGTGCGAAGGAACCATTTTCGCCAAAGAGCCCAGGTTCCCCTCACCCATTCAGATATCTGAGTAAGAGAAGTGTCCTACCCTACATCGGGAAGAAGGGGACCTCATGTCCCTCAGCAGTGACCCCCGGGAACGATCCTGTATGCATAGTCCAGATTAATTTAATTTGATGGATCTCCTTTAATATATAGTAACAGTGATGGTTTAGTTGAAGCAAAGTGTGTGAGCTCTCTCCGGTGATAGCATTGCACAGATCATTGTAGATTCATCTTCTGCCACACTGAATAGCAAGGTATTATAGGGTGTGTGACAGAGCGTTATCTGGGGGCCTGAGTACTATAGCAGGGCATAACAAAAGCCGCACATGCGGCACCTCGTTGGGGGTAGCAGTATATATGGGATCTAAGATGGCATAGAGGTGTTTTGTACTACACCCATGGCAGCATATGACGGACTATCCCACATAGTGGGAATAATGTAGTTATTAGCATCATCCTCACGGAGGAGAAGAATATAAATCCTGCAATACTTCACCAGTGATAGTCACAGACTACGCTTATACAGTTAAGGATGTAAGAACCTCGTCTATTGTCATCACAGGAGGGGGGGGGGGTATTATGCAGGTGAAAGGACCAAAGCCCTGGACTCGCCAGTAAGGCCATGAGGTCAGGCATTCAGCATTCCTATCTGTTAGTGTGGAGATGTACTGCAGGCTAAATAAGGCATATATATGTACTTGTTGGGTTATAACAACAGGGTCTGAGGGTGTCGGGAGTTTTTAACCCCTCTTCGCCACAAGCTTCCCATGCGTACGTCATTACAGAGTCCGCACCTCTAAAGCCCTGGAAGAGATAAAGTTTTGATGTAAAATAACTCACGCACGAGTCCCAGGCTGATGTACACACTCCATATATGACGTCAGCAAAGCGCCCGGAGGCAAGATACGTGGGCAAATTCAGGCTATATTCATGGCAGCAGGTGCGGAATAGTCCCACATAGTGGGAAGCACATAGTTATCTGCATTATTCTCACGGAGAATACTATTGTTAATCCTATGATCTATTATCAGCAAAGTTAATACCTAACGCAAGTATCATCCCTGCCAGGAGATTCTGGTGCATGGAGCTAATGTAGGGAGGGGTGGGAAGGGGGCAAGTTCAGGGACCCTCTCATAGAGGTCATAAAGACCCTTAGTTAGAAATATGACGAGCATACTCAAAAAATTGAACCCCATCAGTGACATTCTTTAGTTATCTAGTGCGTAATGCAACTCCATTGAGGGGTAGCCATATGAGTAGCAGCAGCTTATATAAACATGCATTCATTTAAATATCGTACAGTATCCCATATGTAGATCACCGCCCAGTATACCCATTTCACACATACTACAGGCATATATGTATAGTTAGCGTCCTCAGGCCAGGACTAGATAGCAGATAACTGGAAGGAAGGTAGAGGTAAGCATATTAATATACACAGGCCCGTGAATAACTGCCATACCGGAGAGACTTATTGCCACACACCATAGATCAACACTTTTAAGCATAGTTTTTAAGCGGGATTCCATATCAGCAGCAATAAGACGTCTTATAGCTAATCATCACTTATCTGGAATGAAGGATATAGTCCCAGTAAGGGTCACAAGGCAGAGGGATGGAGTCACCGTTGATTGCGGAGCTGCCTCCGCTGTTTGGGTCGCTGGGGTAAGCCAGTGGAGATTGCATCTGGCTGCCATTCAGGCACTTCAACCGTCGGCAGGCCCAGCGTCTGGAAGAGCTCTGGGAGATCAGCCGGAGATTTGATGGTAACTGACTTGTCATCCTTTGTCGCAGTAAGGCCCGGTTCACATTAGGGGTCGCCGTCCGGAATCGCCGTGCCGGAGCCGGACCGCATGCACAACGGACGGAACGGACGCACGGCATAGCAATGAAAGCCTATGCGTCCGTTCACATGCGTCCGTTTCGTCCGGACCGGATCCGGACCGGATCCGGACTCCGGCATAAGACCCAACATGCGCTATTTTTTAGTCCGGCTCCTCCGGCAGCCGTATCCGGAGCGGAGCCGGACTGCACCATCCGGCCAATACAAACCAATGAGAACGGAGAGCGCACAACACACTGGCTAAAAATCCGGATGTTCTACCCCACTTCCTATGCGTATTGAAGCGGCGATTTTGGATGGGGACACATGGGCAAGCATTTGGGAGTGGAGCAGCAGTGATTTTAAACGTGCTGGAGATGTTGGCAGTATGTCGGAGGTGGAGGTGAGTGCTAAACAGCGGGGGGCCTGATTCCACAGGTCCACCTTCTGCTGACCTCCCAGACCCCAACATTTTTATACCTTTTCTACTATCTTTTGCCAAACGGATCCGGATCGCATCCTGATGAACACCTGATGCAAACTGACCGGATCGGATCCGGATCAGAACCGTACGGTTCCGATCCGGATCCAGTCCGGATCCGGTCAGGTCATCCGGTCCGTTTGGCAGAGAACCGCAAGTGTGAATGGGGCCTAAGCTGGAAAGGGAAGCCCCAGCGATAGATGATTTCTTTATCCCGTAGCATCTTGATCAAAGGCTGGAGCGCGCGGTGTTGTATCAGGGTGCTGGGCGCCAGGTCCTGGAAAAGCATGAGTGCAGATCCCTCGTGGTCGATGGAGTCTAGCTGGCGCGCCGCTCTCATGATGGAGTCCTTTATTGCGAAATGGTGGACGCGGCAAATAACATCTCGTGGGGGCTCGTCAACTGCTGGCTTGGGCTTCAGGGCACGGTGAACCCGGTCGATCTTAAGAGGGTTGTCTGCCGGTCTCCGGAGGATGCCATTGAAGATAGCCACCAGGGTAGATTCAAGCTGTTGTGGGGAAACTGACTCTGGTAGGCCGCTGAGCCTTATGTTATTCCGGCGGCTACGATTCTGGAGGTCTTCCATTCCTGTCCTTAGCGCGGTGTTCAGTGTGGGCTGCTGTAGGTTTGCTTCTTTTAGCTTCTCTACCTCGGTCTGGAGCAGTCCCATGTCTCGCTCCAGAGCTGTGAGCCGTTCGTCGTGGACGGTAAGATCTTCTTGGATCCCTCTTATTTCCTCCCTCGTAGCAGAGGTGATTTTATCTGCCAGATCAGATAGGTCTTCTTTGGTGGGTAGATTATGTAGGTAGTCCCATATCTCCTTCAGGGACCTAGAGATCATGGCAGCCGAGTCTTCTTCCCTGGCGGGTATATCCTTGGTCGGGGAACTGGCCGTCATCTTGGTTAGTATCTGTTTGAGAGCCTGCGGGGTTGTATTCTTGTCGGAGGTTCGGCGGTGTGCCTTGCCAGTGTGTTTAGAGTGTCTCTTGCTTCTCCGGGGTCCACTGGCCATCCCCCTGTGACTTGGTAGTAGGGTAGGAGCACTTCAATCAGTGATATATTGCGATCATGGGCGAGGAGCTCTGAAAGAAGCGTCTTCACGCGGCCATGGCTGACTCCGCCCCGTGTGCTACTTTTCTGTCTGCACCCCTCTTGTTTACATTGTATGTATCCCTATTTATTGTCCAGTAATGCGTAATATGTTGGCGCTTTATAAATACTATAAATAATAATAACATTGACTGATTACACGGAAAACACTTGTACTGAAATCTGGACATTAGCATTTCACAGTGTATTGTAACTAAGCTCTAATAATTGCTTTATTGCTGTTAAGTATATTCAACATGGGGGTTTAAAACCTACTAGAAGAGTGCCAGTTTGCCTTCCCAGGAAGTGGAAAGCTTACTGATCTCTGCATAGTTTTGATGGCATATCAGTAAGAAAAAAAAATACTCTGATTTATTTTGTGGAAGTTAAAGTCAAAAGGCACTACATCTACTGCTCAAAAATGCAGTCCTCTATTGCCTCCAATCTGTTAGGTTTATGGAATCGCCACTGCTCAGTAGCACATGAGACTTGACAAGGAAGAGTAAAATATTGCTTCCAGTTGATGCTAGGTACTTATAAGTAATGTCTGGGGTTTTATTCTGCCAAAGTGGGCAATTCTGGCTATTATAGCCAAGGGTGTGGGTTATATCCATAGAAGGAAATGGCATATTTGTAACATTTTTCTAGAGTGAATGACTGAAATTAGTTTTTTTAAGGATAGTTTTGTGTTCAGTTACACCACCTTTAGATATGATTTTAGTGCATGTACCTGTAATATTTTGACAAGTCCACCTTTATTGAAAAAAGGAGAAAAAAAACAACAACCTTTTTATGCAGAAAATACTTATTTTTTCCATTACACTGCATGCACATTCTTTAAAGTGTTCCCTGTTCAGAAACTAATGTGTCAATTTATAGTAAGAGACATTAAAACTTCTGTGGCATTGTGAATTGGACTGAGCACCTGAGTGCTGTGAGGTTAAATTGCTGGGCATTGCCCTGCATCTTAATATCACATTTCCATTTGTAACGGGGGAGAGAGTATGATATAAAACACTACGACACATCACTTCTATGGCTCTGTCACTCACATTGATGGACATATGGTTGTAGAATTTAATGAGTGTTAGACACTTGCCAGTATTGAGCAGTGCTGCTTTGATTTCATTTACAGAACAAATGTTCACCTGTGTTCATAACGTTTCATTGATTTTTTTTTTTTGCGTGTATGTTTGTGTGTCATAATATATATATATATATTTTCTCTGCTTTCTGTTTGGTCCAGGACCGTGGGGTGGAAAGTACCATTTTTCAGAACCCAGTAAAACTCCACCTAACAATCGGGACGCTGGTGTTGCTGAATGAGAATGAAGTGGAGCAGGCATGCCAGCTGCTACAAAAGTGCAAAGAGGAATTTCTGGAGTGAGTGAATTAACTTTTATTATACCCATGACATCAAACTGCAGAAAACTTACCACTGTGCTTTGTGATTCTGTAAATGTGATCTCTGTAATGCCTTTGTTTCAGTATTTGTAAGGAATACAAATATCTAGCATACATGCATTATGTAGCAGTGATACTAGAGGTTGCGTTTAAAGTTTTTTGTCCTTCGTGACTAAAAGAGCTCTCTGGATACAATGTAAAAAAAACTGGTCCATATGTTGTAACTAATGCTATTCATAGTTATATTTGAGGGCCGCTTAACACTGACGTATAACACCGGCTGCAGTCCTTGTCTTTAAAGCGCTGCCAAGTGGTTGGGTAGCAAGTATACCATCAATTGCCATCGTATGCGCGAACAATGTGTTCCAAACCTGATTTTTCACGTTGCCAGAAAAGCATGTGACTGACGCCAGCAGAAGCCCATGTGAACCAGCTCTAACCAACGGAGTAGATCTGACTGGAGTCTGCAAAAAAGGAAAGTAGATTTGGTCACATATTACCCCGTGGATCAAAACCACAGCAGTTGTGAGAGGTTGACTGGGCAAAGGGTTTTTTTATGCACAATTATTTAGTTATAAAAACATCAAGCCGCTGTGAAATAGTTGCGCACAGGACCAAGAAGCTTTGTTGTCCCTACGCTGGTAGCGTGGGTCCTAGCCTGAGTAATATAGGCCTAAGCTGGACTGGCCAAGTCTTTGGATCCTTCCTTTGGAAGAAGCTAAGGACTGCTTCATACTTTTGTTTAACTGAAGAAAAACTGTACTCTGACTCAAATAAATTGATTTGTTTTACATGAACTGCATCCTGCTTGCTGGTTTTGATCCACCCTGAGGCCTGTTTCACACTGCAAACTGGCGGTGCGGAAGCTGTGCCGCACTGCACCGCTTAAAACAGGCCTTTAGGGAATACCGCGGTACTACGCAGAATATCCCATCTGGCCAAGCAGGAAGTGACTTGCGCTTGCGGTCACTTCCTGCTTTGGTGTATGTGGAAGTGCACGAAAGCGTATTGCAAAAATACGCTTGTGCGCCGAAAAATGTTTAAAAATCCCTGCGCCATAGTCCAGCATGACTTCCTGGTCGACGCAGATCGCCACAAGTCGCCCCAGAGGCCACGCAGCAGAGTAGTTCTGGACCAGCGTTAGATCAAGGACTTTCGGCGTACTGCACCGCGATGCAGGTAATGTGAACGACCCCATAGATTTGCACTAGAGTGCAGTAGAAGTGAGTCAATTTGAAGCACCGTTCCAGTGTGAAAGAACCCTCTAGCGATGATGGGCAGAGTCAACAAAGAGACAAATCTCTCTCTAATCAAATCTGATTGGAGAGAGATCTGTCAGCTGCCCATACACCGCAGGCCGATTCCCGATCAATTTCATGCTGAAATTGATCCGGAATCGGCCTTGCGTGCCGCATCTGCTGCTCCCTCTGGAGCCCAGTGCTCTATACATTAGCTGTGCTTTGCTTGTCCCCCACTGGCTCCGTCCTTGCTCCATACACGCACTCCGCGTGGCTGCCGAGGTGTGTGTGACATCACATGTAATTCCCCATTATCTATCCAACTGAGAACCTTGTGCCTGCCAGAAAATGTACTGACGCAAACTGGAAAACTGTGCCATTGTCTGAAGAATTAAAATTATACATTTTGGAGGAAATTGTTATACTTCACTCTCTGGTCTAAAGAGAGAAGGAATACCCTGACTTATCAATGCACAGTTCAAAAGCCAGCATATTTGGGGCATTGGTATGGGGTTGCATTAAAGCACATAACATGGTTGACTTGCACATCTGAGAGCCTACTGTTAATGCTAAATGATATACTGTTTTGGGGCAACATATGCTGCCATTCAGGCGGTTTTTCAGGGAACGCCTTGCATATTTCAGGGAGACTGCCACACCATATTCTGCACGTTACAACAGCATGGATCTTTAGCAAGAGTCAGTGTGCAAAACTTGCATTTCAGGCCTAGTATGGTTCAGTTGACCAAGAAAGAAAGTCCATAGGGAAGTTCCAGTAACGTGATTGAGTGGACAGTATCCTCAAAAACTTCTAGATTTCAGATCGGCTGTAGAAATTGTATGCCCACAATATTCTGACAGTTAAAATACTTCAAGTTGTACACGTTGCTTTTATTGGAGAATTGTTCCCAATGGACTTTCTCGCTGGGTTACCTCAACCATAGTAGCTCCGACCTCTCGCCCTCTGAAAGCATTTGGTGCATTCTGAAATGTAAAATATGATCAAGGACACTCTGAACAGCTTAAATCCTATTTCAGGCAAGATTGGGACATCAGGCCACTTTCACTACTACTGTCGTAAATGTGGCTTTGTCTCCATTTTTTGTAAACATGTTGCTGAAATCAATTTTTTAAAATGAGCATCTATTTAAGAAAAATAAATAAAACAGTATTTCACTGCTTCAACATTTGCTATGTTGTCTTTATACTATTTTCAATTAAGTTGAGAATTTATGTGCTTATCAAATTATTGTATTCTATTTATAGTTACATTTTTTCATTGTTTTTGGAAATGATGTTGTAAAATATCTATTTACTTTGTTAAACTTGGTACACACCAAACTTGTACTTGGTACACACCATACAATTTCCCGTCAGATAGACGGGTAGAATCTATTATTTCTCACAAGTCCGATTTGAGCCCTGATTGTTTTTCTGATCGATTTTCTAATCACTTCTATATAAAATCGATCAGAAAAATGATTGGAAATCAGATCAGACCTGTCGGAAATAATAGATTCAACCTGTCGGGATATTGCATGGTGTGTACCAGGCATTAGACTGGTTTCACCATTCAACCCTTATTGTTTTGAGTCTCATAGGGACTTTTGAGTTGGAAACATTTAGGGGTGTTTGCTTTCCTTGGTGAATGATCCGTCTGTCTAGCTGCATTCTACTGCCAATTGATTTGACTTTTTTACATGTATGCCATAGCTGTCATGACACTATTTACATTGACTTTTTTATTGACTGTTAGTACGGCTTATTTTTGGAGTAGGGCTTATGCTGGGAATACACAATGGCTATCATTCATAAAAGTGTGGTCGGTAACAAAAATCTGTGCCGGAGAATACCGCTTTCGGTATTTTAGACTTCTGGGTGGTCATACATAAAAATGTTGCCAGTTGCGATACAAGTGCGGTGATTTCCAGAAAAAAAGCTGACGGAAACAGAGAAGCTGCCCGAGTCCCTCCGTGCACTGCTCTCTCTGCTGCTGCTTGGGAGGTCTGTCTCTCTGCTGCTGCTTGGGAGGTCTGTCTCCATTAACTTGTATGTATTCCGCATGCTTATCGCTACTTTCAAGGGAGCGGTAATTCCCCGTCCACATACTGCTTGCTCTAATGTTTATGAATTGACATTTTGTTACTTTTTCTAGATAATCACCGCACAAGGCGGTAATTTATCGCTCTGCTCAGGATTGTCAGCTTTTCATGCGGAAACAGGCTTTATGAATACACATTTTGCTAAGTGCTCGGTAAAGTAAGCTGTTTTTCAGCCTTTCTGCATGCGGGAATGCTTTATGAATGATCGCCAATGAGTTTTTTTTGGCATATTTACTTTCCAATCATTTCTCTGATTAATTTTTGGATTTTTTTTCTGATCGATTTCCATTCACTTCTATGAGAAAAACAGATTCTGAAAAAAAATGGAAATCAGATCGGACAGGTAGGAAATTATCTTTTGAGCCATCTGTCTTCCGAGAAAACACATGGTGTATTCCCAGCATTACCGTATATACTCGCATACAAGCCGAATTTTTGACCCCCAAAAAGGGGGTCAAAAGTTGGGGGGTCGGCTTGTATGCGAGTCATGTTGGTCCTCAGGTCCCCCCCCCTTCGCTGGTCCGCGGGTCCCCCGCTCCCCCCACGGCCGCCGCCGCTGATATTACCTGGCGCATCTTCTATTCCCCTCTCCGTGCTTGTAAACAGTCACAGCAGCGCGCCCGGCGCTGCTACTGTGACAAGGCAGGAGGCAGGAAAGAGCGCGGCTTCCTGTTACTATGGGAACCGCTCTTTCCTGGCTCGCCGTCGTCACAGTAGCAGCGCCGGGCGCGCTGCTGTGAATGTTTACAAGCACGGAGAGGGGAATAGAAGATGCGCCAGGTAATAGCAGCGGCGGTGGGGGCAGGGGGGCAACTATACTACCTACACTGGGCACTTTACTAGCTATACTGAGTGCTATACTGAGCACTATACAAGCTAAACTGGGGCACTATACGATCTATACTGAGCACTATACTAGCTAAACTGGGGCACTATACGATCTATACTGAGCACTATACTAGCTAAACTGGGGCACTATACGATCTATACTGAGCACTATACTAGCTATACTGAGCACTATACTAGCTAAACTGGGGCACTTTACTAGCTATACTGAGCACTATACTAGCTATACTGAGCACTATACTAGCTATACTGAGCACTATACTAGCTATACTGAGCACTATACTAGCTATACTGAGCACTATACTAGCTATACTGGGGCACTATACTAGCTATACTGGGGCACTATACTAGCTATACTGAGCACTATACTAGCTATACTGAGCACTATACTAGCTATACTGGGGCTCTATACTAGCTATACTGGGGCACTATACGATCTATACTGAGCACTATACTAGCTATACTGAGCACTATACTAGCTATAGTGAGCACTATACTAGCTATACTGGGGCTCTATACTAGTTATACTGGGGCTCTATACTAGCTATACTGGGGCACTATACTAGCTATACTGAGCACTAAACTAGCTATACTGAGCACTATACTAGCTATACTGAGCACTATACTAGCTATACTGGGCACTATACTAGCTATACTGGGACACACTAGGGGAATAAGGCGGCCAGCATTTCCTACCCCCGGCTTATATGGGGGTCAATCATTTTTACCTGGTTTTTCAGGTAAAAGTTGGGGGGTCGGCTTATATGCGGGTCGGCTTATATGCGAGTATATACGGTATATTTCGAGCATGCTCAAAAATCATTTTAAAAAAATCATGTTAGGGCTTATTATTGGGAAACTGGATGAAGGCCTAATTTACTAGGGTTCTCTGAGGCTGCAGAACACATGGGATTTAGCAATCTTAGCCTAGATTTATTGAAATTAAATATTAATTGGGCTGCAAAATGTTTTCAACCCTGATCTGAAAGATGGCAAACCGTAGTGAGTATTGTAAGCAACAAATGGAGTCAATACAATATATACCAGCAGCTGATAATATATACCAGCTCAGGGGCAAATGCAGGATTTTTAAGGGGAGGATTCCTGAAAGGTCCAGAAGCACTTATGTCCCCAAGTGCTTCTGAATACAGGTGGCTCCATACTACCCATGCACAAAAGTGCGCTGGCGTATTACGGAGCTGCCTATCTTTGGAAGTACTCAAGGACACAAGTGTTTCTGAGGGCTTCTGGTAGCAGCAAATTTGAACGGGGGACAGCACTGGAACAACTCCCCGAGAGAGGAACAGGAGATAGACTTAGTTTGGACAATTCAGTGGAATATGCCACATAGTGTCACATAGCACAAGCGATACCCATATGATGCAGGGATATATGCATCTGCGGAAGATGGCGGCACTATATAAATACTAAATAACAATAATTTGCCTCACCAGGATTGCACTTTTATTTAGCTTTCCTGTATGACAAGAAGACACAGCCAGCCAGCACTAGGGTAAGAGGGAAGCTAAAGGTGAATGAAGGAGGGCTGGTGCACACCAAGGGGGCTTCTGAGCGTTTTTCTAATCAACAGTGATTTGAAAAGAGCTTGGCTAATGTTATCCTATGAGGGTGTTCCCACAGCAGTGTTGTGATTTTTTTCAAAATCGCAGGTATACTGCATGTAGCATTTATTTTGAGCGATTCATTCAGAAATCGCTCTGAAAATCGCTTCACAAAATAGCACTCACTAATTGCTAGCAATTGCTATTGTGATTTTGGCGTTGCACTAGCCCAGAGGGAGGAGGAGTGGAGAGAAATTGAGAATAGCCTGAGATGGAGCAGAGAGCTTATCTGTATTGCAGTCCCACATCACACAGAGGCTACTTGCCTGTAATAGGACTCATGTCCCTGCTGGTCTCTCACACAAGTCAGAAAGCAGCCCTCCTGGAGTCTAGGGACTGTCAAAAACTTTTCACCTTGTTTTAACACCTTATCAGCACATACAGTCATTATAACAAAGGGGAGAGACCAGACAGATTTTTGCCCACGGACCCTCCAGGCAAGCTTTGCATCATGCTGTGTATATTTACCAGCTTGCCTGCCCTTTAATTGCCCTTTTATCAGCTAGCCTAGTATTTTACATTGCCTTACAACAACAAACCTGAATACACCAGACCAGCCCTAAATCACTGAATGAAAGGAGGCCTGGGGGGAGATTGCCCCCCTTCCAGCCAGCACTAGGGGAAGGGGGAAAACAAGGGTGAATTAGGGAGAGTGGAGAGGCTGAGATAGAGCATATAGCGTATTTGTATTGCAGTCCCACATCACACAGGCTACTTGCATGTAATGTGTCTCCTGTCCCTGCCAGCCAAATCCGAAAAAGCTTTATTGGCAGGACCAAATACATTTAGCATTGCCAAAGCAAAAACAAAACATTAACAACATGGTGGGGAGGATTGTGGGAATAGGGGAATGATATAGGTATACCGTCCATAGGGGTGTGGAGGATGTAAGGGATGGTCAGCCTCTCACACAAGCTGCAGGCAACCGTCCTGGAGTTTAGGGACTGTCAAAAACTTTTCAACCTATGAAATACTTTATGTAGCTGTCTACATGCAGGATTCCTTACAACCGTAACCCCCGCCTGAATACGCCAGTGCAGCTACAGTTTGCTGTGACTCAGGCTAATAGCAAATTATTTTTAATAAATACACCATTTTTAATAAATCTTTTGTTTAATATTGAACAACTTAAATATGATGGTTATAAAATCTTATTGTAACCAATAAACTAACTGTATAAATTCATTTCAGTTGTAATACAAACCTCAGCCTGATTCTTGTGCTGTCTGTTGTATTTTAGTAAAATTGCTGCTGGAAAGGCCCTGCAAGTGACAATGTCTGGGATAGAATACATGAATGACGATCCAGCAATGGTGGATGTTCTTTATGCAAAAGTAGAAATGAAGGATGGATCAGAAAGGTTAGTTTTTCTGTTGTTGTGGGTTTTTTGTTTTGTTCTTACTCTTTATTTTTTGTTTTTGTTTATCTTTTTATTACAACTTATTTTATCCAGTTATGTACTGGGGGACAAAAAAAATTTAGCTTGCAAATAATACTAGCAAATTGGTGCCAGTCGGGCACAACACATGCCAAAATACCTAGGTCGTGTACTTAAGGGCTTTGCCTTTGGCATGAGAGACCAGGGCTTGAATCCTGGCTAGGGTCAGTACCTATTTAGTAAGGAGTCATTGGGCAAGACTCCCTACCACTGCAGGGTGGCCTCTTGAATGTGCCCTTAGTAGCTTCAGCTGTCAAGCGTTTTGAGTCCAACAGGAAAAGCACTATACAAATGTGCATTATTATTATGAAATAATGTACGATGTGTGGCTAAATGTATGGTGCAAGTGCATAACACATGAATGTGCAGCACCTGCAAAAGTGTACAGCAGATGTGTATACATTAGATGGGCAAATTTAAAGTTTGTGTACAGTGCATTTATAAATGTATAGCTTATGTGCATCTGTACAATTAATGGATAATGGTTCAGCCTGCATGTTCATGTACAGTGTGTAGGTTTATACAAGTGTGGGTAAACGTACAGTGTGTGTGTGTGTGTGTGTGTGTGTGTGTGTGTGTGTGTGTGTGTGTGTGTGTGTGTGTGTGTGTGTGTGTGTGTGTGTGTGTGTGTGTGTGTGTGTGTGTGTGTGTGTGTGTGTATAGAGTGGGAAAGTGTGCAGTGCTCTGGTGTACAGCATATGGACACATTTACAGCTCAACAGCAAGGCTCTGCTCCCCACTTACTTCCGCACCATGTGCAGCCCGCAGGAGCAGACAGTTTATTGTCTGCTCCGATGGTTTGCAGTGATGCGGCTGGAGCCCGGGGCAGATGCGTTCCCCCATAGGCTTTATTGGGGGAAAGCAACCGCCTGGCCCAGGATTATCGCGGTCTGCACAGAAGTGCGGTCCACTTACTGCAATGGATCCTGCGGATACATTGCAGCATGAAAAGTGTGAACGGCTCCAATGTATAACATTGGAGCCGTTCACTTCCCGCTTAGCAATGAGCGGAGAACGGACAACGGGGCGGTAACAGAGCCTAAGTGTACAGCAACAACATTTATACAATGCATGGGGTAAGTGTTTACTATTTGCATGTGCAGCAGGTAAGTGTACAGCACATGAGTAATGTAGAGCATGGGTGCACAGCATGTTGGTAAGTGTACAGTTCATATACAATGAGAGAACATCCTTGCTAGTTAATTACGGTATGTGTACAATGCAACTATTGAAACAATTTTACTTGGTGACAAGAATGGCAGCACTGAAAATTCAGAATAAGAGAGGAAAGGTTTGGTCTATGAAATATAAACCCAGCACTTGTTAACACAGATTGATGAGGTAGCCTATGTAGAACAGATCAGTAATAATATCTCTTCATCCAAAACTAATAAAGTGTACATGTCCAAAATGTATTTATTTTTCTCTAAAAAGTTGATGCAGAATAAATCCTGTAATGAGATCTGTATCAGTTATTGGGGCCTCAGCCAGGAGAAAATGTTATCCCCTCATTTCTGGCGCCTGTTCCACACTCTCAAGCCGTAGTCATCCTTCTTAGCCAGACTGCTCTGGCATAAACATTCCTTGCTTTGAATTTCACAATCTCTTACAGTGTTAGTATAAATCTATGTACATTTGAGAAAAATATATTTTTGAATAGCATAGAGTGTAAACCTACTACATTTACTATGCAAAAAGGATATATTCAAACTAATATAAAAAAGGGAAATCATGAAATGGCTAATGGCACTGGTTAATACCTTTTTAGGATCTGTGTAGCGCATCTTCTTTTTTTTCTTCTCTATTATTACTTCGGTCTAGCCATAACCATCTGGCTTGGGCATGGGTTGTGTTGTGTTTATGATAATGGTTATTAAACTTTTTCAGCTTTTGCCACGTTTAGGGCCCGTTCCAATTCACATTTTCTCCTAGGTAATATTTTCACATCTTATCAATTAAAAGCCTTTTAAAGCCTTTTAAAGTAAAGAGGCCAAAGAGGTCTCAGGTTCTCTTGGGGCCGCTCAGTCCCAAGCCATCTCCCGGCAGTGCACGCTCCCACGGCTGAGAGCATTCTGCCTGCGCTGTAACTACTACGCAGGAGCAGAACCCGGCCTCAAAGGGGCTGGAGGAATTCCCAGGTAAGTATAAAACCTCTGTGGTCTCAGGTACACATTAACCACTTCCCGACCACCGTATATACAATTGGCGGCCGGGAAGTGGACCTCGCAAGGACCGCCGTATAGACAAATGGCGGCGGTCCTTTTATGGGCATGGGCGGCGCGATCGCGTCATTCGTGACGCGATCGGCCGCCGACGCCTGGCTTCCGCCCCCCTCGCACTGTAACCCGCCTGCCGTTCGGAAGCGCCGGCGGGTTACTAGCACCCGGATCGCTGCATACAAAGTGTATAATACACTTTGTAATGTATACAAAGTGTATTATACAGGCTGCCTCCTGCCCTGGTGGTCCCAGTGTCCGAGGGACCACCAGGGCAGGCTGCAGCCACCCTAGTCTGCACCCAAGCACACTGATTTCCCCCCCCCCCTGCCCCCTGATCGCCCACAGCACCCCTCAGACCCCCCCCCCCTGCCCACTCCCCAGACCCCTGTTTGCACCCAATCACCCATCAATCACTCCCTGTCACTATCTGTCAACGCAATTTTTTTTTTGATGCCCTAAACTGCCCCCTGCTCCCTCCTGATCACCCCCCACCCCTCCGATTCTCCCCAAACCCCCTCCCTCTGTACTGTATGTATCTATCCCCCTGATCACCTGTCAATCACCTGTCAATCACCCATCAATCACCCCCTGTCACTGCCACCCATCAATCAGCCCCTAACCTGCCCCTTGCGGGCAATCTGATCACCCACCCACACCAATAGATCGCCCGCAGATCCGACGTCAGATCACCTCCCCAAGTGCAGTGTTTACATCTGTTCTCTACCCTAAACACCCACTAATTACCCATCAATCACCCATCAATCACCCCCTATCACCACCTGTCACTGTTACCCATCAGATCAGACCCTAATCTGCCCCTTGCGGGCACCCAATCACCCGCCTACACGCTCAGATTGCCCTCAGACCCCCCGTTATCAATTCGCCAGCGCAATATTTACATCTGTTCTTCCCTGTAATAACCCACTGATCACCTGTCAATCACCCATCAATCACCCCCTGTCACTGCCACCCATCAATCACCCCCTGTCACTGCCACCCATCAATCACCCCCTGTCACTGCCACCCATCAATCAGCCCCTAACCTGCCCCTTGAGGGCAATCTGATCACCCACACACACCAATAGATCGCCCGCAGATCCGACGTCAGATCACCTCCCAAGTGCATTGTTTACATCTGTTCTCTACCCTAAACACCCACTAATTACCCATCAATCACCCCCTGTCACTGCTACCTATCAGATTAGACCCCTATCTGCCCCTAGGGCACTCAATCACCCGCCCATACCCTCAGAACGCCCTCAGACCCCAGCCCTGATCACCTTGCCAGTGCATTGCTTGCATCTATTCCCCCCTCTAATCACACCTTGAGACACCCATCAATCACCTCCTGTCACCCCCTAGCACACCTACCTATCAGATCAGGCCCTAATTTGCCCCGTGTGGGCTCCTGATCACTCGGCCAAACCCTCAGATCCCCCTCAGACCCCCTTCCAATCACCTCCCCAGTGCATTGATTGCATCTATTTTCCCCTCTAACCACCCCCTGAGACACCCATCAATCACCTCCTGTCACCCCCCTAGCACTCCTATCCATCAGATCAGGCCCAATACAACCTGTCATCTAAAAGGCCACCCTGCTTTTGACCGGTTCCACAAAATTCGCCCCCTCATAGACCACCTGTCATCAAAATTTGCAGATGCTTATACCCCTGAACAGTCATTTTGAGACATTTGGTTTCCAGACTACTCACGGTTTTGGGCCCGTAAAATGCCAGTGCGGTATAGGAACCCCACAAGTGACCCCATTTTAGAAAAAAGACACCCCAAGGTATTCTGTTAGGTGTATGACTAGTGCATAGAAGATTTTATTTTTTGTCAAAAGTTAGCGGAAATTGATTTTTATTGGTTTTTTTCACACAATGTCATTTTTCACTAACTTGTGACAAAAAATAAAATCTTCCATGAACTCGCCATACACCTAACGGAATACCTTGGGGTGTCTTCTTTCTAAAATGGGGTCACTTGTGGGGTTCCTATACTGCCCTGGCATTTTAGGGGCCCTAAACCGTGAGGAGTAGTCTAGAAAATAAATGCCTCAAAATGACCTGTGAATAGGACGTTGGGCCCCTTAGCGCACCTAGGCTGCAAAAAAGTGTCACACATGTGGTACCGCTGTACTCAGGAAAAGTAGTATAATGTGTTTTGGGGTGTATTTTTACACATACCCATGCTGGGTGGGAGAAATCTCTCTGTAAATGGACAATTGTGTGTAAAAAAAAAATCAAACAATTGTCATTTACAGAGATATTTCTCCCACCCAGCATGGGTATGTGTAAAAATACACCCCAAAACACATTATACTACTTCTCCTGAGTACGGCGGTACCACGTGTGGCACTTTTTTACACCCCAAGTACGCTAAGGGGCCCAAAGTCCAATGAGTACCTTTAGGATTTCACAGGTCATTTTGCGACCTTTGGTTTCAAGACTACTCCTCACGGTTTAGGGCCCCTAAAATGCCAGGGCAGTATAGGAACCCCACAAATGACCCCATTCTAGAAAGAAGACACCCAAAGGTATTCCGTTAAGAGTATGGTGAGTTCATAGAAGATTTTATTTTTTGGCACAAGTTAGCGGAAAATGACACTTTGTGAAAAAAAACAATTAAAGTCAATTTTCGCTAACTTGTGACAAAAAAATAAAAACTTCTATGAACTCACCATACTCCTAACGGAATACCTTGGGGTGTCTTCTTTCTAAAATGGGGTCATTAGGGGGGTTCCTATACTGTCCTGGCATTTTAGGGGCCCTAAACCGTGAGGAGTAGTCTTAAAACAAAAATGACCTGTGGAATCCTAAAGGTACTCATTGGACTTTGGGCTCCATAGCGCAGTTAGGGTGCAAAAAAGGGCCACACATGTGGTATCGCCGTACTCAGGAGAAGTAGTATAATGTGTTTTGGGGTGTATTTTTACACATACCCATGCTGAGTGGGAGAAATATCTCTGTAAATAGACAATTGTGTGTAAAAAAAACAATTGCCATTTACGGAGATATTTCTCCCACCCAGCATGGGTATGTGTAAAAATACACCCCAAAACACATTATACTACTTCTCCTGAGTACGGCAATACCACGTGTGGCACTTTTTTGCAGCCTAACTGCGCTAAGGGGCCCAAAGTCCAATAAGCACCTTTAGGCTTTACAGGGGTGCTTACAATTTAGCACCCCTGTAACGCTTGTGGAACTTTCTCCGTGATCAGCGCACAACGCGTGCGCTGATACGGCGGAAATCCTCCACAAGCGTATAATTGCAGGAACCCATCAAAAGATGCTACGCACCCGTAGAGGGAAATTCCTGTCGGCAGATGGCGCTGAGGAGTGCAGAGGAACCAATCCTCTGTACCTCCACAAATGTCAGACAGGAATTGTACGAAGCGCAGAACGCAATTGCAAGAGAAGCGATTGCGAATGAGAACGAGCAAAGGGACAGGTTGTATGTGTGTGCGCCAATCTAGTCGCCACCCCGCGACAGCGCACACACAACAGCAGATACGAAACAGAAACGCAACCGCAAGAAAGGCGATTGCCAAAAGTGACACAAGGCAGATCAGAACAGAATACGAGGATAGCAAAGGCACAGCAAATCATACAATGAGGCGACACGGAAAATAACAAACGCTAACTGAATGCGAACACCGCACTCATTCGCAACAGTGCACGCGTTCATGCGCGGTCTCCACGTGATAAGCACAATAGAGACAAGCACGCCTAACTAACCATTGACAGACAAACATGTAACAGAGGACGCGAGCGCTTGCTTAACGGTTACCTCACGGAGCCTCCAGCAAGCGTTCGTAGCAGACAAGACAGACACACGAAAACAGGGACAAGCGAGAGATGGGATCCACAGCACTAGCGAAAGTGGCTAGCACGATCCAGGAAGACAGAACAGAAGGATCCACAGCACCAGTGCAGGATGCCAGCGCGATCCAGGTACAGAGTAGCAGAACAGAAGGATCCACAGCACTAGCGCAGGATGCCAGTGCGATCCAGGGAGGCAGAACAGAAGGATCCACAGCACTAGCGAAAAGAGGCTAGCGCGATCCAAGGAGACAGAACAGAAGGATCCACAGTGCTAGCTCAAGATGCTAGTGCGATCCAAGTGAGACAGATCAGAAGAGATAGCTGGTAGCAACCGCTGCACCAGCTATACTCCAAGAACAGAGATCAGAACGATTTCCTGTAGACCACCGCTGGGACAGGACAATCGCAACAGAACAAACAAAACAGATAAGCAATCCTAACTGCACTAGAGAAACCTGCCTAGCGCAGTTTCAGAAATTACTCTAAGCTGATCTTCAAACAGAGAGTAAGGCTGACACTCCTCCAGGAGTGTTTCACAGGAAGGAATCCTTATGACCAGCCAAGCATTGTGGGAAACACATAGTACTTATAGTACACACCTCCAATGAATGTGGCCAGGCAATTTGCATGACAACACATGCAAATTCCTCAGCAAGCACAAGCTGCAAAACTGACAGAAGCTCTCCTTTCCAGAGTCCTGCAGCATGCAAACCTAAACAATGGTCAAAAAGCTGCCTGCCTGCACAGGCAGCTGAGCAGATCATTACAACCCCCCAAAATGTCAGGACAGTGAACACACCCCACAAATGACCCCATTTTGGAAAGTAGACACTTCAAGGTATTCAGAGAGGGGCATGGTGAGTCCGTGGCAGATTTCATTTTTTTTTGTCGCAAGTTAGAAGAAATGGAAACTTTTTTTTATGTTTTTTTTTGTCACAAACTGTCATTTTCCGCTTACTTGTGACAAAAAATATCTTCTATGAACTCACTATGCCTCTCAGTGAATACTTTGGGATGTCTTCTTTCCAAAATGGGGTCATTTGGGGGCTATTTATACTATCCTGGAATTCTAGCCCCTCATGAAACATGTCAGGTGCTCAGAAAAGAAATGCTAAAAAATGGGAAAATTCACTTTTTGCATCATAGTTTGTAAACGCTATAACTTTTACCCGAACCAATAAATATAGGCTGAATGGTTTTTTTTTTAATCAAAAACATGTTTGTCCACATTTTTCGTGCTGCATGTATACAGAAATTTTACTTTATTTGAAAAATGTGAGCACAGAAAGTTTAAATTTTTTTTTGACAAAATTCATGTCTTTTTTGATGAATATAATAAAAAGTAAAAATCGCAGCAGCAGTCAAATGGCACCAAAAGAAAGCTTTATTAGTGACAAGAAAAGGAGCCAAAATTCATTTAGGTGGTAGGTTGTATGAGCGAGCAATAAACCGTGAAAGCTGCAGTGGTCTGAATGGAAAAAAAGTGCCTGGTCCTTAAGAGGGGTAAAGCCCAAGGTCCTCAAGTGGTTAAGCAACCAGCAAGCAATAAAATACTCAGAATAATTTTGACAGTACCTTTTCAGCTACTTTTTAGTACTTTTTCAGTTGCAGAGTGTTGAAAAGTTATTTTAGACCGAAGGGGAAAAATGATCTCCCAAGAGAAAAGTTAGGAGAGAAAGTGAATTGGATTGCACCTTTATTGTCTTAATTACATGTTCATGCCACCACTGTGCTAAAAGTGAGTATGACTATGCCACACAATGGGTGTTACCATTTTCTAGTGGACTCTGTAAGTAGGGATGCTTATTCGGATTTCGCAGAATTTAAATTTCCGACTTTCCGATCGGAAATCTGAATTTCCGAGCGGAACTCGTAAATCGGAAAACGGAACTCTGAAATCGGATTTCTGCAGAAATACTGCATTACTGCAATTCGGTAATTTTAGGCCAATCACAGAACTTGGAAACAATGGACCACTCAGAGAATGCAGAAACAACTCGAAAGTATTTGGCCAATCAGAGAATGCAAAAAATGACCCAAAAAACCCAAACCACTACTCGGAAATCAGAAACCGATCAGAAATCGGATTTCTGTACAAATACTGCATTACCACAACTCGGTAATTTTAGCCCAATCACAGAACTCGAAAGCATTGGACCAATCAGAGGATGCAGAGTCAACTCAGAAGTATTTGGGCAATCGGAGAATGCAAAAAATGACCAAAAAAACCACTACTCGGAAATCAGAAGTCCGAACTCGGAAATCGGAAACCGATCGGAAATTGCTAAATCGGTAATTGGCATAGGCAGAGATCGGAATTTCTGCAGAATTGGAAATCGACATCCCTATCAGTAAGTCTCAGGTTTTCGCTGCCCTGTGCCCCCATAGTATGTCCCATTATACTGTCATACCCCCTTGAGATGTTCCAGCTGCTGAACTAATCTGTTCATCCCCTGCCATGCTGCTGTAGGAACAATGAAAGCACAAAAGTGGTGAGGCAAGAGTGATCCTGCTCACTGAATTACTGAAGGGTAGGCCAATTACTGAAGGGTAGGCCAATGATTGTGTATTTAAGAAAGATTTTTTTACAAAGATGGATATGAACAATCTTTTTTTGGGCTGAAATGTAGCATGTATACTCTGCTAAAAGATAGTGTGTGTATTAATAATAATAATAATAATTACCATATTATTACATTATTATTATTACCGTAGTCGTGTCACTAACGGCTATTCCTGGCATAGTTTAAATCCAATTATTATTATTTTCTGGGTTGTTTTAAGGGATTTACACTTTTTCATTTGTCTGTTTTAGGGCAATACATAAGTTTTCATTGGCATTTCTGTCGCTTTTCCTATGATGCAGGTTTCTTTTCCTGTAGGATGGTTGTGCTAGTACATTTCTTATGAGTTAGACTTCCCTGTGGCTGTACATTCCATTGTCTACAGTTTTGCCATTCCAGTGAAATAAAACCAAATATTAGCATCTTCACTCGTTTTTTCTCTAGTCAGATTGTTCGCATCCCTCAGTTTATTTATTTCTCAATTTATTATTCAAGTCATGCACAAATAGGTTGTTCTCATGCGTCTACTGTACATATTCATAACTAAACCATGATAGCTTTCTGTCCCTTTAATGACAGTCTGTATGTTAGTAACATAGGAGTGAGAGATAAATTAGGTTCAGAAATGTTGTAATTGTGTGTATACCTGTATATATTTAGCAGCAAGAGCATCATGACATGATGCTTGGACAACAGAACTTCTATCCAGACTGCAGATGTTTTGTTCATCAACTGTTCTCTGCTATTTGCAATATTGACTGGTCTCATTTACTAGTTACTCTCAGCAGTTTAGTTGAACAATTTGCTGCTTGGCTGCACAGTCTTCTGTCTTGGGGAATGCAGCAGTTTTTGCTGTACATGTGCTGACACCTAATACAGATGTCACTGTGCGTATTACATGGACTTTGCAGATGTTGCCTGCAGAATGCAGATGTCAATGTTAACAGGTGTAAAAGATGGCAAGGTTGCATAAACAGGAGATGATGTGTATAAAGCTGAACACAGGCAAAAGGCTCTAAATCAGCGCTTCCAGCCGAGGTAAACAGAAGCTCATACAAGCATTTCCAACCCAAAGCTGTTAATAAAAGCGTGGCCAAAAATGGGTGCCAGTTAAATAACGGGTGCCGGTGCCTCCCACTACACTGTTTAGCGGGTGTCTCCAATTAAATTGTTATTTACTGTTTTATTGTTAGTAGGCGGCTCTGATTAAATTGTTATTTACCATGTTATTGTTATATAGCGGGCAGGTTCCGTTAAATGTGTTGTTCACTGCTTTTTTGTTATTTAGCGGGCAGCTTCGGCGCCTGCTAGATAGCCGCTGGGGTGTTATGAGTTGTTGGGGATGGGTGACTTATTGGTTAGAAGGGTTATTCGTTTTTTGGGGAGGGAGGGTTATCAGTTGCCCAGGGACGGAGGGTTATTAGTAACATAGTGACCACTAATGCAGGAAGTTATGTGAAAATGCACTGAAGTTTTTCTTTGCTCACTTCAAATGTTCAACCAAGTGTAAGGGAGTTATCTGTTTTTTAAACTATTTTTTTTTTCTTTTACCCAATTGGGCAGAAGCGACAGGTTTTGGACTAGTTCATCTTTTCATAGGGGATTCTCATGGATTTATTTATTTTCTAAAGCACATAGTGAATGGTAGTTGCTCTGCCCAACTGCCAAAAAACTGTGCAGCTGGCAGGGAAGCTGGCCAGCATCATTGTTTAAATCCTTTTTAGGGAATATCTTTATAAAGAATAAAAGCCTTGCTGAGAATCCCCTATAAAGAGATGGACTAGTCCAAAACCTGTCACTTCTGTCGGGTTTCTACTGCCTACTGTAAGTGACAGCAGCATAGGAGAAAAGTAATTTATGGCTCATTTTACTCTGGAAAAAAAATATACCGTACTTCTTATTTGTCTATGTTTGCACATATTTTAAATTTTACAATTTTTCGCCATAGTGCCCCTTTACCCTTGTAGCGACTAGAAAAGCTATCTTTAATAGATGGATATCGCCTACTGTACCCTTCATCCAAGATGTCAAAGACGAGCTGTTAGATCTATTTGTTATGGATACAACTGATTCCCTCTTACACAAAGAGAAGAAAACTAGAAGATTCTTTAAAAAATGGAAACCCTTCATCAAGGAGGTCTTCACTAGGGATAAAATCCATTATCTAATGCGTCCTTTCAAATATATCTCTTGGTACTGCACTGAACAACTGGGGACCCTTGGTCCATTGGAATTACCATCCTAATAATTTCCAACTACAGCTATATTTATTTTTACTATTCGTCCCACACAGAGAAAGCAATTGGGGAGAGAGGGAGGGATTATTTGTTCATTTTTGTTGTTGTTATTTGGGCGGTGGATACAATGGGATGAAGGGCTGCATTCATCACGATAAACCATTATGAATTTGTTCTAAGAGCTGAAGAGACTCTCAACCCCACGTCAAGCAGATGTTGAGGTTCTAGCATCTTCGAAGGACTTGGTCATTCACTGTATACTTAAGGAGGAACTGTCGCAACAATCCTAAAATATAAAAAACATTTTTTTTCTCCTAAGTTGCTGTCACTTACAGTTGGTAGTAGAAATCTGACACTACCGACAGTTTTTGGACTAGCTCATCTTCTCATGGGGGGTTCTCAGGGTTTTCTTTATTTTTAAAAGCACTTAGTGAATGGCAGTTGCTCCGTCCAACTGCCAAAATAGTGTGCAGCGAGCAGGGAGGCTGTCCAGCATCTTTGTATTAATCATTTTTAGAGAATGTCTTTACAAAGAATAAAGGCCATGCTGAGAATCCCCCATGAAGAGATGGACTAGCCCAATACCCCTTGGTAATGTCAGATGTCTAATACCTACTGTAAGTGACAGCAAAATGGGAGAAAAGTAATTTATGGCTCATTTTACTCTGGGAGAAATGTACTTCCTATTAGTATGTGTTTTAAATTTTAAGATTTTCACGACAGTTCCTCTTTAATACTGTACTACCTGTTTAAGACTATGTTGTTTAAACCTTGACTGAGAACTTGGTTCATGTACACCCTGTTTTTGTATAATGAAAACCAGATAAAACATTCTAAAAAAAATAAAAAGATGGACCCAGCTTACTTCCCAAGGCTGGTTCTAACTTTCACAGGTCCTGGGGTAGAATGGGCACAGTTCCATTCTCGCTCTACAGGTCTGGTTCCTTTGCATGTGAAACAGATATCGGCGTTTGTTAGATCTGTTTTCCTCTGTCTGCCCAGATAACCTTGTCCCTTCTTCGGTGAGAGGAAGCAGAAAACCTGTTAAGGCTGCTCCCCAGTCCGGTTCTATGTTCACTGCAATTCGATCCATGTTCAGGGACAGTGGCCTCCAAACATGATCTCCAGATCCTCCAACTCTTGCATTCCCATTGGGGATGTACTCTTACACGTTCAGGAGCACGGCCAAAAGAAGAAGATGGTACTGTGTAGGAACGGTGGGCTAGAAGAGAAACTGAGAAGCCTCTGGACCATTCAGATGAACACTCAACGCCAGGTGTTGCTGATAGTAAAATAGTAGTAATAGTACATTACCAATATCAGCTTCTATGGCCCCTAACACTAATTCCCCCTACATACTCCTTGCATACTCCTGTTTTGTAGTTCTGCAGCCTGGGCAAGCAAAACATCTCTAAATTGTAACTAGCACATCTCACTGTCTGAATTAAGGTTCATGACTTAATAAAATGCCATTTACACTTAGCACATCAGGTCTAATGTGGCATGGCAATAACATAATTATATTTCTCTCATCTACCCTTCCCCCTTCTTGTTCTTATTTTTATGGCAATTTTAAAAACCACTGATGTATAGCAGGAAGCATTATGATATGTACACTTATGTCTGTTGCAAGAAGGTTAAAGTGTTTGAATCTGCTGAGCAAGCTCTTTGCCGCCACAAACCATCTGAGAATTGAAAGTAGTTAAACAGGAAATTATAATTATAAAAGTATAATTTTATTTTTAAAATGATTTATGAGCCGCCGGCTTCTTTGTGCTGCTCCTCTGGTCGGTGTTTCTGTTTGTTGGAATTGGAAAGTATGTTAGTATTTCCACAATATTGATTATAATAAATTTGTACATACACATTTTCTCAATTAAACAGTTTATATCACGAACTGTCCCTCAGAGCCAGTTAACTACTAGTATGATTTTGACTATGCTCAGATGACATCCATGCAAACAATAATGGTTCTATTTATAAAACCAAGAAGAGCTCATCAGCAAAAAATTGCTGTTGTTTCAGTAGAAAAATCACACTTTTCAAATCTTCATGTTTATAAAACTTTAACGGTTCAGAACTTTTAGGCCTCGTTCAGACTATACGCGCTGCCGTCCGCATTTTGGCAGCGCGTATAGTGTGCGACACGCAAGAACGGTAGAAGGGCATAGACAGCCCTTCTACCGTTCCCATCATATGCGCTGCTTGGCAGCGTGATTGCGCTATCGCGTGCTGCACGCATTTTTGGGAATCGCAGCGCAGATCCCATTCATTGTAATGAATGGGATCTGCAGCGCAGCGCATAGGAGCGCAGATGGCGTGCGATCGGACGCGTTGCGTTCCAATCGCACAGCCATCTGCGCTAATGATGTGAACGAGGCCTTAGTATTTGCATGAATTCTTCTTAATGATCAGCAGTTTTGTGCCGATCATCATGTTTATACAGTGCCATTCTCCTGATTGGGTCTGTATAATCACCAGATCAGAAACCTGCACAGGTCTAATTTTTCAGACCCGCACTCGCAAAACCAATAACCGCACCGGATCTGCAATCTGTACTATTGGGTTTATGGTGGTAGAATGGTAGACAAACCGTAGCAGCAAAAGCAATATAAATTTCTGCTGGATACAGAGCCGCAGTGTCAGAGGTGAATCAGATTCACTGTCTGATTTTGTAAATGGCGATTGGGGGCTTATTTCTCTACTTGTTGCCATAATGCTGCAGGTAGAGAAATGGCAGATTAATTAATCTAGCTGATACGTTAATAAGTATATGAGGAAAACTATAGAAAGGGTTTTAATACATGCAGAAAAGGTAAAAGAGAAAGACTTAGAGACTATAAAACCAAAAATAGACACCTTCTCTTAAAAAGTAATAATAACTTGCCAGGGATTTTTGTATAATTAAGCCTCCAAGACCCTCTGTGCAGCCACTTCCGGTGCTTAGCCCCTGTGCTGGGTGCTTCTTTGCCACTCAACCATAAGGGGACAGGACTAAGCATTGGAAGTGGCCGCGCAGAGAGTCTTGGAGGCTGAGGTACACTAAAAATGTGGCAAGTAATTACAACTTTTTAAGATAACACAGTGCATGCCATGTATATTTTTGGTTTTATTGTCGCTTCCTGAGGTCACCCTCATGTAATGCAGCTAATGTCAGCGGGGTAACACCAGGCCTGGGAAATGGTTCTTTAGCACCAGGGTCCGAGATTCCAAAGTTCGCCCAGCCTGCCACAGTGTAGGTCACAGATGTTAAGTAGGTTGCCTCCCCAAGTATAGGTAGCCAGATTTTCCCCCAGTATTAGGTAGGTTCCCCCCACCTCCAGTATAGGTAGCCAAATGTGCCTCCAGTTGCTGCAGCAATACAATGGGTGTTTATTAAGAGCTGGGGGCTAGTTCTGCAAGGCTTTGAGCAAAACCATCATGGCAGTTTTGCCAATGGAGCGGTTGGTTTTCAGAGACTTAAATAAAACCTGAACTGAAAATTAAAAGTCAAAATAAGCATACACAGGTCATGCTTACTTCCCATGTAGTCTACTCCTCAATCTCTTTCTCCTGTCCCTCGTCCTGTTTGTCCACCGTGATCAATGGAATTCTCCGTCCTCCATTTTGAAAATGGCCATTACCCCATAACTGCTTCCTGGTCAGCACCCTGTTAAACTGTAACATCGCCCACTTGAGCCATAGGGAAACATGGACATTACCTGTCACATCAGTTGTCCTTTCAACTGATATATAACTGACAGCAACTGATATATTTTAGTTCTGACAACCTGTTGTCAGAAGAAAATGGTGAGCTTCTGAGAGGAACTGATGGCAAGGTAACTATGTAATGTTCATTTGAAGTTACCTCATGCGTTTATTTTAAATAATTTTACTCAGTTCAGGTTCCCTTTAACTAATTTAGGGTGAATTGTTAATTGCTGCTTCTTCATTCGTATTACATGTGTAACATGTCACATTTCTGGCTGAGTACGCTTCAGGTGCTCTTTAATTTTTCTAATCTTTATTAAACAATAACTAAACTATATGTGGTTAAATTTCATATTTGTTTATAGTTAAACTTTTAAAATACTTTGACTTTCATACACCGGTACTTTGCAGAAACATTCTTCCACCTTTCTTCAGTTATATATAAATTGCTATCCAAGTAAGATGAATCCTAGTCTTCACTGACCTGCGCCGTAATCTCTTCCTGATAGCAGCAGAGGAAAGTCTTGTTGGATTCTAGGCTATTAGAAAAGCATTACTGTGGTGCTGACCCGCTACTTCACTATTTCATGTCCTGCAAGGAGCAGATAAATTGAAGCTATTCTGTGGAGAAAGAGGGATTTATAATGGTTAGTTACAGCAGCTAGCCCTCTTCCACTGCAAACACTGCTATTGTGCAATTGAGCATTGAATTGTTAGTTGACATACATCTTACAACCTGGTGGACATAGTTAATATTTCAAGAACTCCCTTCCAAGCAAAAGCTCCTGAGAGTTCCAATTTTTCTCATGAAAGGTTATTATATTTTTTTTCTCTTTTGCCTGCACCAAAAGCATCAGCTCTCTGTGTGTGCCAATGGTAGACTCTGTTAGCTGGGTCAGTGTCAAAACTTTGAATATGGATAGAGTTGTGTGCTGAGCATCATGCAGCAAAGTAGGTAAAAAAAGGCGCATGAGGCTTGCCAGTAATAAGGGCTCTGTAAAGAGCACAATGTAATAAACCTCTCTTGCGGTGCTCCCATTGTATAATAAAGGTGCAGGGGAACATTATATCCATAATTATCGATAGGAGAATCTTTATTCATAGGAGAAATAGAAAATTTACCAGTAATACGAGCGCTGTATAGAGCACAATGTAATTAGCATCTCTTGCCCCACCCACTGTATAATAAAGGCGCAGGGGAACATTATATTTATATAATGTTATATTATATTGTTATATTAAACATTATATTTATAATGTTAGATGATAGAATGTTATAATAATAGAAAGTTTATTGATGGTAGAAATAGAAAATATATTGGTAATAAGGACACTGCTTAGAGCACAATGTTTTTGGCAGCTCTTGTGGCTCCCATTGTATAATAAGGGTACACGGGAGCATCATATAAATAATTATTGATACTATGTCGATAGGTCTAGCACTATTGGGGGGGGGGGGGGGGGGTTAGCGCCAGGTTGGATCCTAAGGTTAGGCACCTCTAGGGGGGTACTTAGGGTTAGGCAGAGGAAGTCCTAAGGTTAGCCACAACTAGGGAGGAGTGCTTAGGGTTAAGCAGGGGGAGTCCTAAGGTTGTGCACCACCAGGGGGCACTTAGGGTTAGGTGGGGGGGTACTTAGGTTAGGGAGTATTTAGGGTTAGGCAGTGGTAAGGTGGATCGGTTAGTGTTAGACATCAATAGGGAGGGATCTGTGTGAGAATAGGATTAGGTTATGTCATAGTAAAATATTGGTAAAGATACTAATATTCTGCTTATGTAATTAACTAGTAGAATATCCGTAATATTACCTATATTCCAGGGATGTGGAGTCGGTACAAAAATCCACCGACTCAGACTCCTCAGTTTAGGATTCCACCGACTCCTCGACTCTCCTCCTCTAATTTGCATATTACAATCTTGTTGATTGAAAGTATGTAACATGAAATTCGTCTCTTAACTGCCAACGCTTAGGAATTTTAAAAGACAACTGAAGTGAGAAGGATATGGAGACTGCCATATTTATTCCCTTTAGTCATAGACTAAAACTAGTCCTTGGTAAGAGTACTTGTAAAAGGTACAGACCGGAACAAAGAACATCTATCAGGCCCTAGGCAATGTAACTGTGGGTACATGTAAGAATGATGTGCAGGTACTCTGCAGGGGAATAAGGTGATTCTTCCTCTATTACACATTCTTCATGCACAATCTGAACAAGGTTTATAGGTGATAGACAACCCCTCTGTGTTAAATGTGCACAACATTCTCAGTGGATTCACTGCAGCTCTGTGGAGAGTGCATATGTAGAGTATAGTACTACTGTGTAACAAAGTAAACCTGAAACAGATGAAATTAAAGTTTTTTACATACCTGGGGCTTCCTCCAGCCCCCTTCAGGCTTATCAGTCCCTCGCTGTCCTCCTCCGCCACCTGGATCTTCTGCTATGAGTCCAGGTACTTGAGCCAGTCTGGCGTAGTGCACATGCACAAACTCCGCCGCCAGGTGCAGAACGCTCCTGGCTGTGGAAGCAGCATGCGGCCGGACTGCACCGACTGGATGAATTACCAGGACTCATAGCAGAAGATCCAGGTGGTGGAGGTGGACAGCGAGGGACTGATTAGCCTGAAGGGGGCTGGAAGAAGCCCCCCCAGGTATGTATAAAACTTTTCTTTTCATCCTTCTCAGGTACCATTTAATTCGTAGTCACCAAACCAAATTTTAACAACCTATCAAATTATTTGATTTCCTGAGCAAAGAGTGCATACATTTGCATAAATCAGAATCAATGCAGAATTATTTACATGTCATTGACCATCTCTATTAGTGACACGGCTACACATCAGGCTTTATACTTACAGCATAGATGTTATTTAGTGTATATATAAGAGATTCCTGTGTACACATTATATATACAGTCACAATCAGATATGCATATCTGACTTTAAAAATACGGGGACTGCTTTATTGAAGCAGCACAAGTAACTAATTTTGATTGGTTTATTTCATTTTTGTGGACTATGCACAGCTATTATTGTATCTATAAATTATTTATGATGACGATTATCTGAGAAATAGAACCATTTATCATATTTTCTATTTTAACTACAGTTTAAATTCATTAGGAGTCGGAGTCGGTGCATTTTTTCCCGACTCCGACTCCAGGCACCCAAAATTGCCCCAACTCCACAGCCCTGCTATATTCTAGTAGTGACTATCTCCAGCACCCTTTTTACCAGGCGCCTTTTTTTTATATAGCATGCGAAAGCAAATGCATTTTTGCATGAGCATTGCATCATGAATAGCCAATAAGGCCAAATTTGCAAAGTTAGATAAGTCAGGTGTTCACTTGGTGTTTTTAATGCACACATTCAATTCTTTGTGTAAGCCTTATATATATATATATATATATATATATATATATATATATATATATATATATATATATATATATATATATATATATATATATATATACACATATACGTATATATATATATATATATATATATATATATATATATATATATATACATATATATATGTATATATATATATATATATATATATATATATATATATATATATATATATATATATATATATATATATATATATATATATATATATATATATATGCTCTTGCAGACCTTACTATAATATAATGTGCATACTGCATATGTTTTTACAATAAATTGGTAAGAAACCCTTGTCTTTAGCAGCTGACCACAGGTGACTGAATATCTGGTGATGGCACACAGAGATAAATATATTAAATAATATATTAGATTTGTGCATGCATGATAGAATTTGTCAATGCATGATATGAAATTATCACTTCTAGCAAGACTTGTGAGCCACAGTATAAAACTATAATATAATAATACTTATATGTTAATGCAAATAAAGAAGATCCAAAGCTTGGGTAATGCATACACACATTGATTTTCCTGTTTGTTTCCTGTCAGATTTTATCACCCTGATCAAATCTATCAGAAATATATTGCCCCAACTTGTGCGACATCAACACTGCTTGATTAGACTAAATTGCAGTCTGCTAAACTCCTCCCCCCTCTCATCATCACTCATATGAAGTAGTCAGTGAGAATATAGTAAGGAGCACGAGACTCTGTGAACACTGCATTGATCACCTCACTCTTCTCACCTCCTTTGTACTGCTGACTGTGAGATTAAATCTTTGTAATCAGCACTACAGCTCTGTGGTGTCATCAGCAATTCCTGTATAATTTCCTCATTGCAGGCAGGACAGGGTAATGGGAGGTTCACAGAGCTTTTGTAATACAGTCAGGAAGGGTTTATTGCTTAAAGAAAACCTGAACTGAAAATTAAAAGTCAAAATAGGCATACACAAGTCATACTTACCTTCCATGTAGTCTACTCCTCAGTGTCTTTCTCCTGTTCCGCGTCCTGTTTGTTCACTGTGATCAAGGGAATTTTCCGTCCTCCATTTTGAAAATGGACATTACCCATAACAGCTTTCTGGTCAGCACACTGTTAAACTGTAACATCGCCTACTTGAGCCATAGGGAAACATGGACATTACCTGGTACATCAGTTTTCCTCTCAGCTATACCTGACAGCAACTGATATTTTATTGACAGCAACTGATATATTTCAGATCTGACAAAATATTGTCAGAACTGAAAGGGATTATTGTCAGAAGAAAATGGTGAGCTTCTGAGAGGAACTGATGGCAAGGTAACTATGTAATGTTCATTTGAAGTTACCTCATGTGTTTATTTTAAATATTTTTACTCAGTACAGGTTCTCTTTAACTTTACACAGAGCAGGGTGAAACTGTTGAACTGTAATTTCAGTGAAAGCCACACACAGTTAATTTCTCTCAGGAGTGGGAAGAGTTTTTCTCTGGAGTGGGAAGAGTTGGACCAGGTCATGTGATCTGCTCTTTACTTAGGACTCCGCTCCAATTCTAATGGTAGCGAGGAGTTTCTCTGAATGGCTGACCTGCTCATTTATCGATCAGTTTAGTCGCCTGACTGCCAGGCATAAGTGCTGTTCAGTTGCAATTACATGCACCCGAATGGCAGCGCTTGGTAACACCACACATGACACGTTTGGCAAACGGCGGCGTTACCTGGCAGCAAAAAGAGTCTTCTCGCTTCTGACCACGGCAACCAGTACTCAGCCGTACTCAGATGCAACTACGTGTGTGTGTGTGGGGGGGGGGGGGGCGGGTTGGCTGTCTGTCCACCGCCTTTGATGAGCACCTATCCAGTGGATTGGGGCAGCTGACAGGCGGTGAATTCACCACCTTCAGCTGCCAGTGGTAAAGAGGCCCCTTACTGGTTGTACCAAGCCAAGTACTTTAAATGTATTTATTGGAAAAGGTACAGACACTCAATGCACAAATGCAGTCTACACATTCTTAGATTTATGCATTTGTTTATCGCAAGTTCAGTTTCAATTACTCAAAAATTGCCACAGGTGAACTTTAATATATTGTTTGGGCAGATGTGTAGAATGGCTTTTCTGAATTATATTTTTACTGTTTCGGAGAGACAACATTTTAGCAGAAATATTTTTTTTTTTTTTTTCATTTTATCCTTTGAGCTAGTGCTGACATTGTATTTATATTTATATTCAGACAGATGTTGGTAATGATTTCCTACATCTTTTTCTCATGACCGGTTTACTTCAAATGCTAATGGAAAAATTTAGAGTATCAGTTTTGCTTCATGTCACATCCGTGAAGAGCTTATATGATAACAAAAAATGATGACCATGGCTTTCATTGCACAATTGACTTTGTCATTTAATCTGTTCATTATCAGGACATCTTATGTGTTTTGATATTTGGATGGCTATGGGAGTAAATTAGCCATATAAATACAAAAAAAATAAATTAAAGTAAACCTAAAGTGGGAAGAATACGGAGGCTGCCATTTTCATTTTCTAAAAATTAAAATATGCTAGTTGTGTGACTTCTGTGCTGATGCTTTGCCTCCAATACTTTAAGTACTTGATCATGCACATCAGGTGCTGTGACTATAATTTAACTCCACTGGCTGCATGTTTGTTGCAGGTGTATAGCTCAATAACAATTAAAACCTAAAGCTCATCATGAGTATTGACTCAGGGGGCTGAATAATTACGCACACCACACTTTGCAGTTATTGATTTGTAAAAAATGTTTGGAATCATGTATGATTTTCGTTCCACTTCTCACGTGTACACCACTTTGTATTGGTCTTTCACGTGGAATTCCAATAAAATTGATTCATGTTTGTGGCAGTAATATGACAAAATGTGGAAAACTTCAAGGGGGCCAAATACTTTTGCAAACCACTGTATTTAATATTAGAGACTTTGGGGCTGGTATGCGGGTGGTATATTAAGGAGGGCAGAACCAAGAGACTGGTGCACTGTCATCTTTGAACAGTATCCAGGGAGCACATGGCATTATCTTTCTTTTTTTTAACAGATTCTTTTTATTGAATTACCATCAGAGCATACAAATAAATAAATACAGCAAACCCCCCACCCCTTTCCAATGCCCCCCACCCTCCCGTCCCATCTCTCATGGTCTGCTCTCACACCCCAGCAGTCCCTCCCAAATCGTGTTAAATCCAGATACAAATTACAGAACAGCAGATTATTTTCAATATTCAACAGCCAAGGTCTCCATAGTGTATCAAACTTCATGGGACAATAACTGCTGAGGTAGGTGAGCTTGTATAGCCCAAGAGCATCACTAATAAAGAGCATTATTACTCTACCTTGCCATGGGGGCATCATCCCGAAATACACCCTTAACTAAATTAGATCCAAACAGGCTCGTGTGCTGCCTCTTAGATGTACACGTGAACCCTTTTAGCCACTTCTTTATGAAGTTTAATTTGTTCTTTCTAGTTAATTTTCATTTTGCTTCTTGCATCTACAACCAAGCAATATATATGCAAAATTAAATTCATAAAGTATAAAGCTGAAAACATTCAGAGCTTTTTATGCTGTATTAGCTGCCAACTGGAAGCAAGCAGAGTACAGGTTGTAATTCTGAAATGGTTCAGGCTGTGGTGTAGAAGTATTGAGTCATTTGAGCTAAATAACTGTATTGTTGTTGGCAAGGTTAGTACTTTTGTAAAAGCCAGCTAATATCTGTAGTGGTTCTGATAAACTGCATTCAACATTATATTTTATGAGCGTTATGACTACGGAATATTCTTTCAGAGTGCTATAATAGTAGTGCAGCATGAAGAGTTGTTCCGTAATAGAATCACAGTTTCTTGGAATTCTGTAGTTTTGACGTATGGCGAGCACATCCCATCAACCCATCAATGAATGGTTATACATATCTAGCCACAGTATAATCATTGTTGACAAAATGATTTTGTACCTGGGGAAGCAACTGTGATTCTGTACCTGGGGAAGCAACTGTGAGTGCTCCCACGTTTCTGCAGGTTGACTATTGGAAGAACAGCTGAACCTAGTGAAAGGAAACAGATTTCTAAGTGTGTACTTATGTGTATGTTCTATGTTTCTATACAAGTGAAGTCATCAGTTAAAAGCTCACATTATAACCCCTCCATGTATTTTATTCTACCAAAACTCTAAATTTGGGATATTGTCTATGGCACAGTTTACCAACCTGTGTTCCTCGACACACTTATGCGTCGCCGCTCACCGCCCCACTCTGTCTGCCTCCCCGCTTTTCTGCCTCTGCTCCATGTATAGCTAGATCAGAGCTACAAGAAAATGGCCGCTGATGTCCACAAATGTGGACATCAGCGGACATTTTTGGTAGCCCTTCTCTAACTAAACACGGTGCAGAGGCAGAGCAGAGAAGCGGGGAGGAGACAGAGCGGGGCGCTAAAGAGCGACTTGGAGGTTTCACGTTTCTTTTTGCCTGAAGGTTTCACGTTATCTGGGCAAACTACAAGGTGGCACATGAAATACCGGCCCTCTGCTTGCCACTTGCACTAGCAAGCAGATAGATGCCAGCCGGGCCAGCTATCATGCGGCTGTTTACTCGCGTCATGTTGTGTGGGCTTTGTGGCTTTATTGAATACTCTGTCGCCTGCATTTGCTGCCATATGAGAGCGGTGGGCTGTATGCTAGTGTGACTGGCTGGTTTTTCATGTGCCACCCTCTATAATATTTAAGTATAAACACAATAGGATCACACAGCCATTAGCGGTGGACATTGACTAATTCAAACTAAAGACAGGAGACTCGGGGCAAACCTTCAGTAAAGTTACATTTAGAAAAATGCAGTCTTAGTGATGCTATCCTTGATGTTGTCTGACCTCTAAAGGCAACACCTAGGTTCAATTCAAGGACTACTTTTTTTTAATGTATGTATTTATCTGAATCAATTTGACATGTATAATATGCATGTAGCTAATCATACTTCTGCAGACTTGCATTTATCTAGACTTGGTTTAATGAAATGACTGGCAGTTCTAAGTGCTTCATTTCAGCAAGTGAAGTAAATGTATTTTGCTTTATGAGAAAATGACAAAATCGTTTTACATTAAAAGCACATTGCTTTGATAATAATGTACATTTATTACATGTCCTCAGTCTTTTAAAATGCAATTGCACAAGCTGCCAGGATTTACACTGCATCTTGGGGGTTAGCGTTGCTTGTTGTGACAGCTTGCAACGGAGTTTGTTGGTGCTCGTATGAGCTCTCTGTTTGTTTAATCGGGGTACCCGTGCCTTCCCTTTACGGTTAAACCATCATGCGTATTCTTTGTAAGAGGATGACTAAACAGATAAAATGTTATTTACTTTCTTTCTCTTGCTCAGGTTGCAGCTCATTGCAGATCGTCTTATGCAGAAATTCCTGAGCTCCGGGCTGATGTTAAAAGAATGGGACAGAGTAAAACTTCACGCAACAGTTATGAATACGCTATTCCGCAGAGACCCCTTAGGCAAGTGCTTGTGTCTTACAAATGTTGATATGAAGAAGAAAATCTGAGTATTGTGCTTTTGATAACCAACTTTCTGTCTTTTGTATCTTGTGTTGTAATGCGGTCTGTATTGCAGTGAGGAAGGGAAACCAAAGGTAAAGTAGAATGTGTGCAATTTGAAATGACATCATTTGACAGTGTAAACATTGTAAAGGCTCCGTTAGCTCGCTGGGCAGGAAATTATACCTCTAGCTGAAAGGCTGTATGTAAGTATAGGTAATGTTATGCACAACGTACTATATTGTATATCCATCCAGTGTATCAGAGCCCTTTTCATACCCAAAGGGATAAGGATAATAGAAGATTTCTTACAAGGTACAAATAGAAGGTCGGTATGGTAGCTTTAAATTTTGGTTAGAACAGTAAGCCTCCAATATTCTGCAGATGGCCTCCAGACCTAATATCATACTGTAACCCCTCCGCCCAAGACTCAGAGCGCTACACTTTATCTGTTTATAAATCAATAATTATAATAATATGGTGCCCTTTCCCCCCTCTCCTCCTATACCTGGCTACCCCCCAGTACAGGTGCCTCTGTATAGGTAGCTAGAAATAGGTGCCCCCAGTATAGATAGCTAGGAATAGGTGCCCCCAGTATAGGTAGCTGGGTATATGTGCCCCCAGTATAGGTAGCCAGGTATAGGTGCCCTAGTATAGGTAGCCAGGAATAGGTGCCACCAGTATAGGTAGCCAATAATAGGTGCCCTCAGTATAGGTAGCCAGGAATAGGTGCACTCAGTATAGGTAGTCAGGTATAGTTGCCCCCAGTGTAGGTAGCCAGGAATAGGTGCCCCTGGTATAGGTAGCCAGCAATAGGTGCACCCAGTATAGGTAGCCAGCCTGTCCTCCCTCCACAGACTGCCGCTCGTTTGCCTGCTCGGGAAGCGTCCATCCTCTGAGTCCCTACGCTGGATTGCCTGGCACTGGTGTGGCATAGAGACCTCAGGTTAGCGTTAACCTGCAGTGGAGACAGGAGAGCAAAGCCCTAGTAGTGGCACTGGCAGATACACAAGAAGTAAGCACTTCCTGTATACACATCGCTACTAGGGCACCACTGTCCTGTCTCCACTGTGGGTCAGCGCTGATCTGAGGTCTCTGTATGCTGCGCTGGCGCCAGGCAATCCAGTGGGGGGGACTCAGTAGAGGATGGGCCGCCATTGCGTAGGAAGGTGGGTGCGATGCCAGGTGGAATGCCGCCTTGGATGACGCCATCTGGCGCAAATGGTTCAAGCTGCATCATTCAAGGTCCGCCCCTGCTGATACACAGAGACTACAACAGTGGGATTTTTTTTTAAAGATCATTTTTAGGAGTAGGATGATTGATATAATTGTTTACCTCATTGGTATATTTTCACCTCAGGTTCATTTTAAGACAAATGGAGTATATTTGAAGTAAACTGAAATCTAAGTTTTTTTGTGCTCCAAAATCACAATTAAAGGGACACTGTAGGGGGGTCAGGGGAAAATGAGTTGAAGTTACCCGGGGCTTCTAATGGTCCCTCACAGACATGCTGTGCCCGCGCAGCCACTCCCCAATGCTCCGGCCCCGCCTCTTGTTCACTTCTGGAATTTCAGACTTTAAAGTCTGAAAACCACTGCGCCTGCGTTGCCGTGTCCTCACTCCCGCTGATGGCACCAGGAGCGTACTGCGCAGGTCCAGTATGGTCTGTGCCTGTGCTGTGTGCTCCTGGTGACATCAGGGGAAGCGAGGACACGGCAACGCAGGCGCAGTGGTTTTCAGACTTTAAAGTCTGAAATTCCAGAAGTGAACCGGAGGCGGGGCCGGAGCATCGGTGAGTGGCTGCACGGGCACAGGATGCCTGCGGGGGACCATTAGAAGCCCCGGGTAACTTCAACTCATTTCCCCCCCCCCCACCCCCCCTACAGTATCCCTTTAAGCGATCTCGGGGTAATTTAAATTTTTCTGTGGGAGAGTAAACTTTGCTCTCTCCCCCACCTTTTTCTGTTTTCTGTAAGCTCAGGCAGGGAAGACACTTGACTTTCAGTTCTCCTGCATTTTTCTGCATACTTTTTCTGCACACTAATTGTGTTTCCATGCAGGAAAACGCGCGCGTTTTTTCACAGCAGCTAAAGTAATTGATACAGAAAACTGCCAAAATGTGCAGAGTCGTCATGCAGAATGTCATTTTTTTTTCTGCGCGCGAACAACACAGTAAGTGTGAACGTGCACGAAAACAGTCAAGTGTGTATCCTGCCTCAATGGACTTGGCATATATACAGCAGATGAAAGGCATAGAGAGCTGTTTTGAAAAGACCAGGGTAAGAGGAATGACCTAAATGAGCAAAGGCAGAAAGGTGTGGCCTCTGTATCATTCACGCTCATTCCAGGTTTGTGACTTATCTCTGTGACTCAGCCTGGTTATGGGTCTGGATTGTCAAGGAATTTGAATGATGTCAGCAGGACCCAAAATAAGGCTGAATGACAGCAGTAGTGGGATGTAAAGAAAACTACAGCAGGCAAAGTATGGGTGTGTAGCAGTTGAAATTACTTTTGAGAAAAAGCTTGCCATACATATCTCCCACCAGCACACTTCATGTGTGACTTGTGCATGAGGAGAGCCATGACCAAAGTATAAACTAAAGCTTGATATGCAATGCTGGTTGGCAGCCAAAAAAAAACCTGTTTATAATTAAACATTTACAGTAATTGTACTTTTTTTTTGTACAGTATATTGAGCTGTTTTTTGTCTATCTTTTTCTGGCAATAGTATTCCACTTTTCTTTGATACATATGACAATAAAGCTGCAATTACAAAAATAAAACCTTCTTTGTACCTTTAGCAAAAATATGCAATCCCAGTGTGTTTAGGCTGGTTTCACACCAGGACGTTGCGTTAGAGGGGACGTTAAGGTCGCATAACATGCCCCTAACGCAACGCCTGGTGGTGTTGGAGCAGGACGCAACGCCTGGTGGTGTTGGAGCAGGACGCTACCAAGAGCCGCGTAACAAGCAGCTCTTGGTGCGCCTGCTCTGTCGGAGGCACTGCGGAGACCACGTGAGCGGAGCTCTCCGCATCACGTGGTCCTGCCAGCCAATCAGCAGTAGCTCCAAGAAGAAAACACTGCAAGTGCAGTGCATATTAAGTAGCCATGTGCCTGGCTACGTAGAGGCCTCTCCCCGCCTCCTCCCCCCCCCAAAAATAAAAAACCCACCCGTACTGAGCATGTGCAAACAGTCTAACACGGCTTCGCCGCATGTAAAAGTACTGCATGCAGTACGTTATCTGGACGTGCTGCGTTACAATGTAACGCAACGTGGGCACTGTGAACAGCCCATTGATTTTTCATTGCTGTGCGTTGGGGTGCGTTACAGGCTGCTCTAACGTGCGCGTGTGAAACCAGCCTTAAAGGGAAGGTTCAAGCAAAATAAAAAAATGAGTTTCACTTACCTGGGGCTTCTACCAGCCCCATGCAGCCATCCTGTGCCCTCGTAGTCACTCACTGCTGCTCCAGTCCCCCGCTGGCAGGGACGCATTGCGTACATTTTTACGCATTCCCGCTAGTGCAGGAACATTAACACATACATTTTTACGCATTACTGGTTCAATGCATAAAAATGTACGCATTGAACCAGTAACGCGTAAAATTGTATGTGTTAATGTTCCTGCACTAGCGGGAATGCGTAAAAATGTACACAATGCGTCCCTCTGACCTCTGAGGTCGGCAAGCTGCCAGCCGGGGACTGGAGCAGCAGTGAGTGACTACGAGGGCACAGGATGGCTGCATGGGGCTGGTAGAAGCCCCAGGTAAGTGAAACTCATTTTTTTATTTTGCTTGGACATTCCCTTTAATAAACTCGCATTAGTGCTGTAATAATAAGGTTATGTTATATTGCTGTAACGTGTTTCATGATTTGTTCTTCATCAAGAGGTTAAGATTGATGCAAACAAAAATGAGAGGCTCTAATCACTGATAATTAACAAGGCTGATTGCTTTACTACCATGTGTGTATTTAGTAAGACCTTTATATATAGATACAGTTTTAATCTCTGTACTCTTATATTGCAGTCTTTTGTCCATGGTACAATCCGTTACTTTTATTATTCTATTTTACATCATAAAGAATATATAAATGACTAGTTATGTTTTCTGTTGCAGCTGAGGAGAGAAGTACTGTATCCCCTGGAAAGCATGGCCAAAGAGAGAGAGAATCGTTTGATGCCAGAAATGTTTTGAAGGTCAGTGAGAAATTATTTTATATGTGAGTTGCTTTGCTTATTCTACACTCACCTAAAGGATTATTAGGAACACCTGTTCAATGTCTCATTAATGCAGTTATCTAATCAACCAATTGCATGGAAGTTGCTTCAATGCATTTAGGGGTGTGGTCCTGGTCAAGACAATCTCCTGAACTCCAAACTGAATGTCAGAATGGGAAAGAAAGGTGATTTAAGTAATTTTGAGGGTGGAATGGTTGTTGGTGCCAGACGGGCCGTCTGAGTATTTCACAATCTGCTCAGTTACTGGGATTTTCAAGCACAACCATTTCTAGGGTTTACAAAGAATGGTGTGAAAAGGGAAAAACATCCAGTATGCGGCAGTCCTGTGGGCGAAAATGCCTTGTTGATGCTAGAGGTCAGAGGAGAATGGGCCGACTGATTCAAGCTGATAGAAGAGCAACGTTGACTAAAATAACCAGTCGTTACAACCGAGGTATGCAGCAAAGCATTTGTGAAGCCACACAACCTTGAGGCAGATGGGCTACAACAGCAGAAAACCCCACTGGAGACCACTCATCTCCACTATGAATAGGAAAAAGAGACTACAATTTGCACGAGCTCACCAAATTTGGACAGTTGAAGACTGGAAAAATGGTGCCTGGTCTAATAAGTCTCGATAGAGTCAGAATTTGGTGTAAACTGAATGAGAACATGGATCTATCGTGCCTTGTTACCACTGTGCAGGCTGGTGGTGGTGATTTAATGGTGTGGGGGATGTTTTCTTGGCACACTTTAGGCCCCTTAGTGCCAACTGAGCATTGTTTAAATGCCACGGGCTACCTGAGCATTGTTTCTGACCATGTCCATCCTTTCATGACCACCATCTACCCATCCTCTGATGGCTACATGCAGCAGGATAATGCACCATGTCACAAAGCTTGAATCATTTCAAATTGGTTTCTTGAACATGACAATGAGTTCACTGTACTAAAATGGCCCCCACAGTCACTAGATCTCAACCCAATAAAGCATCTTTGGAATGTGGTGGAATGGGAGCTTTGTGCCCTGGATGTGCATCCCACAAAACAGTTCTAAAGGCGAAAGGGGGTCAAACACCGTATTAGTATACCATGGTAGATAGGTGCATTTTATTTGAATGCTGGGTGTGCATTTTATCCCACTAGTGGGGCTTGCACTCTCAAGCAGATAGTCATAAGGATGCAATCTGTTTTTAAGTAGCGCTGTTCCTTTCCTCGCCATGTACAAATGTAAGTAACTTTGGTCAGCTGCTCCCATTTAATAGCCTTGCTTATTGATGTTCATGCAGAGCTTCTGTTTGGTTTCAAGGTACGTTTGTAGTTTCGGAGGGGGGGGGGGGGGAGGGCTCAGCGCATCTCTGATTGGTGGCCATTCGGAGGCGGCCTGGTAATGCGCTGATCCACCTTTGCGCAATACCGTATTAGCAAGGTGTTCCTAATAATCCTTTAGGTGAGTGTATATATTTGTACACACCAATTAAAATTACTGTGAAACTCCACTTTTGTTGAGAAATAAGCCAGGCATTCTGTTTAACACCACACAATACACAACGTAATGGCAGATTTAAGGCCCGAGGCTAATGCTAGACCATTCTGGGCTGAGGCAGCTGGTCGGGGTTGTCTTGGATGACAATCTAGCATTGGCTTAGGTGTCCTCCGAGGTTGCTTAAAGCAGCAGGGACAGCCATACCATCCCAGGAAAATGAAACTCGTATATAAGTAGATAACTACTTGTTCTACTTACATAACATATGTATTGTACTGTCCACATGTTTTTGTTTCAGTTAATTTTATATAGTAAATAAAGAGAATTCTGTTTCAGGCATTTGCCATCCTTATTTCATCTGACTGAAGCCAATACTGATTTAATTTCCCCCCTAACTTTTTTCCCCTAGAAACTGCACTGTCATAGCTAGCTTGCTTTGTAAACACATGTGAGCCCTGCATAGATCAGGTTTCACTAGCTCACTGAACTGCCCTCAACCAATCAGTGAGGAGCAGGAATGTGGGAGGGGTGATGACAAGCTTCCTTCTCATCGGCAATCGAACAAATAGAGCCAGGGACGGATTTACCATAAGGCACTGTAGGCACGGGCCTACAGGCGCCTGATGATGGAAAGGGGGCTCACTCCTGATGAGAGTGTAAATGAGAGGTTACCCACCCAGCTCTCTGTATTCCACTGACGAGATCTCCCTTTAGCCAGGGGCACAATTAGCTACCTAATACTGAGGTTCCTCTAGCTACCTAACACTCGGGGGCACCTCTAGCTATTTATTATTTAGGGTACTTCTGACTACCTAATACCAAGGGGCACCTGTAGCTGCCTGTGAAGGGCAAGGAAAGTAAGAGAGAAGTGACAACTTGGACAGCCAGAACACTTGTGGTGCGGTACGGCAGGGGTCTGTGGGTTTGTGGAGGGCGAAGTCTAGGGTGACAGGACATCTGTGCCTATAGGCTTAGGCTCCTGTAAGGTAAATCCGGGCCTGAATAGAGCAGTGGTGAATGAGATAAGATTTATTACAGCAGAGACATTTCTGAATGGATTGGAGTGCTTGCAATGCAGGATAAGGCTGCAGGCTGCATAATAAACACCGAGCAGTGTGTAAATGGAATTTGATTCTGTGGCTGACAATCCCTCTTTAATGATCTGGCATACCAGATCTTTAAGCAAAAACCAGTGTCTTGAGTCCATTGCTCCTCTCCTCCCACCCAGGGAAGCTGCCATGTTGTCCCTGGCAGATTGGTTTCCTCTGTGCACGAGTGCTTCATTCTACTGGGCATACATTGGCACAATTTGCTGGAATGGTGAACTTTAGGAAAAGATCCAGGAAGCCTCTGGACTATCCAGAGGCTTCAACTTCAGAGGTAAGAATGCGACTTTCTTCTTTTCTTTTTCTTTTTTACACACTACTTCAGGTGTACTTTATGTAGTTGGTCTGGCTCTCCATAGTAGTTTTCTTGATGATTTGTTTTCAATAACTGTACTTGTGTCAACATTAATGTGAACCTGTAAGGCGGCACAGAGGATCGCTAAACATTTTATAACAGAGTGAAAAAAGACTAGCACATGTTCACCGTGGTCAATAGAGTTTGCTATAATGGATTTTTTTTGCAGCAGTACATTGTGGGGAAAAAATGTCCTAAAACGAAAAAGGCTTGCCCCAGGGCTCCAACCACTGACAGTCTTAGCACTAGGGAGTGAACACCCATACACCCGGATCCCACAGGGGTGTACAGTCAGAAGCAAAGAGTAGAACAAGCTGGGTCTCTACCTGGATTTTGCAATATTGGCTTAATTTATTAGCTTAATTTATTAGTGGTAACTAATAATTAAGCTAATCTTGCAAAATCCAGGTGGAGACCCAGCTATTTCTACTCTTTGCTTCTGAAAGATGTCCTACACCCTGACATTAAGGATTACATTTGTTGAATTCCTGTAATTAATACAACAATTGTCTCTAAAAGAGTTGTAGGGAACTCATCTTCACAATATTCTGGGGTAACTCATCCAAAAAATAAATTGTAAACTTGCTTTCTGCTGTAGAACCTGGGCAGCTTTGAAAGTCAGTCAGGCAAAACACTAAATTTCTTTACAACTTAAAGGGGGTCTTCAGCCTAAACAAACATACTGTCATTAAGTTACATTAGTTAAAGTTAATTAGACAGGTACTCTAATTTCTTATCCACCCTGTTTTAAAAGAACAGGCAAATGTTTGTGATTTCATGGGGGCAGCCATCTTTTTGGTTGAAACGAGGTGACAGGGAGCATGAGACACAGTTCCAACTGTCCTGTGTCCTGATCACCCCTCACAGCTGTGCACGCTAGGCTTCAAATCTCAAATTCAAAATAAAAAGAAACAAACAAATTTGCACCAAAACAGCAGAACATCAGAAACCCCATCATGCTTTGCACAGCATCAGGGGAAAAAGACCTGGGCAGATTTCTTTGATGGGGCAGAGATTAGCTTCTGTGCAGCTAAAAATGAGGCTTGGGTAAGAAAAACAAAGTTCTGATTTTGTTAAACTGTTAAATAAACACCAAGCCTTTTCAGTGCTGCTGAATAGATTTTTAGTCTGGAGGTTCACTTTAACTTCAGGTAGCATAAAAATCATGCCATGATAACCCTAATGTCTTGCACTTGCATAGCTCCCAACTGTCCCTTTTTGTAGGGACAGTCCCTCTTTGGGAACCCTCTCCCTATGTCCCTCTTTCCTCCTCATTTGTCCCTCTTTCAAGACTCATGTACAGATCTATTATTTATTTATGATTTTATTTATGTAAATATATGTATTTTATCTACTGAAAAATGTGTTTGACTCTAAATTTTATTCCTATCCTTTTAATTGATGTATTTCTTATTTTCAAATGTTAATATGAATATTGAACCAGGATAGAAAGGACCAGTGTGGTTGGAATGATAAAACAACATATTTTTCTTATGAAATCTTTATGGCATGTGTGACTGGGGTAATGTTGGGGGCATGACTAGGAGTGTGGCAGGGGCATGGCTTAAGTGTCCCTCTTTCCTATCTCAAAAAGTTTGGAGGTATATATTTGACTAAATGACTTTTTAAACATGAAAGAGCTTCTTCAGCCATTATTACACTTTTTAAGTGGTGGTCACGCCTTTGTCTTTTTGTGTTATTTTGGTTGCCCTTCTCCCCCCAAGCTTCTAAGACTCCACTAACTAATATTATTCATTGAATATTCCACTGCATCTATTACAGGGTTAAAATGCAGTTTTTAGTTGGAAACTAATTATCAAGATTATGAAACTTCAGCAGTTTTTTTTACGACACTGATTTATTCTGTGCATTGCGCATGATTGCAGAACAATGGGCAATCAACAAAGCATAAACCTAAAACAATCACAAGCTTAGCTAAATAATTGTAATATTTTATGCTAAGTGAGTGTGAATATTTACTTCTATAGAATAAAAAATGCATTTTGAAGTGGCTAGAGCTGATGGTGTACCATAAAAAACTTTGCTACAGGTGAACGTTTAGTTTTTATGACATCCTTTCCAATTGTAAGACCAGTAGTTGCATAGGATAATTCTCTAAAGCATAATGTTCTTAGCATGCTTCCCAGTTACTTTCTATAGCAGCTTGTATCTTGAGGTGGCCACTAACGGTCCAATTTCTAGCGAAAAATTGTTCGAGCAATCAGAAATTCTGATCAGAAGTAAAATCTTGTAATAAATCGTTCACTACACCATCAACGAACCAATCTTTGCTTCCTATCTATCACAACCAACAAGTAAATCCAAATTTTGGTTCGACGAAAATTCATTCGGGCGACATTTTTTTTCACTCGTTAATCGATTGTTTCCACCCATGGAGATTATTTACAACCAATCCGATCAGAATTTCTGATCGCTCGAACAATTTTTCGCTAGAAGTTGGACCGTTAGTGGCCACCTTTAGGAAACTCCCTAGTTTGCCTACTCCTACAATGACCATGGTTCACTCCTCCCATATCGGGA